>NC_091062.1:98623859-98949086 GCF_000393655.2 Nicotiana sylvestris | reverse complement strand
TCGAGGGTGCCTAACACCTTCCCTCGGGTCAACAGAATTCCTTACTTAGAATTTCTGGTTCGCAGACTTCATTTGGAAAAGTCGAAAATTTCCTCGATTTGGGATTCAAGATAAACCGGTGACTTGGGACACCAAAAGCCAAACCTTTCCCAAGTAGCGACTCTGAATTAAATAAATAATCCCATTTCGAATATTGTCACTTAAATTGGAAAAAATCCCTCGTGCATTTTTACCCTTCGGGGCGGGGCGCACAAAAAAGGAGGTGTGACAGGAGTCGTGAATCATAAACTAGTTTATTAGAGTCTCGTGGATCGGTACAGAGACATCTGTACTTATCTTCGGGAGGCTATGGAACTGTTAGGAAAATTCCACTTCATTTCATTCCTATCGTGCCAGCATTGATCTCGCAGTTTGAACTCTTATCATTCAATTCTCTTGCATATGGTGAGGACACTAACTGTAGTTATCGATGACGCTGCTCCCGAAGCATGTGTCGCTAGAGGTAGAGACAGAGGCAGAGGCCGATGAGTAGTGCGTACTGTAGCTAGAGCACCTATTGGAGCAGTAGTTGAGGATCCTCCAGTAGCTCCAATTGGGGGGAATGTATCGGAGGTGCCTACTGTTACCTCCAGACTTCAGGAGACCTTAACACAGTTCCTGAGCATGTTTTTTACATTAGTTCAGGTGGAGTTGATTCTGTTTGTACCGGCTACTTCATAGACCGGGGGAGGGACCCAGACTCCCGCCGCCTACACTTTAGAATAGCGAGTTCACGTTGGTCAGGTTCCAGGTGTCATGGAGGCACAGCCTATGGTCCCATTTTAGCAGGTGGTAAGGATTTCTCGCTGAGTGGAGGACATGTGGGTCCAGGAGAGAGAGGACAGACGAGGTCAGGAGAGAGAGCACAGGAAGGCGAGGAAACCTCATAGACCGGAGAGATCTACTGGTCCCTATTTTGGAGGCAGGGTACGGCATGGTAGAGGTTTTGTGGGTCAGCCAATTCAGTTAGCATTTTAGGCTTCGCATAGTGTTTCAGGTGTTCATGGGTCTCAAAGTGCCTGTACCGTACAGTTCCCACAGCCATGTCAGCAGTGAGGTTGTTTTGAGTATGGAGACACTCGCCATGTGGTAAGGATTTTCCCCAGACTTGAGAGGGGTACACATTCACAGACTTCTCAGGCAAAGCGTGCTCCATAGGTTTCTCAGGCTATGATTACCACACCAGCTACCACCCCACCTGCTCAGCCAACTCGAGGTGAAGGTCGGGGAGGCAGAGGTCGCCTTAGAGAGGGAGTCCAGGCCAGATACTATGCCTTTCCTGCTCATACAAAGGCAGTTACTTCTGATTCTGTCATTACAGGTATTGTTTTGGTCTGTCATAGAGATGAATCGGTTTTATTCGATCTAGGCTCCACTTATTCCTATGTGTCATCTTAATTTGCCTCATATTTGGGCATATCTTGTAATTCTTTGGGTTCGACCGTTTATGTGTCTACACTTCTGGGAGATTCTATTATTGTAGACTGCGTATATCGGTCGTGTTTGATTACTCTTAGTGGTTTTGAGACCAAAGCTAATTTATTATTGCTCAACATTGTGGATTTTGATGTTATCTTGGGCGTGGATTGGTTTTTGCCCCATTAAACTATTATTGATTATCACGCCAAGACCGTGACGCTGGTTATACCAGACTTACTATGATTAGTGTGGAGGGGTACCTTATATTACACTCCCAACCGAGTTATTTCATTTCTTAAAGTTTAACGAATGGTTGAGTAGGAGTGTGACACGTATCTAGCTTATGTGAGAGATATCAATATTGATACCCCTACAGTTAAGTCAGTCCCACTAGTAAGGTATTTCCCTAATGTGTTTTCAGCTGATCTTTTGGGCATGCCGCCTGACAGAGACATTGATTTTGACATTGATTGTTACCGAGCACTCATCCCATCTCTATCCCTCCTTATCGTATGGGCCCTCCTGAATTGAAGGAGTTGAAGGAATAGTTAAAAGAAGTGCTTGATAGGGCTTCATTAGGCCCAGTGTTTCACCTTGGGGTGCTCCTATCTTATTTTTGGAGAAAAAAGATAGTTCTATACGTATGTGCATTGATTATCACTAGTTGAACAAAGTTACAGTGAAGAACAGGACCTATTTGATCAGTGATAGGGTTCTCGAGTGTCTTCCAAGATTGATTTGCATTCAGGTTATCATTAGTTAAAGATTCAGGAGCCAGATATCCCGAAGACTGCTTTCAGGACTCGGTATGGTCATTACGAGTTCCTTGTCATGTCATTTGGGCTAACCAACGCCCCAACAACATTTATGCATTTGATGCACAGTGTATTTAGGCCATATCTTGACTCATTCGACATTGTCTTTATTGATGACATTCTGGTGTACTCCCGTAGTCAAGAAGATCATGAGCAACACAAGAGGACAGTGCTTCAGACCTTGAGAGAAAAGAAATTATATGTGAAGTTCTCGAAATATGAGTTTTGGTTGGATTCCTTGGAATTCTTGGGTCACGTAGTATCGAGTGAAGGGATCAAAGTGGATCCGAAGAAAGTGGAAGCAGTGTAGAGTTGGCCCAAACTATCCTCAGCTATAGAGATCCGTAGTTTCCTTGTTTTGGCGGGTTACTACCATCGTTTTGTTGAGGGATTTTCATCTCTTGCAACACCTATGACCAGGCTGACCCAGAAGGGTACTCCGTTCAGATGGACAGAAGAGTGTGAGGAGAGCTTCCAAAAGCTTCCAAGAGCTTTGTTACGTAGGTATTGCCTTCAGGTTTGAGGTCTTATACAGTTTATTGTGATACGTCGCGAGTTGGCCTCAGTGTAGTGTTGATGCAGGACCGTAGGGTGATTGCCTACGCATCCAGACAGTTGAAGGTGCATGAGAAGAACTATCATGTCCACGACCTTGAGTTAGTTGGTATTGTTCATGCCTTGAAGATTTGGAGGCACTATTTGTATGGTGTACCTTGTGAGATCTATACCGATCATTGGGGTTTACAGCAACTGTTCAAGCTTAAAGATCTTAATTTGCGTTAGAGGAGGTGGTTAGAGCTGTTTAAGAATTATGATATCACCATTTTATTCCACCCTGGGAAGGACAATGTGGTGGTCGATGCTTTGAGTCACCGGGTAGATCGTTTAGGAATTTAGCATATCTACCAGCAGCAGAGAGGCCCATGGCCAGCCAGTTTGTGAGATTGGATATATCTGAGCCGAGTCGAGTATTGGCTTGTGTGGTCTCTCAATCTTTCTTTTATTATCGTATCAGGGCGCATCAGTATGATGATCCCCATCTGCTTGTCCCTAAGGACACGGTTAAGCACGGTGATGCTAAAGAGGTCACTATTGGTGATGATGGTGCATTAAGGATGTAGGGCAGGTTATGTGTACCCAATGTGGACAGATTGCGGGAGTTGATTCTTTAGGAGTCTCACACCTCACGGTACTCTATTCATCCGGGTGCCGCGAAGATGTACCTGGACTTGAGGCAACATTACTGATGGAGGAGGATGAACAATGACATAGTAGAGTATGTTAATCGGTGCCTTAATATTCAGTAGGTGAAGTATGAGCATCAGCGGCCAGGTGGATTGCTTCAGAAGTTAGAGATTCTAGAGTGGAAGTGGGAGCAGATCACTATGAATCTTGTTATTAGACTCCCACGGACTCAGCGAAAGTTTGGATGTAGCAAAAGTTTGGATTTTGGTACGAGTGAACTCATGAGTGAATAGGTATTCATAATTTGTGACTTTTACCCAATTCTAAGAGGTGGATCCGGGGAGGCTTTTTGGGCTTTTTTCTAATTTCTTTCCTTAACTTTGATTTTTTAGCTATATTAGTTTCTTGTAGGTATATTTATGTTATGTAATTGGTTTTGGCTAGATTTGGGCCGTCTGGAGATGATTTTCGTGCAAAGAGAATTATTACGGATTGATTTGAGCTTGGTTTGAGGTAAATGGCTTGCCTAACCTTGTGTGGGGGAGCTGCCCTTAGGATTTTGTACTGTTTGATATATCAGCGTCGTGTACATGAGGTGACGAGTGCGTACACGGGCTATTTGTTGAAATACTCCATTTTCATCAAGCAAAATATTTGTTTTTCCTTTAATTGAGCTACACTAGCATATGTAATTATCCTGTGTAGTTTAGGAAAACATGCCTACGTGCCTTAACTGCCTATCTGAACTCTGTGCAACATGTCTAGTGAAATTTCTATTTTTCCTTGACTGGTACATAGTCGAAATTGTAGGTTCTTCTTGATGTAGCTATTATTTCCTTTGTTTGAGCTACATATTTACTTTGGGACTACGGAACGATATTCCGATAGATCCCCTTGTTCTGCATATTTACTTTGGGACTATGGAATAGTATTCTGGTAGATCCCTCTATTCTACATATTTACTTTGGGACTATGGAACGGTATTCCTATAGATCACCCTGTTCTGCATATTTACTTTGGGATTACGGAATGGTATTCTGGTAGATCCCCCCTGCACATTTACGTTTGGGTCTACAGGACGGTATCCCGGGATATCTCTTGTTGTTATCTCTTTATTTTGAGTTGTTGTTCTTCTATGCTTACATTCTTGTTAAATTTCAGTATTTATTCTTACCGCGATATTTCATTCTATTATATTTTATTATATATATACCAGTAGGGCCATAATCTGATCTCGTCACTACACGACCGAGGTTAGGCTTGGCATTTACTGGGTACTATTGTGGTGTACTCATGCTCTTCCCTACAAATGTTTTTCGTGTACAGATCTAGGTACCATTTATCAGCCGCATATCCGTGAGGTGAGCCAGCTATAGAGACTACAAGGCATATCTGCCGTGTCTGTAGACCTCGGAGTCCCTATCTACTCTTCCCCCATATCAACATTTCCTTGTATTTCCTTTTATTAGACTCTGGAGTATAGAAATAGTGTTTTCCTTCTGTAGTTTTTGACTCGTGATATTCCAGGTTTTGGGAGCGTTTATGTTCAGTTCGAGAGTGATTATTGTATATGCCGAGCAGCATCTAAATTTCTTAATTAAATTTACCTTTAAATTGTTAGTTTTCAAGTTTTCGTCTCATTTTCGCAAAATGTTAGGCTTACATAGTCGTAGAGACTAGGTGTGTCACGATGGTTCACAGAGGGAGAACTTGGGTCTTGATAGCTTCTATGAGGAAAAAAGGGTGATGAAATAAAAGATCGTATTATTGCGGGTACATCTAGTATCCATTGTCCTTGCATATTCCCTGATTGTCTGGAAAAGGAAAAAGAATAAATAAAGTGGGGGGATGACATGCAGCATCAGTTGAACCTTATGAATGATCAGTTGAACTCTATGCAAAAGACAATGAATGACTTAGTTCAATAGCTATCAAAGATACATGTGGCTCTTCCCGAGCTATTCAGAATCCTTACACTGAAGAAAAAAAGGAACAAAAAGAGGATGAAAAATAGAAAGGAAGAAACCTCCATGTCAGTAAGGAGAGGCTGAAAGTTGATATTTATAAACCGATTGACTAGGAGAGGAGAAATGTCCTCATGACATTTAAAATAGGGGGCCTCAGATACAATTCACATGGGGGATGTTTGATTATGAAGGCTTTAAGAACATTCAAAATTCTCAAATCTAGTTTGAGGATAAGATACGTATTCATAACCCTTTATCTTGATTTGATTTTTACTTCCCAGTTTGAAATACTTCTACTATAAATTATAAACATATTGACCCTATAAATTATTAAATATCAACCTATTGAATAATTCAAGTAATTGGTCGTCAACCTATTGATCTTGTAGATTTAACGTCAATCGATATCAAACATCCTGATGGATGTTTGAACCATATGCGATGTTTGAAACATCTAACGCATATGGTTCAAACATCTATCAGAATGTTTGAAGAAATTAGATGGTAGTTGAAGGTGAAAAAGAACACAAGGACATAATAACATCAATATCAACATTAACATCAAACTACCATTCAATATCAACCTTTGTTAATATTTCAAATGATTGATCATCAACCTATTTACCTTGTGAATAATTAAATACTCAAATGATTGACTGTCATTCTATTGATCTTGTGAATAATTATACATCAATCTATTTAATACTTTGAATAATTCACCATCAACTTATTGATCTTGTGGATAACTAAATATAGAATAATTGAATACTTGAAATAATTAATTGTCAACCTATTGACCTTACGAAATTATACATCAACCTATTTCATATTTCAAAAAATTTATCATCAACTCATTGATCTTGTGGATAATTAAACATAGAATAATTGAATAATTCAAATAATTAATCGTCAACCTATTGACCTTGCGAACATCAACCCAATTAATACGTCGAATAATTGATCGTCCACTTTTTGATCTTGTGGATAATTATACATAGACCTATTAAATTGACATAGTAAATACTTCTAATAATTAACAATAAACTTATTGACCTTATGAAAAATTAAATGTCAACTTATTGAATACTTCAAATGATTGATCGTCAACCTATTGATCTTGTAGATTTAATGACAATCGATATCAAATATTATGATAGATGTTTCAAACATCTACGTCAGATGTTTCAAACATCTGTGTTTGATGTTTCAAACATTTATCGGGATGTTTGAAGAAATTAGATAGTAGTTGAAGTTAGCCTTAAGAACATTGACCTATTGAATACTTTAATAATTAATTGTCAATAAATTAACCTACTGATAATTCTGTGTTAGATGCTTCAAACATCTTAACGGATATTTGAAACATCCAACTTAGATGTCTGAAACTTGTATAAGGATGTTTGAAGAAATTAAGGTACTTGAAGGTAAAAAGAGCACAAGTACATAATAACATCTTCATAGAACTAAATAATGTTTAAAAAATACAGTAATTGTTAATACAAATCTAAAGATCATTTAGCTCTCCAATAATATCAACATCAAATTACCAAAACAAGTACAACAACAAAGTCATTTAGCCAAAGTGGAGTTGCTTGTTTCGTCAGTTCTCTTCTTGCAAGTAGTTCTTTTGTGGCCACTCTTTTTGCATATGAAGCATCTGTTTTGCTTCTTTTTTACTTCCCCGCTAGCTGTAATTCTCTCTGTCTTCCTTCTTCCCAATTGAATTTCATATGGAGGCAGAGGTATTTTACTCTCAACAAGCTCAAGAGGAACCTCCCAATATTTTTGAGAAGACACCGAATTAATTTCTATGACATATGAATTCACGTATGTGTATATATAATAAAAGTCAGAAGTATAGTCATAAATGCTTGTTCCATATTGAGCACCAAACTCAACTCTAAGGGATGCCATAGCGTGTGGACAAGGTATTTTGTCTAGGTCGAACTCTCTACAAGAACATGTTCTATTGCGTAGATCAACCTTTGCAACCGCACCATGACCGGTGATGTTGAACACGTGTTGTCTTATTGGATAGACCAATAGTTTGTTTCCCAAAAGTTGCATTTTTATTAATCTTATTTTCAGCTGAAGGGACACAAATTTTTGGAGTATCGAGCAACTGTATACACCTCTCATGGAATTTTTGAGAAAAGCTCCTATTAATAGCATCGAGTAGGGCAGTGATGGGGAATTCTCTTTCGAGTAGAAACATTGAATTACCAGACTCAGCAATACTTGTGGTCAATACTTCATACATGAAATAATAACATATAAGACTTTTTTAGAATATGGAATATAAAAAACAAGGGTCAAACATAAACATCACGAGAGAGGGATGTTGGGAACATTTTCATAGATGTTGGAAACATCTCGTAAGATGTTTGAAATGGGAATGCAGTAACATGTTTCATGTGAAGCCTGAAACATATTAAGAGATGTTTGAAACATCGTAAAAGATGTTTGAAATACCTTCATAGATGTTTGACACATCTCGTAAGATGTTTGAACTGGGAAGTCCAATAACCTATTTCATATGAAGCCTGAATCATCTGAAGAGATGTTTGAAACATCTTAAAAAATGTTTGAAACACCTTAAGAGATGTTTCGAACACCTTAAGAGATGTGTCAAACATCTTAGGAAATGATTCGAACACCTTCAAAGATGTTTTACAAGGGAAGTTTACATTAACGTACTTGCTACCAGGGAAGTGCGCGCTACTCCATTTGTGAAACCCAACATCCTCCTCAAGATATTTGAAAACACTTACATCGTTAGCTTTGATTTATTGTAAAAGATCATTAAACTCATCAATCTTATATGCTTTAGCTGCAGAATAATAATGGTGAAGCAAATCTCCACAATGAAAATTTTTGCGAATATTTTCAGCAAGGTGCCTCATGCTAAATCCATGACGAGCCTGAGGGTGAAAGTTTTAGATCCCATTTGCTATGCTTATGCGCCTATCAGAAATTATACACAACTCAACACTGTCAGGGTGTATACTGGACAATTGTTCCAAAAAATACTTATATGCGGCAACACACTCCTTGTCTAGTACATAAAATGCCACAAGAAAAATATGGTTCTCTAAATCCTGTGCCACGGCAGACAACAACACTCCATGATACTTTTCTGTCAAAAATGTCCCATCAACGGCTATGAATTTCCTCATAAAAAAAACCCTAAATCCAAGCTTCATAAGCTACAAAAAGTACTAAAACTTCCTACAGTTATCAAGCTTCAGTATTGTCTTGCTTCCTTCATTTGCATTTCTAAGCGCATAGCGGTACGCATCTAAAATTGCATACTTGTGCTCTGGAGTCTCCCTTACCATAGCCTTAGTAATATGACCTCTTGATCACGCCCAACTGTGCCTTATTAAAAGGACAATGTGGTCGCTGCAAATATATTCCGGTTAACAAGTCCGGAGTCGAATACCATAGGGAATTAACCTATCATTCACAACTATTGGATTCACAAAAATTCACGTATTCAATCTGCAGAGATATTTGAGTAACAAATTGGGTGTTTATTAACTAAATATTATGTAATAAAAATGCAGTAATTAAGGACTAGCTATAAACTGGTTGTAAGCAAGAATGAGAATGGTCTAAGGTTCTAATTTCCCCTCATGTAGGAATTATTTCCGCTATGCTTGCTATAAATTTGCCTAAGTCTTCTCTATCAATCATGAGCACTATGACTGTCGTAACTCTCTCTCGAGTAATTACAACAATATACTAGACATATTCTCCTGAATTACGCTAGCTGGCCTTAGTTACAGCTCACTTAGATCGCACCCAAGGTTTCGTTATCCCTAATCCCACCTTTAAACCCTTCGTATTGATCCCTCATATACGTTAGGTGTTGTTCAACAATTACCTAAATATCGAGTAATGCGTACTAAATAGGCACGACCGATTGAGGGTCCTTCAATCAACAGCAATCACAATATAGTTGAACAAACAGAGAAAATATTAAGGCAAATCTATATTAACATATCAAGAAATTCATCCTCCAAGAGGTTCCATCAAAACCCAAGATTAAGAGTTTAGTTACGCATAATCATTTTCACAATCATAATAGTAGAATTCATCATTAATGATCAAAACAAGAGGAAGAAAGGTAAAACTCTATGCCGAATCTTCCCCCTTGCCTCTTTTTGCCTTTAATAATCCTTCAAAAACCTTGATACCTTCTTTTTGGGTGAGCTGGCCTTCTTATAGGTTAAGGAGAATTTCCCCAGAACTTACGAATTTACCCCTAAAATAAAGTTCCTCGGAGTGATGAGCGTTGCCGCATTTGGACCATGGTCAAACCGCGCATATTACAATCTTCCTTGCCTGACGAGCGCAGCCACGGTTGGCCCGCGCTCATGGAGATCAATTGCCTTCCATTTTTTCCTTCTTCTTTCACGCGCATTCACCTCCGATTGGCCTTCCTTGATCCAAATTAGCTCCAAACACTGTTCAATGTCCTCATAATCAAGACTTACTCCTACAAAGCGAAAAATTCATAATTAGAGCCATTTGTTGTCATTTAAGCTTCATATAGCAATAAAGTATAGCTAAGTTGGGGCGTACATGGTCGCTAAACTACATGAATATAGACTATTATCAACACCCCACACTTAAACCATTGCTCGTCCCCGAAAAATCAACCATACTCTACAGATGTTCCTTCGCTAAGCAACTTCTCTAACTCATTGCATCAAGAACATATCACAAGGATTGAGTCCAGTGGTGTAACATCTTTGCCTCAAGAGTTGACTCTCACATGCCGCGCAATATTCCTAACTTACTCACTTACTCTACACAGAGGTCAAGATGTACCTTTTCTTCATGAATCAAGTTCCCTCACATTGCAAACGAGAGTAGTTCCACAAGCAATAACATTCAGAACAATTAGGAACTCAAATAGACAAAATTCAATCACTCTCAGAAAGAACATTCATATGCCACAAAAGATGCACCATAGGCTTTCCCGTAGTATACTACTCTACTAATCGAGCTCATTCAGTCTAGGATCAAGTAGGACTTTATTTGATTGTAATGTAGGCTAAGGGATGGGTAGGATACATTTGGATATATGATTGACTGCACCTTTCTAAGCACTTTAATACATATACTTTCACATTCAGAACCCCACACTTATGTCGAACCATGACTCCACCTTTACATCAATGTATATTAATTCCCTGCTTTTTTAAGCACACTTAATCAAGAGCCACTGCTTATCAAAGACTAATTTTCACAACAATGTAACTTTTTTTTTCAAGTGGCTCTTACTTTTTCAAAACCGTGCACTTTTTCCGTGATTTCATGAGTTCCACTCAAAAGCCAAACCAATCACCCCACACTTTAACATTTACCAGTTCATCATAATTCAAGTGCTTATGGAAGGCGAAAAGGTTCAAACAGATGGTTCATTCAAATAATTGGGTAAGGCTTGTAATATGGTTGCCAAGGAAACATGATTACAGGATCAAAGGGGTTAACTATGTTACATAACAATTAGGAGGGCAAAATATATATATCTGGTTCAACAAAGAAATGCCTATATCACTTTCAAGACTGAACAAAACTACTATTTCACTTTGCAAACACATAGGGCAAGTTATAGGCATCAAATGCAGTGCACAAAAGACAATAAATTTCACACACACATGGCACATGACTCACTCCAGATTGGCTTATCAAAACACTCTCGTCTGAGTACTTAAGTTATGTTAAGAACATATCATTTAAGGCACTCTAACAAGAATCAACAACTGAGACTAAGCGTCACACTAAAGTGTCTACTGTAATCAAGGCGCAACAATGTTAAGAGATTTTCTTTCCATCTCAGCTCATAGCCCATAAGTACCTAAAAAATAAAAAAAATAAAAAAACTAACTACACCCGGTTCAAACAAAACCCTTAGAAAATAACCGCGATCCAAAGAAAAACCAATGGGGAATTGATACACTACCTACAAAAGAAAATCTTTTCTTCTCTTTTTCTTGTTTTTGTTGTTTTTTTTATATATCGACTTAGAACCTCAAGAAACCCGTCGAGTGATATCCATCGTCGGGACAAGTCGAACCATATAGTTAGACAACTAACTAAAAATCAGAATCAAGCTATATTCCTATATATATATATATATATATATATATATATATATATATACAACATACAAATGAAGTATCCCCCACCCCACACATAAAAAGATGGCATGTCCCCATGTCATACAAAATAAAGAAATGCGAGGTAAAGGAACTTCCCTGACAGATCAGTCCTTATCGGAGACATTGCCAGGGTCAAGGTGACACACCCTTCCCAACGCACGCAGCCAGCCCATGATTTTCTTCACTGATTTAGCATTCTGAGTGGCCAAGGCATCAACTCTAGTCCCCAAGTCTGTGACAGTGGTACACATCCCTTCCATCTCCTGCTCTAAGGTCGTTAACCGAGTAACTCGACCGACCCTAGACGGTCCTGCGACTTCCGCAACATGCTCATAGGTGGGCGACTTAGCTCTCACTTCCTCCTGCTCATCATCTCCCTCCTCTGGTGCATCTGAGTCATCAATATTAGCACCTCCAGGTGCCACAGGGTCCTTCCTATTAGTCACCTTATCCGCTCGAAACTTTGCCTCTTTCTGCACTTTTCCATCCACGCTCAAGTTCTCCGGCACCCTTGCTATCCGGAATAGCCTAGTGACTAGGGAAGGGAAAAAGAAATCATACTGCTTCACTGGACAACGAGTAAACATCTCCTCGTGAATAATCTTGGCCACGTCAAAATTGTGGTCATTCATGAAAAACCAAATCAATGCAGCTCGAGGGACATTCACTTTAGTGGTGTTGGAGGACGGGAGCAGACGATTATTGATGACATACAGTCAACACGTCCCTTTAAAGGTTAGTGCCGCTGAATGGAACTTATACCCCACGTATCAGCCACACAATTTCCTTTCCACACACACATATTGTTTCAAAGAACAAATCTCATGTGATGTATCATCTGCCATGGGCTACATAGTAGTCCTCCTCCTTCGCCACAGGTGCAGGCAGCCGGTATGCTCTGCGAATGGCCTCAACAGAGGCATCCATATTCTTCTTGCGCACTGTGCACACACCATTCACATATTCTTTAATGTTGGTGTAAAATTTGCACACAACTATCAAATTTGCTTCATCTGGTTCTTTAAAGAAAATATCCAGCCCACGTAGGACCAACTCATTATTCATGTTGGGACAGTCATATTGGAGAGACCCTACATCAATACCCCTCTCCGGTATGGGCTTCTTGGATGCCTTGTCACCAAAATGGTCCTGAGCTGAGCTGGAGACGAACTTGTAACTATCATACGGACGAGCAAGAGTTGAAGTGCGTGCTCTGGAGCATCCATCTTGGCCGCTGGATGAACCACCGGTGGTCCGGTGTTTCCTGGGGGCACCATACTACCGGAAATAAAGGACATCATCAGTGAAACACAAGAGAGGTGAACCAAAGGCAGTTACTTAGACTTCATCTATACAATTGGTCACAATTTACATTAACTACTCACTATGGCAATTTAACAAACACATTATATGCACCATTCACCAGAGTCCCCAATTAACAAATTTATAAGCCCAAACTCAACCACAATTGCCCCACTGTCAACCACACATGTCAAGAGACACATCTACAACAACCTCAACAAACCTACTAGCATACTAGAGCATAGTACTAAAGAAATCTATTAAAGAAAAGAAAACTACTACATACCCAAGAACTCAAATATCCCAACAATAATTGAAAAAAAACAAAACCTTACCTGGTGGAGTTGTAGTTAGGTTATGTAAGGGGATTGTTAGAAGATAAAATATGGTGGAGTGGGTATGCTTTGATCGGGAATTTGGAAGTATTAGGGTTGGGGTTCTTTGGAAAGAAAGAGAGGAGTTGTGTGTTTTGATTTGTGAGGGAGGGTTTAGGGTGTTAGGCGTGATTAAGGAGAAGACAAAGGGATGGGGTTATCTGGTTTGAGCAGGGAGGGTAATAAGAGTTAGAATATTAGAAGTATAAGAACAAAATAAATAAAAAGAAAGTAAATAAATAAAAATATAACTTAAACTAAAGTGGCAGGCGGAGCGGTCCGAGCGCGGCCGCGCACGATGAGGCAGAATACTTGGCCATTTGCGCAGTCTGAGCATCATCTGAGCGCAGCCGCGCACGATAAGGTAAAATATTTATCCATTTGCATGGTCTGAGTGCGGCCGCGTACGAGGGGGCAAACCTGAGGCAAAATAGTTGGTGTTTTATGTGACCTGAGCGCGGTGTGAGCGCGGCCGCGCACCTGGGCTTCGAAATTTCTCAATTTGTTTACCTATACCTTCAGTGCCTGATGGACTTATCACTCGCCCAATCTCACTTGCACTTGTTAATACTTACAAAAATCAAAATAACAAATTCTAAATACACTAAAAATCACTACGCATTGGGTTACGTCTCAACCAGCGCCTTAGTTAATGTTGTGGCACGACAAATACAATAAATCAGTGGGTTACCTCCCATGAAGCGCCTGATTTAACATCGCAGTACGATGCAGATAAGCGCATTTAAAGTACACTCAACTTTGGAAAATCGATCAAATGGGTCGCTGACACTTCCTTTGCTTCCTCCATGCCCACATAATATTTCAACCTATGCCCATTGACTTTAAATGTATGAGAGTCATTACTCGTAGCAATCTCTACAGCACATATGGGGTAAATTCCAACCACACGAAAAGGCCCTGACCATCGTGATTTCAATTTTCCTGGGGACAACCTCAGGCGGGAGTTGTATAGCAAAATCGTATCTCCAGGTTTAAAATTCTGGTCAATAATATTCCTATCATGTATAATTTTCATTCTCTCCTTGTATAATCTTGTGCTCTCAAAAGCATGATATTTGAACTCATTAAGCTCGTGCAATTCTGTAACTCTACTTGTTCCTGCCGCTTCATTATCAAGATTCAGCTGTCTCAACGCCCACCAAGCTCGATGCTCCAACTCTACGAGTAAATGACACGACTTCCTAAATACCAACTTGTATGGCGACATGACAATTGGAGTTTGAAAGCGGTTCGATGCGCCTAAAGTGCATCATCTAACTTCCTTTCATAATCAGTTCTAGTTGCATTCATAGTCTTAGTCAGCACACTCTTTATTTCTCTGTTCGAGACTTCCACTTGCCCGCTTGTTTGTGGATTTTATGGGGTGGCCACCTTGTGGCGTACATCATACTTCTCCAACAACTTTGTAAAGGCTCGATTGCAAAAGTGAGTGCCTCCATCACTGATTATTGCCCTTGGGGTGCCAAATCGGGTGAAAATGTTCTTTATCAGAAAACCAATTACCCCTTTTGCATCATTTGTAGGGAGTGTTGTAGCATCCACCCATTTGGACATGTAGTCCACAATGACGAGTATGTACTTATTGCCATATGAACTGACGAACGGCCCCATGAAGTCGATCCCCCATACATCAAATACTTCTACTTCCTGAATTGGGTTCATGGGCATCTCATGTCTGCGGGAAATATTCTCGGTTCGTTGGCATTCATCACAGCCCTTTATCCATAGATGTGCATCTTTAAACAGTGTTGGCCAGTAGAACCCCAACTCCAAGACTTTCGTAGTTGTTATTACTCCCTCGAAATGCCCGTGATGCGTGACATGCCTGCAAAATAGAAGGCTAGTCTATCTCGGGGATACATCTCTGGATCATGTTATCAAAATCCTGAACAGATAAGGCTCATCCCAATAATACATGCGACAATCATGAAATAACTTTTTCTTTTGAACAGAGGAAAGGTCATAAGGAACAATACCGCTTGCCAGGTAGTTTGCAATGTCTGCATACCATGGCACTTCCTCGAGACTCATGGCTAGTAGTTGTTCATCTGAAAAAGTTTCCAGAATCTCTTCTACCTCAACTTTCTTCTCAGCTCCTTCCAGCCTGGATAAATGGTCAGCTACTTGGTTCTCCATTCCCTTTCGGTCACGGATCTCCAAATCAAATTCTTGCAACAGTAGCACCCATCGAATCAGGCACGGTTTTGACTCCTTCTTATCAATTAAGTACCTGAGAGCGGCATGGTCAATATAAACAATTACCTTCGAGCCTATTAGGTATGACCTGAACTTGTCAAATGCGAACACCACTGCCAGCATCTCCTTCTCGGTCATAGTGTAATTTAGTTGGGCTCCACTCAATGTTCTACTTGCATAGTATATGGGATGCATGATTTTATCTTTTCGCTGCCCAAGAAATGCTCCCACAGCATAGTCACTAGCATCACACATCAGCTCAAACGGTTGCTCCCAGTTGGGGGAAACTATGATAGGTGCTATTATCAGTCTCTTCTTTAATTCCTCAAAAGCTATCATGCAGTCATCAGAAAACACAAAATGGTGATCTTTTTCAAAAAATTTACACAAGGGGTTAGCAATTTTGGAAAAATCTTTTATAAATCTCCTATAGAAACCAGCATTCCCAAGAAAACTTCTGATTGCTTTGACGGAGGTGGGTGGCGGAAGCTTTTCTATCACATCAAATTTTGCACGATCCACCTCAATATCTTTACGTGACACTAGGTGCTCCAAGACTATAACTTCCTATACCATGAAATGGCACTTTTCCCAGTTGAGTACCTGATTAATCTCGATACACATTTTCAAAACTCACTCAATTTCACAAGGCAATCGTCGAATGAATTCCCCACCACTGAGAAGTCATCCATGAAAACCTCCATTATCTCCTCTAGCATATCTGTGAAGATGGCCATCATGCACCTTTGGAATGTGGTGGGTGTTTTGCATAGGCCAAAGGGCATTAATCGAAAAGCACAGATTCCATAGGGGCAGGTGAACGACATTTTCTCTCTATCCTCTAGGGCAATGGAAATCTGATTATACCCTGAGTACCCATTCAGGAAGCAAAAGTGAGACCTCCCTGCCAGTCTATATAGCATATGATCAATGAATGGCAGTGGAAAATGGTTCTTCCTGGTAGCCAAGTTCAACTTCCTGTAATCCATATAGATTCTCCAACCTGTGATTTTACGTGTAGAGATCAACTCGTTCTTCTCATTTTTCACTACCATCATGCCTCTTTTTTTCGGTACACACTGCACTGGGCTAACCTAGTTGCTGTCAGAGATGGGGAATATGATTCCTGCATCTAACCATTTAATCACTTCCTTTTTCACCACTTTTTTCATGTTGGGGTTCAGTCTTCTTTGATGTTCTCTGGAAGGTTTGTGCCCATCTTCCAACAAAATCTTATGCATATAGAAGGCTGGGCTGATCCCCTTAATGTTTGCAATAGTCCACCCTACAGTCATGCACTCAGATAGTACCTGCAAAAGCTATTCTGCCTGCACATCTAACAAACCGGATGAGATAATAAGAGGTAGAGTTGAGTTTGGTCCTAAGAATGCATACCTGAGATGGGATGGCAGTGGCTTCAGTTCCAACTTTAGTGGCTCTTCTATTGACGGCTGAGCTGGAGGAGTTTTTCTTTCCTCCAAGTGTAAAGGCTCAAATTCAAGCTACCTTTTCTAAAAACCTATGCCTTCCAGAGCAAGTACCCACGCTGCCAAGTCTTCACCATTAGCTTCGTATAAGTTCATGAGACAAGCTGTTAGAGGGTCTTTAATGTTCAATGCTTCATCGTCCTCCTCCAGAACTACATCACCACATATATCAGAGAGTAATTAGCAAATTCACTTGGTCTCCGCAGATTTCTACACAGTGAATTTTATCTATTCATCATTTAATCTCATCTTGAGCTCTCTAATTTCACAATCAATTAAAGCTCTCCTAGTGGCCAAGAATGGTCTTCCCAAAATTATGGGAATTTCCTTGTCAACCCGGCAGTCAAGGATGACAAAATCTGCTGGGAACACAAACATTCCAACCTGCACCAATACATCATCTAGAATCCCAAAGGGCCTCTTCACTGTTCGGTCAGCCAGCTGTAGCAGCATAGACATGGGTTTAGCTCTTCCAATGCCTAGCCATTTGTATATATCTAGGGGCATAAGGTTTATGCTTGCTCCTAGATCACACAGTGCCTTAGAAAAAGCAAAGTTGCCTATTGTGCAAGGGACTATGAAACGCCCTGGGTCAGACAGCTTCTCAGCTATGGGTCTTGTCACAACAGCACTGTAGGTCTGAGTTAGTATAACCGTGGCCAAGTTTTGAAAGTCGAACTTGAGGGACATTAGGTCGTTCATCATCTTGGTATAACCAGACATCTCCTTTAAAGCATCAATCAATGGAATGCTTACCTGAATTTGCTTCAATATCTCCAAAAATTTCTTATACTGCTCATTTTTCTGATACTTGGCCAATCTCTGTGGGAATGGTGCTGGAGGTCGCTTCTTCCCTGTGATTTGGTTTTTCTCTTACTCAGGTAGTGCTTCTACTATCCGTTCTGGTGCACCCTTAATCTCTTTCACAACCTCATCTTCTTTGTTGGTGTTCTCTTGTGCATTCTATACCGTCACCTCGGTTAAACCTGTTGAATCATCTATCTCAATGGGTACTGGCACTAGTGTCTCAGTCGGCCTACTTTCGCGAGCAATTTCTTTCTCCAGATCTAAGTCCCTACCATTTCGGAGACTCACTGCCATCAGCTGCTTCGGGCCATGCTCTTTTGGATTGATGTGGGTGTCTGCAGATAACGTCCCATGAGGACGACTATTTAGGGCCATAGAAATCTGTCCTAACTGGATCTCAATATTCTTAATCGCTGACTCATGTGAGTCTACTCTGTTAGCTAGTTTTCCGGTGGACCCAATCACTTGTTGCATCATAACCTCGAGTTTAGCAAAACCATCTTCATATCTCATAATCTGTTGTTGTGGATGTTGTTGATAAGCCTGCTGCTGATTTTGCTGGTTGTACCCTTGTTGTCTTTGGTAAGGTACCATTTGTTCATGTGGTCGCATAGCCCCATAATTGTTGTTGTTATTGTACTGTTGTTGAGCTGGTCTGTATTGTTGATTCTATTGACCCCAATTTTGACCACTTTGTCTCGATCCCCCGTATTTAGCCACATAATTCATGTTCTTCTGACATTGTTGATTATCACCTTCAGCACTCCATGAGTAGGCATAAGGTTTATTAATGCATGATGTACAAAGACCCCTATTGGTTGCATCAACTATGTGTACCTGCTACTTCTGGCCTGATTCTTCAACCTTCTTGGTGAGGATGCTCATTTGTGTCATTAGAGTGGCCATATTTTCAGCTATGGAGTTAGCCGGGTCTAGAGCCACTGAGTGAACCATAGGAGTGATTGGAGCATTTCTTGTTGTCCATCCTGAGTTTTGTGCCATATTATCAAGTAGGATCTTACTCTCTCTGAATGTTTTGCTCAAAAATGCTCCCCCTGTTGAAGCATCAACATTGGCTTTCAAAATATCTGCCAAACCCATGTAAAATCTATGCCCCAACACGTGCTCCGGAATACCATGATGTGGACACGTAACCAGCAGACCCTTGAATCCCTCCCACGTTTCGTGTAGTGTCTCAGTTGGTTTCTGCTTGAAGCTCAATATCTCATCAATTTGTTGAGTAGTCTTATTGGGGGATAAAATTTGCTCAAATATTGCTTGACTAATTCCTCCCAAGTAGTGATGGAGTTGATAGGGAGTGAATTAAGCCATGATGAGCTGCTCCTGTCATTGAGAATGGAAACAATAGTAACCGTATTGCTTCCGGTGTCATGTTGTGTTGCCTCTGCGTGGCACAAATTGATAGGAAATTCTTGAGATGCTGTTGAGGATCTTAACGTATGACCCAAAGAATAGTCCCTTGTTCTGCAACAGATGTAGCATGTTATTTGTGATTTGGAATGAATCTGCTTGTATCTGAGGGACTACTATAGTAGTTGCTAAGTTATCATTTGTGGGTTGTGCCCCATCATATAGTGTTGCTTCTGGCACAAGAGGTGCCACACCCTGATCATGTGGGTCATTCATGTTGTCTCTGTTGTTTAGATTATTGTCTTCCATGTCTGGTTCAATTTTTTCGGTTGAGTTCTGTTGTTATTTGCCTTTCCTGTTTGCACAGTTCAATGCCTTGAACACCTTCTCAGGATCTGATAATGCTTCGAGCAATTCTCTAGTCTTGAGGAGTTTCTAGGAATGCACCTGTAACAACCACGACTATAAACGTTAGAATTTCAATGATACGTTTAAATTGACAAAAATTGACTACAGTAAGAATTTTTGAACTTCTTTTTAACTGCAATCAATAACACCATTAAGTCCCTGGCAACGGCGCCAAAATTTGATCATGCCCAACTATGCCTTATAAAAAGGACAAAGTGGCCGATGCAAATATATTCTGGTTAACAAGTTCGGAGTCGAATCCCATAGGGAATTAACCTATCAATCACAACTATTGGGTTCACAGAAATTCACGTATTCAATCTTCAGAGATATTTGAGTAACGAATTGGGTATTTATTAACTAAATATTATGTAAATGTAATAAAAATACAGTAATTAAGGACTGGCTATAAACTAGTTGTAAGCAAGAATGAGAATAGTCTATGTTTCTGATTTCCCCTCTTGTCGGAATCCTTTCCGCTATGTTTGCTATAAATTTGCCTAAGTCTTCTCTATCGATCATAAGCACTCTGACTGTCGTGACTGTCTCCCGAGTAATTACACCAATATACTAGACATATTCTTCCAAATTACGCTAGCTGGCCTTAGTTACAGCTCACTTAGATCGTACCCAAGGTTTCGTTATCCTTAATCTCACCTTTAAACCCTTCGTATTGATCCCTCATATACGTTAGGAGTGGTGTGTTCAACAATTATGTAAATATACACTCTCTCCCGAGTAATGCATACTAAATAGGCACAGCCGATTGAGGGTCATTCAATCAACAGCAATCATAACATAGTTGAATAAACAGAGAAAATATTAAGGCAAATCTATATTAGTATATCAAGAAATTCATCCTCCAAAAGGTTCCATCAAAACCCTAGATTAAGAGTTTTGCTATGCATAATCGTTTTCATAATCATAACAGTAGAAGTCATCATTAATGATCAAAAGAAGAAGAAGAAAGGTAAAACTCTACGCTGAATCTTCCGCCTTGCCTCTTGCCTCTTCTTGCCTTCAATAATCCTTCAAAAAACCTTGATACCTTCTTTTTGGGTGAGCTGGACTTCTTATAGGTTAAGGAGAATTTCCTAGAACTTACGAATTTACCCCTGAAATAAAGTTCCTCGAAGTGACGTGTGCGGCCGCACTTGGACCGCGGTCAGACCGCGCATATTTCAATCTTCTCTGCCTAACGACCGCGGCCTGAGCGCGGCTGCGGTTGGCCCGTGCTCATGGAGATCAACTGCCTTCCATTTTTTCCTTCTTCTTTCATGCGCATTCACCTCCGATTGGCCTTCCTTGCTCCAAATTAGCTCCAAACACTGTTCAATGTCCTTATAATCAATACTTGCTCTTGCAAAGCACAAAATTCATAATTAGAGTCGTTTGTTGTCATTTAACCTTCATGTAGCAATAAAGTATAGCTAAGTTGGGGCGTAAATGGTCGCTAAACTACATGAATATAGCCTATTATCACCTCTCTTCATACACTTCCAATAACTAACATTACAACCCAAATCCAAACGAACTGTTTCTATAATTTCTTTGTTATATGGACCTCTACCCTCTTCAAATCTAAAATGGATGTATTCACCAATGACATTCGTTGAGTCATGTGGATGCTTTTCTGTAAGATGTTGTGACCCGCATGTGTGCTCATTCGTGTACCTCGTAATATAAAACCTGTCAGTACTTATATATTTGATGCCTCGCAACATCCACTTGCAATTATTGTCTACATATTTGACACAATACACAAATTTAGTACTCTTCATTGGTTTGAAACGGAAAGGAGCCTTCAAGGAAGCAAGCTTCAATGACACAACTAACTCGCGCTTGTTTTTTAAACTTAAACCCTTATAAAACTTTGTGTCGTCTCCTAATTGTGGATGCTTTGTGTTGTTGGTTCTACCTCTTGTGAGTCGCCTTCAACTCTAGGAAAGTTTGCATATTCTTCTTCTTTAGTTTCTGGAACATCCATATTCAAAGGATCCATTTTTTGGAATATCGATATTCAAAAGATCTTCTTCAATATCATCCAATCCATGGCTATCATGTTGTTCCATTAGAGGTGAATTTGTAAATTCTACCGATCTTTCAACCACAAATACCCTTAGAATGGGAATATTTTCATCTTCCAAATAACAGCTCAAACAATCATAATTCTTTATTTTAGAGGGAGCTACTTTATTGTGCTTTTCACCAATGTTATTCATGTAAGTTATGGAGATACTACTCAAATAACAAGTTAATTCACAACCAGCAATAATCTTGTCAACAAAATCATCATACTTAACATCTCTATGCACATTTATTAGAACTGTCTCTTTACTATTCGAATACCAGGAAAATTGGGTAGAGCACTCCACTCATTCACCATGACAATCAACTCTCAATACAATATAATCAACCATTTTGTAATGGAATACTTGAAGATATCACAAATATATAAATAATTGGTATAATGAATCAACTTTTTTGCGAACATCCTAATGAAGTTTCAAACTTTCTAAGAAGATGTTTAAAACATCTTGAGAATATACTTAGGATGTTTGAAATTTCCTGAGAGGATGTTTGAAAGATCATGAATGGACTTTCAGAATACTTGAAACAACTACCTACAATTATATCAGGATATTTTAAACATCTCACCGGATGTTTAAAGAATCACAGAAAACTTGATATCTGCAGGCGAAGAAAATAAAATTAAACACCAAACTTTACTTACCAACAGTGACAAATAGACTGAATATCTCCCTTGAAATGATGCACGAGTCAATTTAACAAATCATGATCAAGTGTTTCTCAATGGTGCAAGGGTCAATCTCCAATTGTTCTTGTTCTTTTTTCACCAGTCTTTCTCAACAAAGAATAAGAACCTCAGAGAAGAAGTTCTGTGAAAAAATAATGTCGGGATTAAAGAAATAATAAAAAGAGATTGAACACAACAGAAGAAAGAAGAAGAAGAAGAAGAAGAAGAGAAAAATATAGATTTTGGTTAATTGGGAATGGAAATGGGGCTGGGAGCGGGAATGGGAGCTAGGGAGGGTTTCCGTTTTTTTTAGAGAGGGTGGGGCCCATTTGGGGTTGTGATAATTCTAAAAGTTTGGGGCTTTTTTTAAACCAAGTTATAAAAATTAACACTAAGGGTGTGTTTGGTATGAAGGAAAATATTTTTCAATTTTCCCATGTTTGGTTGGCTTAAATGTTTTGAAAACCATTTTCTTTATGAACTCATTTTCCTCCAATTGGAGGAAAATATTTTCTTTATCAAGAGAAAAAAACATTTTCCAAAACTCCTTCTCAACCTTCCTTACCCTATTCGCCACCCTAACCAACCCACCCCACAACCCCACGCCTACCCACCCCACCCTCTCTCTCCAAAATGGCTTTTTATTCAAAATTTTAATTTTTTTCGTCACCACCCACCCTGCTATCCCTCCCCACAAAAAAATTCCCACCCTCAATCAAATTATTTGTTTTATTTTATTTTTTTTAATTTCACATTTCTATTTTCTCATTTTTCTGCACCACCCACCCCCACATTCCCCCTACCCCGCACAAAAAAAATGTTTCTTTTACTTTTTTCTTTTTTCATCACCATCCACCCCCACCACGCAGAAAAAAAGATTTTTTTTTACTTTTTTTTATAATTCTAAATTTCTTTTTTTTCGTTTTCCTGCGCACCCCCACCCCCCCGGAAAAAAATATTTTTTATATATTTTCAGTTTTAGCTTTTTCATCTTTCGGTTTACAAGTTCCAAAGTTATGAGTTCTGAGTATGTGTTTGGAAGTTTATGGGTTCGAAAGTTCGCGGTTTCGAAAGTTTAACGATTCGGAAGTTTATAAAATTTGTGGGTTCGGAAGGTTGTTGATTCGAAAGTTTGTGGCTTCATATTTATTGTATCTAAATTATTTATAAATACTCTTGAGAAGTTATTTTCCTTATTTGTGTAGTAAACACCGGAAAATGAACAAGATTACTACTTGTTTTCTAAGAAAATATTTTCCATGCACCCTAACAATGAAAGTGTCATTTTTACAACAATCTTAATACTTTTATCTTATAAATTGCTTTAAGTGTTCAGAAGTCCTATAAATTTAATGGAATTTTTACATTCCTATGCCATACAGTAAACTATATTACCCTTCATGCTTAACTTTTCATATAATTACCTTTTATATACCTAATTATCATTTATGTACATTTTAGGGATTTTAATGGTAAAAATTAGTCTCCTAATTTAACTCTACCGTATATTCCCACTCCCCCCCCCCAAGTTTCTCTCTCCAAATCTCAACCCTTCCCCCACCCACGTATCAAACCACACCCCACGATTTCCTCTTCAATCACCCACTATTTCCTCTTCTAAAACCAGTGAAAAAATCTGTAACCCCTCCATTAACGCCTATTCTGTCACGACCCTAAACCCAGACCCGGTCGTGATGGCGTCTCTGGGGAAGACAAGGCCAGCTGATACAACAACCAATTCATTTTTAAGCAATTAAAAGTACACAATTTAAGTCTTTAGCATAATTTAATCCCAAATAAATAGTAAAATAGTACAATTAGTGGAAAAACCAACACAGCCCGACATCGGCGTGTCACCAGTCATGAGCATCTAATATAAGTCTAGGAATACGGAAAGGGACTACACAGTCTATTACAAAATCCAGTACAAGGGAAAGAAATAATGATAAGAGGGAGAAACATTGGGTTGCAAACGCCGAGCAGCTACCTAGTGGACTCTGAAATCTGCTGGAAGCTATCAACCCTCGCTAGCAAGAACTGAAGCGCCTGAATCTGCACACAGTGTACAAGGAGTAAAGTGAGTACTCCAACTCAATGAGTAATAATAATAAATGAAGGCTGAGCGATAAGAAAATCACGTAAAGAACACATCAACATGCTATAAAGAAGGAGTGTAAAACCAATAAAAAGTAATGAAACAGAGAAATCATATAAAGACACCTTAGTTCGGAATAAGCTTCTTTAAAACACCTTTTTAATAGTTAAATAAGTAAATGAAGAGCAACTAGAAAAGATAACACATAAAATCCGCCCCTCAGGCACAACGTCAACAGAATCAGCCCCTCGGGCAATAACATGGAACAACACCAGCCCCTCGGGCTATATCTCATATCACAATGGGTAATCGCGCTCACTATAGGTGTACTGACTCCGGGAGGGGCCACTAACAGCCCAAGCGCAATAACAAGCCATCTCGTGGCATAATCAAATAGGCTCTCGGCCTCATATCAAGCCACCTTGTGGTGTACAGTCTACGCCCTCAGCCCCATAATCATAAATCAGTATATCACTGTTGCGGCGTGCAGCCCGACACAAAAGTATCCTCACAATACAAGCCCTTGGCCTTACTCAGTCAGAATCTCATAAGCCACTCGAGCAACAGTAAAACATGATGCTCATCCCAAAATATCATTTAAAATATCATTTAATGTGTTAAAACAGAGTAAACATGGCTGAGCTATGAAAGCAGTATAATATAGCATGACTGAGTACAGATATAAAATCAAAACAGTGAGGAAATTGCAGTAAAAATCCCCTAAATGTCCAAATAGTTGGCACGAGGCCCAAATATGGCATTCAGCCCAAAACATGATGATAGCAAACAATTTTCAATCAAATACGCGGTAAAACAGTCATCCGGGATAGACTAAGTCACAATCCCCAATGGTGCATGACCCCACACTCGTCATCTAGCGTGTGTGTCACCTCAATATAGCACAACAATGTAAAATTCGTAGTTTCATACCCTCAAGACAACATTTACAATCATTACTCACCTCAATACGGTCCAAACTCTAGCCCGTGATGCCCTTGCCCCTCAAATCAGCCTCCACTCATGTCAAATCTATCCAAAATCAGAATCACGACGTCAAAATATGCTAAGGGAATGAAGCCCATGCGAAAATAATCAATTTACAACATAAATCCCAAAATTAACCAAAACCTGACCCCCGGGCCCACGTCTTAGAATTCGATAAAATTTACATCAATATATTCTTATCCCCACGAGTTCATACATATCAAAAGTCCCAAAATCCGACCACAAATGGCCCCGCAAATCCTCAAGTTAAGGTCTCCAAACCAAGCCCTAGTTTCCCAATTTTTAACCCTTAATCTCCATTAATTTCCAGCCAAATCAGTGAAATAATGCCATAGGATTAATTATTAGGTTCAAAAATCTTACCTCCAGACGTTATCCCTTGAATCCCTCTTCAAATTTTCCAAAAAGCTCCAAAACCGACTTGAAATGGTAAAGAACAACTCAAAAATCGTGAAGGAATTCTTTTATACCTTCTGGCCTAGGCTTTTCGCACCTGCGGACCATATCTCGCTCCTTTGCAACCGCTTCTGCGGTCCGAGCACTGCTTCTACGATCATCACTTAAGTGGCCATTTACGCATCTGCGATGAAATTGCCCACATATATGCTATCACAGATGCTCTCCCTTACCGCTTATGTGGTTCCAAGTGATCCTCCTCTTGGCCGCATATGCGGCTCCCTCCATGCTTCTGCGAGCCCGCACCTGCGGTCCCCTAGTCATAGGTGCGGTTATGACAGCAGACTTAGCTTCAGCTGCTACATCCAACTTCTAAACTTTCCGCCAACCATCCGAAATCACCCCGAGGCCCCCGGGGCCTCAACCAAATGCACCAACAAGCCATATACTACTATTCAAACATACACCAATCCTCAAAATACCTCGAACAACATCGAATCAAACAAAACACCTCGGATTCAAGCCTAAGGTTCCCAAAATCTTCCGAATTATGCTTTTGATCAAAAAGTCTACCAGACCACGTCCTAATGACCTGAAATTTTGGACGCACCTCCCAAATGACACAACGAACCTACTGCAACTTTTGAAATTCCATTCTGACCCCTATATCAAAATCTCACCTATCAACCGGGAAACGCCAAAATTCCAATTTCGCCAATTCAAGCATAAATCTACTCCGGACCTCCAAAACGCATTCTGATCATGCTCCTAAGTCCCAAATCACCTCCCGAAGCTATCTGAACCATCAAAACTCACACCGAGCCCTTTAACACATAAGTTGACATCCAGTTGAGTTTTCCAACTTAAGCTTCCTCAAAAGAGACTAAGTGTCTCAAACCTTACCAAAACCTCTCCGAACCCGAAACAGCCAACCCTGTAACAAAAAATACAACTAAACAAGGCAATAAGAAGCAAAAATGGGGGAAATGGAGCTGTAACTCATGAAACGACCGGCCGGGTCATTACATCCTCCCCCTCTTAAACAAATGTTCATCCTCGAACGAGTCAAGAAACATACCTAAAGCCTTAAACATGTGAGGATATATGCTCCGCATCTCCCACTCGATCTCCCAGGTAACCTCCTCCACGGGCCAACCTCTCCACTACACTTTCACTAGAGCTATATCCTTTGATCTCAACCTTTGAACCTGACGCTCCAAAATAGTTGTTAGCTCCACATCCTAAGTCAAATCACCATCTAACTGAACCGTGCTGAAATCCAGAACATGAGATGGTTCCCCAATATAATTCCAGAGAATAGAAACATGAAATACCAGATGCACACTCGACAAGCTGGGTGGCAAAGCAAGCTCATAAGCCACCTCCCCAATCCTCCGAAGCACCTTAAAAGGCCCAATGAACCGAGGACTCAATTTACCCTTCTTCCCAAATCTCATAAAACCCTTCATGGGTTAAACCTTCAACAGAACCTTTTCACCAACCATGTAGGACACATCCCGAACCTTCCTGTCAGCATAAATTTTTTGTCTCGACTGCGCTGTATGAAGTCTCTCCTAAATCACCATCACCTTTTCTAAAGCATCCTGCACCAAGTCTGTCCCCAATAGCCTAGCCTCACCTAGCTCAAACCAATCAACTAGAGATCTACACCGCCTCCCATACAAAGCCTCATATAGAGCTATCTGAATACTTCACTGATAGTTGTTGTTATAAGCAAACTCTGTGAGTGGTAGAAACTGATTCCATGACCCTCCGAAATCAATGACACAAGCACGCAACATGTCCTCCAATATCTGAATAGTGCACTCGGACTGCTCGTCCATCTAAGCGTGAAATGCTATGCTCAACTCAACCTGAGTACCCAACTCTCGCTGCACCGACCTCCAAAACTATGAAGTAAACTTAGTGCCCCTATCTGAAATGATGGAAACTGGGACACCATGCAAACGAACAATCTCTCGGATATAGATCTTTGCCAACCGCTTGGAAGAATAGGTAGTACACATAGGAATGAAGTGCACGGACTTGGTCAGCTGATCCACAATCACCCAAATAGCATCGAACTTCTTCAAAGCCCGTGGGAGCCCAACTACAAAGTCCATGGTGATCCGCCCCCACTTCCACTCTAGAATATCCACCCGTTGAAGCAAGCCACCCGGTCTTTATTGCTCATATTTCACCTGCTGACAATTAAGACACTGAGCTATAAATCCCATAATGTCCTTCTTCATTCTCCTCCACCAATAATATTGTCTCATATCCTGATACATCTTTGCGGCACCTGGATGAATGGAATACCGCGAGCTATAGGCCTCCTCTAGAATCAACTCCCGAAGCCCATCTACATTGGGCACACATATCTGGCATTGCATACTCAACACCCCATCATCACCAATGGTCACATCTCTGGCATCATCGTGCTGAACTCTGTCCTTAAGGACAAGCAAATGGGGATCATCATATTGGCGCTCTCTGATGCGATCATATAAAGAAGACCGAGAAATTACACAAGCCAATACCTGACTGGGCGCCGAAATATCTAACCATACGAACCGATTGGCCAAGGCCTGAACATCAACTGCAAGAGGTCTCTCCCCAACTGGAATATATACCAAACTCCCCATACTTACCACCTTCCTACTCAAGGCATCAGCCACCACATTGGCCTTCCCTGGATGGTACAATATAGTAATATCATAATCCTTTAGCAACTCCAACCATCTCAACTGCCTCAAATTGAGATCCTTCTGCTTGAACAAGTGCTGGAGGCTACGAAGATCGGTAAACACCTTACAAGACACACCATATAGATAATGCCTCCAAATCTTCAATGCGTGAACTATGAAAGACAACTCTAAATCATGAGTAGGGTAGTTCTTCTCAAGGGGCTTCAACTGACGAGAAGCATAAGCAATAACCCTACCCTCCTGCATCTATACACACCCAATACCAACTCTCGAAGCATCACAATAAACGGTATATGAACCTGAAGCTGATGGCAAAAACAACACTGGAGTTGTGGTCAATGCTGTCTTGAGCTTCTGAAAGCTCTCCTCACACTCGTCCGACCACCTGAATAAGGCACCCTTCTGAGTCAACTTGGTCAAGGGTGATGCGATAGATGAAAATCCCTGAACAAACCAATGATAATAGCCCGCCAAACCAAGAAAGCTACGAATCTCTGTGGCTGAGGACGGTCTGGGCTAACTCTGAATTCTCTCTATCTTTTTCAGATCAACCTGAATATCCTCACTGGACACCACATGCCCCAAGAAATCCACTGAACTAAGTCAAAACTCATACTTGGAGAATTTTGCATAAAGTTTCTCCTACCTCAATCTCTACAACACAACTCTCAAATTCTCCGCATCCTCCTCCTGACTACGCGAGTATACCAGAATATCATCAATGGAGACTATGACAAATGAATCAAGATAAGGCCGGAACATGTTGTTCATCAAATGCATGAACGTTGTTGGGGCATTGGTCCGCCAAAAGACATCACCAAGAACTCATAATGACCATATCGGGTATTGAAAGCCGTCTTAAGAATATCCGAGTCCTTGATCTTCAACTGGTGATAACGGAGATCAATCATGGAGAACACTCTCGCTCCCTGAAGCTGGTCAAATAAATCATCGATATGAGGCAAAGGATACTTGTTCTTAATTGTTACCTTGTTCAATTGCCTATAATCAATGCACATCCTCATCGTGCCATCCTTCTTCTTCACAAATAGAACCGGCGCACCCCAAGGCGACACACTAGACCGAATGAACCCCTTATCATGAAGTTCCTGAAGATGCTCCTTTAATTCCTTCTACTCCACTAGTGCCATATGATACGGTGGAATAGAAATAGGCTGAGTTCCCGGCACCAGGTCAATACCAAAATAAATATCCCTGTCCAGCGGCATACCCGGCAGGTCTGCAGAAAACACATCAGGAAAATACCTCACAACTAGGATAGAATCCATAATGTGAGTCTCTGCCCCGACATCCCTTACAAAGGACAAATATGAGAGACAACCCTTCCCAACCATACGCTGGGCCTTCAAGAATGAAATTACCCTATTGGGAACATAATCGGTCGAACCTCGCCAATCAATCCGTGGCACACACAGCATAGCCAATATCATTGTCTTAGCATGACAGTCCAAAATAGAACGACATGGAGATAACCAATCCATGCCCAATATAACATCGAAGTCCACCATACATAACAACAAAAGATCCACTTGGGTCTCTAGACCCCCAATAGTCACCACACACGACCGGTACACATGGTCTACAATAACAATATCGCCCACCGGAGTAGATACATGAACAGGTGAAACAAGAGACTTACGAGGCGTATCCAAAAAACGAGCAAAGTATGATGACAAATAAGAATAAGTGGAACCGAGATCAAATAATATAAAGGCATCTCTATGGCAGACTAAGACAATACCTATAATAACAGCATTAGAAGCAATAGCATCGGGTCTAGCTAGAAGTGCATAGAAACGGGCCTGATCGCCACCTGATCGACCTCCCCCTCTAGGGCGACCCCTAGCTGACTGACCTCCACCCCTAGCTAGATGGGTAGGGGGTGGTGAAGTAACTGGCACTGAAGCTGATGGTTGACTCCTCTGCTGAGATAAACCTGCAAGACAATGAGGACATTGTCTCCAAATATGAATTATCTCTCCACACTCATAGCAACTCTCGAGGGCTAGAGACGGGGACTGAAGGGAACCCCTAGCACCAGAATGACTAGTAGATGCACCTAGAATAGAAGAGCCCTGAACAGATGGAGCATGGGATGAACTCTAAGCTGGAAGATCACTAAGTGATGACTGGCCCTGATGAGAACTGTGAGAACCATGACCCGATGATGCCCCACGATAACCTGGGCGAGCTGGCTGAGCATGCCTGAATGGACGGTCTCTGCCGTGCTGAAACTGACCTCTCGAAGGAGCACCACCATAACTAATAGATTCTCGAGGCCTCTTGGCCTCCCTCTCATCTCGCTCCTGGTGACAAACTGGCTCAATCTCATGAGCAATGTCTACAACCTCCTCAAAAGTAACACCAGACACTCTCTCCCTAGTCATAAGAATACGAAGCTGATATGTGAAGCCATCAGCAAACCTCCTAATACTCTCTCTATCTGTCGGAACCAACCAAAAAACATGACGAGCTAACTCGGAGAACCTCATCTCATACTACATCACAGTCATCTCTCCCTGGCACAACCACTCAAACTGCCTGAGCAGCTCCTCTCTACGAGACTGTGGCACATACTTCTCCAAAAAGAGAACGGAGAACTGCTGCCAGGTAAGGGGTGCTGCACCAACAGGCCTACACTAAAAAGTAGTGAAAGCAACCCCGCTGGTCTCCAAAATACTCGTTGTGTGAAGAATCCTCTAACACTTGTCCAAGAAACCCTAGCATCCTCACCCTCTGCACCACTGAAAGTCGGAGGCTGAAGTCTACCAAACCTCTCCAACCTACGCTGCTCGTCCTCTGGCATGGCAGGAGCTACATAGTCCTGAGCAGTTGTAACCGGCTTGGCTGGATGTGCCCTCAGTGTCTGAAGTCCCTGCACGACCTGCTCAGGTGTGTAAGCAGCAGAAGTCTGATTGCCTCCCCCAGCCTGAGAAGTAGCTACGGCTGTAGTAATTGAGACCGCCCGAGCTAGGCCAGTGCATACTGATAGAATCTGAGACAAGGCCTCCTGTAGACCCGAAATCACAATAGGCACAGTTGGTGCCTGAGCTGGTGCTGCTGGAGCGTCCACAACTGGGACCTGATCCTGAACTGGGGCGGCTGGTAGATCTGTAGGTGATGCCTTAGCTATGTCCAAAACCTTGTCCCTACTACGACCACGACCGTGTCCTCGGCCTCTAGTGGCAACAGCTGGTGGTACTGGTGGTCATCCATCATGACTTGTAGCACGTGTCCTCACCATCTGTGAGAAAATAGAATAATAGAAGTTTAGTACTCGGATCAACAGATTTGCATGACGAGAATTTCAAGAATATGAAGTTTTTCCTAAAGGTTCTACAGCCTCTCGAGGATAAATACAGACATCTCCGTACCGATCCACGAGACTCTACTAAACCTGTTCATGACTCGTGAGACCTATGTTGCCTAGGCTCTGATACCAACTTGTCACAACCCTAAACCTAGACCCGGTCGTGATGGCGCCTCTCGTGAAGACAAGGCCAGCCGACACAACAACCAATTCATTTTTAAGCAATTAAAATGACACAATTTAAGTCTTTACCATAATTTATTCCCAAATAAACCGTAAAATAGTACAATTAGCGAAAATACCAACACAACCCGACATCGGGGTGTTACCAGTCATGAGCATCTAACATAAGTCTAGGAATACAGAAAAGGGACTACACAATCTATTACAAAATCCAGTACAAGGGAAAGAAATAATGATAAGAGGGAGAAATACTGGGCTGCGAACACCGAACAACTACCTAGTGGACTCCGAAATCTGCTGGAAGCTATCAACCCTCGCTAGCAGGACCTGAAGTACCTGAATCTGCACACAGGGTGCAGGGAGTAAAGTGAGTACTCTAACTCAGTGAGTTATAATAATAAATGAAGGCTGAGCGATAAGAAAATCACGTAAAGAACACATCAACATGATATAAAGAAGTAGTGTAAAACCAATAAAAAGCAATGAAACAGAGAAATCATATAAAGACACCTTAGTTCGGAATAAGCTTCTTTAAAACACCTTTTTAATAGTTAAAAAAGTAAATGAAGATCAACTAGAAAAGATAACATATAAAATCCGCCCCTCGGGCACAATGTCAATAGAATCAGCCCCTCGGGCAATAACATGGAACAACACCAGGCCCTCAGGATATATCTCATATTACAATGGGTACCCGCTCTCACTGGGGGTGTACAGACTCCGGGAGGGCCCCCTTATGGCCCAAGCGCAATAACAAGCCATCTCGTGGCATAATCAAACAAACTCTCAACCTCATATCAAGCCACCTCGTGGCGTACAATCTCAGTCCCTCGGCCTCAGAATCATAAATTAGTATATCACTACTGCGATGTGCAGCCCGACCCAAAAGTATCCTCACAACACAGGCCATTGGCCTTACTCAGTCAGAATCTCATAAGCCACTCGGGCAACAGTAAAACATGATGCTCAACCCAAAATATCATTTAATGTGTTAAAACAGAGTAAACATGGCTGAGTTATGAAACCAGTATAATATAGCATGACTGAGTACAGATATAAAATCAAAACAGTGCGGAAATCGCAGTAAAAATCCCCTGAGGGTCCAAATAGTTGGCACGAGGCCCAAATATGGCATTCAGCCCAAAACATAATGATAGGAAACAGTTTTCAATCAAATACGCAGTAAAATAGTCATTTGGGATGGACTAAGTCACAATCCCCAACAGTGCATGACCCCACACTCGTCATCTAGCATGTGCGTCACCTCAATATAGCACAACGATTTGAAATCCGGGGTTTCATACCCTCATGACAACATTTAAAATCACTACTCACCTCAATCCGATCGAAACTCTAGCGCGCGATGCCCTTTCCCCTTGAATTGGCCTCCACTCGCATCGAATCTATCCAAAATCAGAATCACGACGTTAAAATATGCTAAGGGAACGAAGCCCATGCAAAAATAATTAATTTACAACATAAATCCCGAAATTAACCAAAACCCGACCCCCGGGTCCACATCTCGGAATTCGATAAAATTTACATCAATATATTGCTTATCTCCCCACGAGTTCATATATATCAAAAGTCCCAAAATTCGACCACAAATGGCCCCTCAAATCCTCAAGTCAAGGTCTCCAATACCAAGCCCTAGTTTCCCAATTTTTAACCTTTAATCTCCATTAATTTCCAGCCAAATCAGTGAAATAATGCCATAGGATCGATTATTAGGTTCAAAAATCTTACCTCCAGACGTTATCTCTTGAATCCATCTTCAAAATCTCCCAAAAGGCTCCAAAATCGACTTGAAATGGTGAAGAACAACTCAAAAATCGCGAAGGAATTCTTTTATACCTTCTGGCCCAGGCTTTTTGCATATGCGGACCATATCTCGCTCCTGCGCAACCGCTTCTGCGGTCCAAGCACCGCTTCTGCGAACATCACTTAAGTGGCCATTTACGCATCTGCGATGAAATTGCTCGCACCTACGCTATCGCAGGTGTGCTTCCTTACCGCTTCTGCGATTCCAGGTGATCCTCCTCTTGGCCGCATCTGCGGCTCCCTCCATGCTTCTGCGAGCTCGCACTTGTGGTCCTCTAGCCGCAGGTGCGGTTATGATAGCAGACTTAGCTTCAGCTGCTACATCCAACTTCCAAACTTTTCGCCAACCATCCGAAATCACCCCGAGGCCCTTGGGACCTTGACCAAAAGCACCAACAAGCCATATACTACTATTCAAACTTACACCAATTCTCAAAACACCTCGAACAACATCGAATCAACCAAAACACCTCGGATTCAAGCCTAAGGTTCCCAAAATCTTCCAAATTACACTTTTGATCAAAAAGTCTACCAAACCACGTTCTAATGACCTAAAATTTTGCACACACCTTCTAAATGACACAATGAACTTACTGCAACTTCCAGAATTCTATTCCGACCCCTATATCAAAATCTCACCTATCAACCGGAAAACGCCAAAATTCCAATTTCGCCAATTCAAGCCTAAATATACTCCGGACCTCCAAAATACATTCCGATCACGATCCTAAGTCCCAAATAACCTCCCGAAGATATTCGAACCATCAGAACTCACATCTGAGCCCTTTAACACATAAGTTGACATCCGGTTGACTTTTTTAACTTAAGCTTTTTCAAAAGAGACTAAGTGTCTCAAACCTTACCAAAACCTCTCTAAACCCGAACCAACCAACCCGGTAATACAAAATACAGCTGAACAAGGCAATAAGAAGCAAAAACGGGGGAAACAGAGAGGTAATTCATGAAACGACCGGCCAGGTCGTTACATATTCTCAAGTTCTTTCTTCTAAAATCAGTCAAAATTTCTACTATTCTTCAAAGTTCATTCACCCATTAACGACCAGCTTCAAAGATTTTCAATATAGAAGAATAGAGCTTCAAAGAACAGCCCTAAAAAAGTTAAAGAAGCAGATGTTCCTTCTTTCGATTTGGGGGTTTTATCACCAAATTCACCGAAAAAGCATGAAAATTCTGCTCATGCAAATGAAGAGAAGAAGCATAGGCTTTCCCCTTGTCAAGCTAGGGCAGAAGTTAGAACTAAAAAAATGATTTAATCTCGGTGAATCTTCGAGGCAAATCAATTCAGCGAAAAGGAAAGGCAAAGAGATAAATTTTGATGATGATTTTGTAAAAGATGAACCTGTCATTAAACCTGCAAAGAAGGTTAAAGTGTCTCTTACTGTAAAAGCTCCAAAAAAAGTTCCTACTGTAAAATCTCCTAAAAATGTTTGACAACATTCATTGGTGAAGGTAAGAATTTAGTCATTTCAACAATAGATTTTTTTTTGTTTTACTTCTTAAAAGGCTCCATAATCTATGTTTTTGTGGTTTGTAGATTATTTGTCTACATTGTGAAGATTAGTTGTAGTTTTCTGAATATGTTTAAACTTGTAGATATATTGTTAAAAATTGTAGGTATATTGTTTTTGTTTTTAACTGTATTATGTAGTTGTAGATATATTATAGATATATTGTATGACAAATGTAGATATGTTATTTTTTAGATTGGAGCAGTGTATTAATAAGACATTGTTTATTTTTTGTGCAGAATCGACATTTTTTTTCACCTCATAATATTGATTATGGGGTCCTTAGGTTTCAGACATTATCCGACCCCAGTGTTCCTAGCCAAATTAAAGAGTTATTGTCTCCAAATGGTTTAAAGCTTTTCAAGAAGATATGTTTTGGTTATTTGCTGTCAATTCCCAAAATATGTATGCAAAACCAAGCTATTCATCTTCTAATGAAGTATGAATTGAATGCATCTGGTGCTTCCTATTTTTCAACTGAGTTAAAGGGTCAGAGGTTGAATTTTGGCTTGAGAGAATTTGCGTTAATAACTGGTCTTAGATGTTTTATCGAAGCGATAGACTTTGGTTACACTCGGGATTATGACAGTAAGATAATGAGGAGTTATTTTCCAAACAAGGAAAAAGTGGAAAAGTCATACCTAAAATAGATTGTAACCAACAAAAGCTGGGTAAATGATGAGGACGCAGTCAAGTTATGTATTCTATATCTCATAGAATTTTTCATTTGTCCTTCAGACAAAGACAATGTTGGGTTGGTAGACCATTTTAGGTTTTATTTGGTGGACTCCGGACAGTATGCAACATAAACATGGGGTATTGAGTCTTGCAAACAGTTGATTGAATCAGTTAGGCACAGACTCAATTCTTTTGTTCATTCTTATCTCATTCGAGGATTCGCACTAGCTATACAAGTATGGTTGTATGAGTGTTGCTCTACCATCAATACTGATATAGCTATAAGAGTTGATAATTCAATCCCTCGCATACTTAACTGGTCAGCTAGTAAGGACAAGATATGGTTAGTTGCAATTGAAGATAGAATGATCAAACCTGAATGGATCAAGGTAAATGGTTTTTATTTATGAATATACAATTTAATACAAATTATCTACAATTTGTATACATATTCTGTTTAGTCAAGCTAATTTATTTTTTTTCATTCAGTTCACCAACATAAATGAAGCACCTAAAGAGCTTTTTATGATGTCTTTGCTTATAAAGTTGAGTACATACTTGAAGAAGTTGAACACATTTATGAGGATCCTAATGTTGTTGCTCCTCCATTGGAACCCAAAGAGTTAATTGGAAAAGAGGACAAGAAGTTTATTCTTAAACAAATTAGAAAATTAAAAAATGGTCTTGAGAAGGTAACATGTATACAAAAAATAGCATCTGTTCTTTAATGTATGTTAAGCTATATTTTGAAGCTAACTCTCTATATTTTTAATATGTAGGTTGATTCAGATCTTGCATCTTTCAGGAAAAATGTCTTTGAAGAACTAGGTAGACTTCGAGCGCTACTAAATGATTCAATCAATTCTGTTTTGCAGGTGATAAACAGTCGAAATGATAACATTGATGCCAAGGTAATATTTATCAGTTTATTCATTAACCAAAACTATTTCTGTCACCTCTAAGTTATATTGTTATTCATAAAATAGATATCTTAACAAATATAACACTTTTAGTTTGCCGGGAGTTCTACAAAAAATGCTAACCACCCAAAAGAAAAGAACAATCAACAATTTCAGTGCACTAGTGGCGAACCAGTGCATGCCAACAATAGCAAAACAGGTATATACAAAAATACATACATTTTATCTACAAATTAACTACAAGTTATCTACATCATATATATAACATATCTTCAAAATATCTTCAAATTATCTACAAATTATCTTTAACATATCTACAATATTCATACAATTAAAATATAGTATATTTACATAGATCTACAGATTTTATGTAGATCTATATAATATACCTACATATCTCCTAAAACTGTCAATCAACTACTATCCATTATAATTCAAATTCTTTAATGAAAAAAACAGGGCATGTGAATGACATGGAAAATAATGAGAATCTTCCAGCACGTGTTGATTTATATTCCCATTTTAAAGGTGTAGTTGATGAAGAAAATACAGGTATGAAATTGTATTCAGAAATTTTTGCTTTTTGTTTCAATTTTTTTACTATTCTATTAAGCGATATACTAAATGTAACAGTGAGGGAAGATATTGTGACGACCCGGCCAGTCGTCTCATGAGTTACCTCTCCATTTTTCCCATTTCTATTTCTTTATGCTTTGTTTACCCATGTTATGTGATATAGGGTTGGTCGGATCGAATCCGGAATGATTTTGGCAAGGTTTGAGACACTTAGTCTCTTTTGAGGAAGCTTGAGTTGGAAAAGTCAACCAGATGTTGACTTATGTGTTAGAGGGCTCGATGTGAGTTCTGATTGTTCGGTTAGCTTCGGGAGGTGATTGATGACTTAGGAACGTGATCGAAATGAGTTTTGGAGGTTCGTAGTGGATTTAGGCTTGAATTGGCGAAGTTGATATTTTGGCGATTTCTGGTTGGTAGGTGAGATTTTGATATAGGGGTCGGAATGGAATTCCGAGAGTTTTAGTAGTTCCGTTGTGTCATTTGGGATGTGTGTGAAAAATTTCAGGTCATTCGGACGTGGTTTGGTTGGGTTTTTGATCAAAAGTGTAATTCAGAAGATTTTAAAAAGTTTGGCTTGAATCTGATGTGTTTTGGGTGATTTGATGTTGTTTGAGGTGCTTTGGTGATTGGGACAAGTTTGAATAAGGTTTTAGGATATGTTGGTGCCTTTGGTTGAGGTCCCAGGGGCCTCGGGTGAGTTTCGGGTGGTCAACCTGATCATTTTGAAGTTTGAAAAATTGCAGATTTTGAGTTCCAGCAGTTGCAGACATTTTGGTCTTTGCATTCGCGAGAGGACCCTCGCATTCACGAAGATTCTGCTGAAGGAGGTAGAGGTTTAGCCTTCGCGTTCTAAGGCAGGTAACGCGTTCATGAAGGTCTGGGAGGTTGTGCATCGCGTTCGCGGGCATGTAGTCGCGTTTGCATAGAAGGAATTGAAAGGTCAAGCTACAAAGGAAATTAACCCATCGCGTTCGCGATGGAAGAAATGTGTTCGCGAAGGTTCATCTGGGAAAAGCATCGCATTCATGTGGGTTGTATCATGTTCGCGTAAGAGGATTATGGTCAACGTTATTTTTGTGTTTCGCGAACGCGAGGCTTTGACAGCGTTCGCGAAGAAGGAAATTAAGGCCTAGACAGAATGTTTTTAATCCGTCTTGACCGCGATTTTGGGGCTCATTTCCTCCATAGCTGGTCGTTTTTGGAGCTTTTTGAAGGAGATTGAATAGGGGTTCGAGGAGAATCACTTGTAGGTAAGATTCTTGGACTAACCCTAAAATTGATGAACTAGGACTTGAAAGTGGAGACCAAACATTTGAGATTTGAAGGGTAATTTGTGGATGGATTTTGGTGTTCTTGGTATGTATGAACTCGTGGAAGATAAGAAATCTATTGGTGTAAAATTTTCTAAAATTCGAGACGTGGGCCCAGGGGTCGGGTTTTGGTAATTTCGGGATTTGTGCCCTTTATTGATTATTTTCGCTTGGGCTTTGTTCCTTTAGCATATTTTGACGTCCTCGTTCTGATTTTGGATAGATTCGACACGTGTGAGGGCCGATTCGAGGGGCAAAGGCGTCGTGAGTTAGAGATTTAGCCGGTTCGAGGTGAGTAATGATCTTAAATGATGTTCTGAGGGTTTGAAACCCCGGATTGCACATCGTAGTGCTATATTGAGGTGGGGCACACGCTTGATGACGAGCGTGGGGTCGTGCACTATTGGGGATTGTAACTTGGTATGTCCCGATTGATGATTTTACCGCATATTTGATTAAAAATTATTTGCTATCGTCATTTTTTGGGCTGAATGCCATATTTGGGCCTAGTGCTAACTATTTGAACCCTTCGGGGATTTTTATTGAAATTTCCTCACTGTTTTGACTTTATACTTGAACTCAGTCATGTTATTTTCCACTGTTTTACTACTCAACCATGTTTACTCAATTTTAATACTTAAATGACATTTTAAATGATGTTTGGACTGAGAAACACTGTTTTACTATTCCTCATGGGGCTTGTGAGGATTTTTGACTGAGTAATGCCGAGGGCCTATGTTGTGAGGAAACACTGATACTGATTTGAGGCCGAGGGCCTGAGATATGTATGCCACGAGGTGGCTTGATTAATATGAGTCTGAGGGCCTAGTTTGATTCCACGAGATGGCTTGTTAGTGCGCTTGGGCCGTAAGGGGCCCCTCCAGGAGTATGCACACCCCCAGTGAGCGCGGGTACCAATTGTGATGTGAGATCGAGCCCGATGGGCTGTTATTGTTCTGAGATGTTGCCCGAGGGGCGGATGTGGTTATACTGTGCCTGAGGGGCGAACTTCTATTTGTTTGCTTTACCTTAATTACCTGTCAATTACTTGTTTACTAGTTGAAAGAGGATCTTACTTGACTTTCCACTGTTTTACTGCTTTTAAATGGTTTTACTGCTTCATTATAGAATGCCTTGTGCCTTACATGTTTTCTTACTTTCAGTCATGATTTACATTTGTTACTCACTAAGTTGGAGTACTCACTTTACTCCCTGCACCCCTGTGTTTAGATTCAGGCGTAGCTGGTTCCGCTCCCGAGTGCTGATTCCTCCAGCTTCAGGAGGGCTTTCGGAGATTACGAGGTAGTTGTTGACGTCCGCAGCCCCGTTTCTCTACTCCTTTATCGCTTCTATTTTCCTTCAGACAGTTGTACCAGTTATGGATTTAGCAAAATTATATTATGACTTATAGATGTTCATGACTAGTGACACCCCGATTGGGGCTATGTATGGGTGTTCTTCCGCGTATTTATTTTATCATTGTTATTTCGGATTTATTTTATCATGATTAGACCGTTTCTTAAATGCTTAACTGTTAATAATTGGAAAATTGGAAGTGTCGGCTGGCCTTGTCTTCACGAGAGGCGCCATCACGACCTAGTCCAGGCTTGGGTCGTGACAAGTTCGTATCAGAGCCTAGGTTACATAGGTCTCATGAGTCATAAGCAGGTTTAGTAGAGTCTCGCGGATCGGTACGGATACATCTGTATTTATCCTCGAGAGGTTGTAGAACCTTTAGGAAAAACTTCATATTTTTTAAATTCTTGTCGTACAAATTTGTTGACCCAAGTACTAAACTTCTGTTATTCCATTCTCTCACAAATGGTGAGGACGCGTGCTACCGGTCAGGGTGGCCAACCACCAGTACCACCAGCTATGGCCACCAGAGGCCGAGGACGCGGCCGTGGTCCTAGTAGGGGTAGAGCCACAAGGGCAGCACCTGTAGATCTACTAGCTACCCCAATTTAGGACCAGGTCCCAGTTATGGATGCTCTAGCAGCACCAACTCAGGCACCAGTTGTGCCTATTGTGATTTCGGGTCTTTAGGAGGCCTTAGCTCAGATCTTATCAGTTTGCACTGGCCTGGCTCAGGCGGTTTCAGCCACTACAGCCACAGCTACTTCTCAGGCCGGGGGAGGCAATCAGACTCCGGCCACTCACACACTTGAGCAAGTCGTGTAGGGATTTCAAATGTCGAGGGTGCATCCAGTCTAGTCGGTGGCAGCTACTCAGGACTATGTAGTTCCTGTCATGCCGTAGGATAAGCAGCGCAGGTTGGAGAGGTTTGGTAGAGGTTTTGGATAAATGTCGTAGAGGGCCTTTTGGATAAATGTCAGAGGATGCTTCGTACAGCAGGTATTCTGGAGACCAGCAGGGTAGCTTTCACTAATTATTAGTTTTCAGGAGCTGCTTTCACTTGGTGAGAGGATTTTGAGAGGCGTAGGCCTGTTGGTGCAGTACCCCTTACCTAGCAGCAGTTCTCCATTCTCTTTCTGGAGAAGTATGTGTCGCAGTCTCGCAAAAAGGAGTTGCGTAGGCAGTTAGAGTGGTTGCGTCAGGGGGAGATGATCATGTTGTAGTATGAGTTGAGGTTCTCCGAGTTAGCTCGTCATGCCATTTGGTTGTTCCCGACAGATAGAGCGAGGATTAAGAGGTTTGTTAATGGTCTTACTGATCAGCTCCGTATTCTCATGACCAGGGAGAGGGTGACTGGTGCTACTTTCAAGGAGGTTGTGGAAATCACCCGTGAGATTGAGTTTGTTCGTCGCCAGGAGCGAGAGGAGAGGGAGGCGAAGAGGCCTCGAGGATCTGGCAGCTATAGTGGCACTCCTTCGAGGGGTCAGTTTCAGCACGGCAGAGGTCGTTCATTCAAGTCTACTCAGCTAGCTCCCCCAGGTTATTGTAGGGCATCTTCGGCTCATGGTTATCATGGATCTCAGCAGGGCCAGTCATCACTCAGCGCCCTTCCAGCTTAGAGTTCGACCCGTGCTCCATCAGATCAGGGCTCTTCTATGCCAAGTGCATCTTCTAGTCACTCTGGTGCGAGGGGTTCCCTTCAGTACCCTTCTCCAGCACCTGGTAGTTGTTTTGAGTGTGGTGAGATGGGTCACATGTAGAGGTAGTGTCCCCATCGTTTTGCTAGTTCATCCCAGCAAAGGGGTCAGTCATCGACTTCAGCGCCAGATTCTTCACCCCCACCTGCTCAGCCAACTAGGGATGGGGTTAGTCAGCCAGTGGTCTCCGCAGAGGGGGAGGTGGATCAGGGGGCAGTCAGGCCCGTTTCTATATACTCCCAGGCAGACTCGATGCTATCGCTTCAGATGCTGTTATTACATGTATTATTTCAGTCTGCCACAGAGATGCCTATGTATTATTTGATCCCGGTTCCACCTTTTCTTATATGTTATCATACTTTGCTCGTTATTTGGCTACGCCCCATGAGTTTCTTGATTTACCTGTTCATGTATCTACCCTAGTGGGTGATACTGTTGTTGTAGACCGTGTGTACAGGTCGTGTGTGGTGACTATTAAGGGTCTAGAGACCCGAGTGGATCTATTGTTATTGATTATGGTGGATTTCGATGTTATTTTGGGCATGGATTGGTTATCTACGTGTCGTGCTATTCTAGACTGTCACGCTAAGACAATCATATTGACTATACCGGGTGTGCCCCGGATCGAGAGGCGAGGTGTGACTGATTATGTCGCTAATAGAGTAATCTCTTTCTTGAAGGCCCAGTGTATGGTTAGTAAGGGTTGTATTTCGTATCTAGCGTTTGTGAGGGATGTCGGAGCAGAGACTCCCAGTATTGATTATGTTCCAGTTGTGAGGGATTTTCCCGATGTGTTTCCTGCAGATCTGTCGGGCATGCCACTGGACAAAGATATTGATTTTGGTATTGACCTGGTGCCAGGCACTCAGCCCATTTCTATTCTGCCGTATCATATGGCACCAGCGGAGTTGAAGGAGTTAAAGAAGCAGCTTCAGGAACTCCTTGATAAGGGGTTTATTCGGCCTAGTGTGTTACTTTGGGGTGCACCGGTACTGTTTGTGAAGAAGAAGGATGGCACAATGAGAATGTGTATTGATTATAGGCAATTGAAAAAGGTAACAATTACGAACAAGTATCATTTGCCTTATATTGATGATTTATTTGACCAGCTTCAGGGAGTGAGAGTGTTCTCCAAGATTGATCTCGGTTCAGGTTATCACTAGTTGAAGATCAGGGACTCGGATATTCTTAAGACAGCTTTCAGGACCCAATATGGTCATTATGAGTTCTTGGTGATGTCTTTTGGGCTGAACAATGCCCCATCAGTGTTCATGCATTTGATGAACATCGTGTTCCGGCCTTATCTCAATTCGTTTGTCATAGTCTTCGTTGATGATATTCTGGTGTATTCACGTAGTCAGGAGGAGCACGCAGAGTATTTGAGAGTTGTGTAGCAGAGATTGAGGGAGGAGAAGCTTTATGCAAAATTCTCCAAGTGTGAGTTTTGGCTTAGTTCAGTGTCTTTCTTGGGGCACATGGTGTCCAGCGAGGGTATTCAGGTTGATCAGAAGAAGATAGAGGCAGTTCAGAGTTGGCCCAGACCGTCCTCAGCCACAGAGATTCGCAGCTTTCTTGGTTTGGCGGGTTATTATTGCCATTTTGTTTAGGGATTCTCATCTATCGCATCGCCCTTGACCAAGTTGACTTAGAAGGTGCTTCATTTGTATGGTCGGACGAGTGTGAGGAGAGCTTTCAGAAGCTTAAAACAGCCTTGACCACAGCTCCAGTGTTGGTTTTGCCATCAACTTCAAGTTCATATACCGTGTATTGTGATGCTTTGAGAGTTGGGATCGATTGTGCGTTGATGCAGGAGGGTAGAGTTATTGCTTATGCTTCTCGTCAGTTGAATCCCCATGAGAAGAACTACCCCATTCATGATTTGGAGTTGGCTAACATAGTTCACGCGTTGAAGATTTGGAGGCATTACTTGTATGGCGTATCTTGTGAGGTGTTCACTGATCATCGCAGTCTTCAGCATTTGTTCAAACAAAAGGATCTTAATTTGAGGCAGCGTAGATGGTTGGAGTTTCTTAAGGATTATGATATCACTATATTGTACCATTCGGGAAAGGCCAATGTGGTGGCCGATGCTTTGAGTCGAAAGGCAGTAAGCATGGGAAGTTTGATATATGTTCCAGTTGGGGAGAGACCTCTTGTAGTTGATGTTCAGGCCTTGGCCAATCGGTTCGTGAGGTTGGATATTTCGGAGCCCAATCGGGTATTAGCTTGTGTGGTTTCTCGGTCTTCCTTATATGATCGCATGAGAGCGCCAATATGATGATCTGCACTTACTTGTCCTTAAGGATAGAGTTCAGCATGATGATGCTAGAGATATGACCATTGGAGATGATGGGGTGTTGACGATGCAGGGCCGGATTTGTGTGCCCAATGTGGATGGGCTTTAGGAGTTGATTCTGGAGGAGGCCTATAGCTCGCGGTATTCCATTCATCCAGCTGCCGCGAAGATGTATTAGGATTTGAGGCAGCACTATTGGTGGAGAAAAATGATGAAAGACATTGTGGGATTTGTAGTTCGGTGTCTCAATTGTCAGCAGGTGAAATATGAGCATCAGAGACTTGGTGGCTTGCTACAGCAGATGGACATTCCTGAGTGGAAGTGGGAGAGGATCACTATAGACTTTTTTATTGGACTTCCACGGACTTTGAGAAAGTTCGATGTTATTTGGGTGATTGTGGATCGGCTGACCAAATCTGCGTACTTCATTCCTGTGTGTACTACATATTCCTCAGAGCGGTTGGCAGAGATCTATATCTAGGAGATTGTTCATTTGCATGGTGTCCCAGTTTCCATAATTTTAGATAGGGGCACTCAGTTTACATTGCAGTTTTAGAGGTCTGTACAGCAAGAGTTGGGTACTCAGGTCGAGTTGAGCATAGCTTTTCATCCTCAAATGGACGGGCAGTCCGAGCGCACTATTCAGATATTGGAAGGCATGTTACGTACTTGTGTCATTGATTTCGGAGGGTCATGGGATGAGTTTCTACCACTTGCAGTGTTTGCTTATAACAATAGCTACTAGTCAAGTATTCAGATGGCTCCATATGAGGCTTTGTATGGGAGGCGGTGTAGATCTCCAGTTGGTTGGTTCGAGCCCGGTGAGGCTAGGTTATTGGGGACTGATTTTTGGTGCAGGATGCTTTGGAGAAGGTGAAGGTGATTCAGGAGAGGCTTCGTACAGCGCAGTCGAGGAAAAAGAGTTATGTTGATAGGAAGGTTTGAGATGTGTCCTACATGGTTGGTGAGAAGGTTTTGTTGAAGGTTTCACCTATGAAGGGTGTTAGGAGATTTGGGAAGAAAGGGAAATTGAGTCCACGGTTTATTGGGCCCTTTGAGGTGCTTCGGAGGATTGGGGAGGTGGCTTATGAGCTTGCTTTTCCACCCAACTTGTCGAGTGTGCATCTGGTATTTTATGTTTCTATGCTCCGAAAGTATATTGGGGATCTGTCTCATGTTCTGGATTTCAGCACGGTTCAGTTGGATGATGATTTGACCTATGATGTGGAGCCAGTAGCTATTTTGGGTCGTCAGGTTCGAAAGTTGAGGTCAAAGGATATAGCTTCAGTGAAAGTGTAGTGGAAAGATCGGCCCGTGGATGAAGCTACATGGGAGATCGAGCGGGAGATGCGGAGCAGATATCCTCACCTGTTTGAGGCTTCAGGTATGTTTCTTGATTCATTCGCGGACGAACGTTTGTTTAAGTTGGGGAGGATGTGACGATCTGGCCAGTCGTCTCATGAGTTACCACCCCATTTTCCCCATTTTTGCTTCTTTATGCTTTGTTTACCCGTGTTATGTGATATCGGGTTGGTCGGATCGAATCCGGAATGATTTTGGCAAGGTTTGAGACACTTAGTCTCTTTTGAGGAAGCTTGAGTTGGAAAAGTCAACTGGATGATGACTTATATGTTAGAGGGCTCGGATGTGAGTTCTGATGGTTCGGTTAGCTTCTAGAGGTGATTTATGACTTAGGAGCGTGATCGGAATGAGTTTTAGAGGTTCGTAGTGGATTTATGCTTGAATTGATGAAGTTGATATTTTGGCGATTTTCGGTTGGTAGGCGAGATTTTGATATAGGGGTCGGAAGGGAATTCCGAGAGTTGCAGTAGTTTTGTTGTTTCATTTGGGATGTGTGTACAAAATTTCAGGTCATTCGGAAATGGTTTGGTTGGGTTTTTGATCAAAAGCGTAATTCGGAAGATTTTAGAAAGTTTGCTTGAATCCGATGTGTTTTGGCTGATTTAATGTTGTTTGAGGTATTTTGGTGATTGGAACAAGTTTGAATAAGGATTTAGGATATGTTGGTGCCTTTGGTTGAGGTCCCGTGGGCCTCGGGTGAGTTTTGGGTGGTAAACCAGATCATTTTGAAGTTTGAAAAATTGCAGATTTTGAGTTCCAGCAGTTGCAGACATTTTGGTCTTCGCGTTCGTGAGAGGACCCTCGCATTTGCGAAGAGTCTGTTAAGGGAGGTGGAACTTTAGCCTTCTCGATCGCGAGGCAGGTGACACATTCGTGAAGGGCTGCGAGGTTGTGCATCGCGTTCGCGGGCGTGTGGTCGCGTTTGCATAGAAGGAATTGAAAGGTCAAGCTTCAGTGGAAATTAACCAATCGCGTTCGTGAAGGTTCATCTGGGAAAAGCATTGCGTTCGCGTGGGTTGTATCGCGTTCGCGGAAGAGGATTATAGTCAACGTTATTTTTGTGCTTCACGAATGCGAGGCTTTGACAGTGTTCGCGAAAAAAGGAAAATAAGGCCTGGGCAGAATGTTTTTAACTCGTCTTGTCTGCGGTTTTGGGGCTCATTTCCTCCATAGCTGGTCATTTTTGGAGATTTTTGAAGGAGATTGAAGAGGGGTTCGAGGAGAATCACTTGGACGTAAGATTCTTGGACTAAAAACTCGATTATTATGTGAATTTCACCTAGAAAATCATGGAATCTAAGCCAAAAACTAGGGCTTGAAAGTGGAGACCAAATATTTGGGATTTGAAGGGTCATTTGTGGATCGATTTCGGTGTTCTTGGTATGTATGAACTCGTGGGAAGATAAGGAATCTATTGGTGTAAAAATTTCTGAATTTTGAGATGTGGGCCCGGAAGTCGGGTTTTGGTAATTTCGAGATTTGTGCCCTTTATTGATTGTTTTCATTTGGGATTTGTTCCCTTAGCATATTTTGACGTTCTCGTTCTGATTTTGGATAGATTCGATGCACGTGGAGGCCGATTCAAGGGGTAAAGGCATCGTGAGTTAGAGATTTAGCCAGTTCGAGGTGAGTAATGATCTTAAATGATGTTCTGAGGGTTTGAAACCCCAGATTGCACATCGTAGTGCTATATTGAGGTGAGGCACACGCTTGATGACAAGCGTGGGGTCGTACACTATTGGGTATTGTGACTTGGTCTGTCCCGATTGATGATTTTACCGCGTATTTGATTGAAAACTATTTGCTGTCATCATTTTTTGGGTTGAATGCCATATTTGGGCCTAGTGCCAACTATTTGACCCCTTCGGAGATTTTTATTGATATTTCCTTACTGTTTTGACTTTATACTTGAACCCAGTCATGTTATTTTCCACTGTTTTACTATTCAGCCATGTTTACTCAGTTTGAATACTTAAATGACATTTTAAATGATGTTTGGGCTGAGAAACACTATTTTACTATTGTTCGAGGGGCTTGTGAGGATTTTTGACTGAGTAAGGCCAAGGGCCTATGTTGTGAGGAAACACTGATATTGATTTAAGCCTGAGGGACTGAGATATGTACGCCACGAGGTGGATTGATTGATATGAGGCCGAGGACCTAGTTTGATGCCACGAGATAGCTTGTTATTGTGCTTGGGCCTTAAGAGGCCCCTCCAGGAGTCTGCACACCCCCAGTGAGCTCGGTTTCCCATTGTGATGTGAGATCGATACCGAGGGGTTGTTATCGTTCTGAGATGTTGCTCGAGTGGCGGATGTGGTGGTACTGTGCCCGAGGGGCGAACTTCTATTTGTTTGCTTTACCTTATTGGTTGAAAGAGGATCTTACTTGACTTTCCACTGTTTTACTGTTTTAAATGGTTTTACTGCTTCATTATAGAATGCCTTGTGCCTTACGTGTTTTCTTACTTTCAGTCGTTATTTACATTTGTTACTCACTGAGTTGGAGTACTCACTTTACTCCATGCACCCCTGTGTGCAGATTCAGGCGTAGCTGGTTCCGCTCCCGAGTGCTGATTCCTCCAGCTTCAGGCGGGCTTTCGGAGGTTACGAGGTAGTTGTTGACGTCCGCATCCCCGTGTCTCTACTCCTTTATCGCTTCTATTTTCCTTCAGACAGTTGTACCAGTTATGGATTTGGCAAAATTTTATTATGACTTATAGATGTTCATGACTAGTGACACCCCGGTTAGGGCTGTGTATGGGTGTTCTTCCGCGTATTTATGTTATCATTGTTATTTCGGATTTATTTTATCATGATTAGATCGTTTCTTAAATGCTTAACTATTAATGATTGAAAAATGGAAAGTGTCGGGTGGCTTTGTCTTCACGAGAGGCGCCATCACGACCGGGTCCGGGTTTGGGTCGTGACAGATATGCATGCACAATCTCCAATTCACAGAGTCACTGTAACAATTCATGGAGAACAGAAGAATGAGGAAGATTTTAATGTAGGTGAAGAAGCCGAGTATGCAAATGTAGGTGATTTGGACGACTCCAGAGGTGAGAAGAAGGAGGTTACACTTGATGATTTTGAGCTGCCAGATAACTTCTCCTAGTTGGTTAAGCTCGGCGAGCCTAACTAATATGAAACAACACCTGTGCATCAAGGTAGAACAAGGCAGCCTGGAAAGCATGCCTGACCACTATTTCTCCCTTTATAGAGTTCTGGTGGCAGCACTTCGGTTGGACCTGAAATTTTTCACCTGAAGCACCCATTTACTAGTGTTATTGGTCAAGATGTTGATCCTGAGTTGTTGGAAGAATTCAACAAATGATTATACTTTGGTACCGACACAACTTCAAATAAGTTAGTATTAACAATTTGACCCTTTGATTCCAGTATTCATCTTTTAGATATCTACTTCATTCAACAAATTTATTTTAATTTCTTTGTTTAATTAGGAGGAAGGCTATGTATTATATAAAGGATAAGCAAATTAAGCCATGGTTTGATCTTGGAGTGGAAAAGGTTGATAAGAATGAGTGGTTCTATAATATGGCACACCCCGGACAAGTCCTCAACCACACGGTAAACTCATACTCAAAATATGTAGTTATTTTGTTGATGTTTTTTTTTATTTGTATCTATAACGCTGTTATAGTGCCATCTCCAGTATATGTAGTTATTGTGTATATATATTTGTCACGACCCGATCCCCGAAACCGGTCGTGATGGCGCCTCTCATGAAGACAAGATCAGCCAGACCAAAATGGAACACCTCTTTTAAACAGTTAATCATCATAAACAGTAATAACATATAATATAATGCTCATAAATTGCGGAATTTAACGATAATAACAGCAGGAACCATCCCGACACAGCCCAAACCGGGGTGTCACAAGTCATGAGCTACTACAGAATCTACTATAGGTCTACAAAGTACGGAATCCGATACAACAGTCTGAAGAAAACATAAATGATAGAGGATAAGAGAGACAAGGGGCTGCGGACGTCAACAGTTACCTCGTAACTCCAAATCACTGCCTAGCCTAGAAGGAATCAGCGCTCAGGTGCGGACTCTGCTATACCTGAATCTGCACACATGGTGTAGGGATTAATGTGAGTACTCCGACTCAGTGAGTAATAATTAAAAATAATGACTGAAAGTATGAAAACACGTAAAGGCACAAAGCAATTCCATATCAAGCAGTAAAATCACTTAAAGCAGTAAATCAGTGAAGAAATCAAATGATATTCCTTTTTTTAAAACAGTAAAACCGGTAATTTAACAGGTAATTAACAAGTAGAAATCTGCCCCTCGGGCACAGTATCAATCGCTCAGCATAGTATCAGCCCCTCGGGCTTACTCTCAGTACAGTATCAGCCCTGCGGGCTACCTCACAATCACTCAGCATAATGGTCAGCCATTGTTACCTGACCAACTTTCATCAAATAGTGTCATTGTTACCACTGTTTCAAATCACATGGGTACCCGCGCTCACTGTGGGTATGCAGACTCCGGAGGGGCCCCTTACGGCCCAAGCGCTATATCAAGCCACCTCGTGGCATCATCACTCAGCATATCCTCACATCACTCAAGCCACCGCATGGCATAAATAGTATCTCAGGCCCTCAGCCTCATATCACTCAGCATATCCTCACATATGGCCCTCGGCCTCACTCAGTCCAGAAATCATCATAAGCCCCTTGGGCATTAGTAAAACAGTAGTTCTCAGCCCAAAACATGATGTAGAAATATCATTTAAGTTTCAAATCTGAGTAAAAGTGGCTGAGTTTGTAAAACAGTAGATATCAACAGGACTGAGTTCAAATAATAAGTCAAGCAGTAAGGAAACAGTGATAAAAATCCCCGAAGGGTTCAAATAGTTGGCACGAAGCCCAAATATGGCAATCAGCCCAAATCATGATGGTAACAAATGAATTTCAGTCAAATATTCAGTAAAGTCATCAATCGGGATGGACCAAGTCACAATCCCCAGTAGCGAAAGACCTCACGCTCATCATCCAGCACGTATCTTGCCTCAATATAGCACTACGATATGCAATCCGGGGTTTCAAACCCTCAGGACATCATTTACAACCATTACTCACCTCGAACTGGCTAATTCTCTAGCTCGCGATGCCTTTTCCCCTCGAATTGGCCTCCACGCGCGTCGAATCTATCCAAAATCAGAACGAATACGTCACAATATGCTAAGGGAACAAAGCCCAAGCGAAAACATTCGAAAAATATCAAAACTCTCGAAATTAGCAAAACCCGAGCTCCGGGCCCACGTCTCGGAATCAGGTAAAATTTACATTTTCAGAATCCTCATACCCTCACGAGTCTAACCATACAAAAATTATCCAATTTCGATACCATTTGGTCCTTCAAATCATCATTTTACATTTTTGAAAGGTTCCACAATTTTCTTCCCAAATTCCATCTCAAATCACGAATTAAATCATGAATTCAGTGATAGATTCATGTACTCTAACCAAATCTGAGTTAGAATCACTTACCCCGACCAATCTCTTGAAAAACCTTCGAAAAATTGCCAAAATCCGAGCTCTCTAGGTCAAAATATCAAATAAAATCCAAAACCTCATATTTATAGAGTACCCCTCGGATTCCGACACTGCTGACCGCACAAAAATTAACGCGGTCGGCGCAAAACCAGCGGGGTCCGCGCAAAAACGACCGCGGCCACGCAGGTCTTGCTCTGCAGGGATAGGCTTTAGTATTTTGGCCATAACTTTCGCTACAGATGTCCAAATTGCGATATCTTTACCTTTATTGAAACTAGACACGAAGGGATACAACTTTCGTTTTTAAATCACCTCCAAATTCCTTATGGATCAAACGATATGAGCTTCCGAAGTAGAACCAGCAACCTGCAGGTCTTCATTTCGCACGGACCGCGCACTTGACCGCGCCCCCGCGCCCCCGCGCTAGGCCACCGCGCCCCGCGCACCAATGACTGCCCCATCCATTTTCTAAGTTCTGGGATGTCCGTACTCGCTCAAAACTCATTCGAAACACACCTGAGGCCCCCGAGACCTCAACCAAAAGCACCAACGCATCCTAAAACATTTTTCAACCTCGTTCCAATCATCAAAACACTTCAACAACACCAAAAACAATCAAATTACCTCAAATTCGAGCCTAAGTTCTTCTAAAACTTCCAAAACACGCATTCGATCAAAAACCCAACCAAATCACGTCCGAATGACCTGAAATTTTGCACACATATCCCAAATCACCAACGGAGCTATAAAAACTCTCGGAATTCCATTCCGACCCTCGGATCAAAATCTCACCTATCAACCGGAAGTCGCCAAAATACTAACTTCGCTAATTCAAGCGTAATTCTACACCGAACCTCCAAAATTACTTCCGGTCACACTCCTAAGTCACAAATCATCCCCCGAAGCTAACTGAATCACCGGAAATCACATCCGAGCCCTCTAACTCAATCGTCAATATCCGGTTGACTTTTCCAAAATAAGCCTTCCTTAAAGAGACTAAGTGTCTGATTTCCTATCAAAACCAATCCGATTTAACTCTAACACACCGAATACCGATAACGAAACATGAAGAAGCATAAAATGGGAAAAACGAAGCGATTCTCATGAGACGACGGGTTGGGTCGTCACAATATTGGAAATATTCTGTATAAATGTTTAATAACAAACTGAATTGTAGGTATATTGTAGATGTTTTATACATAAATTATATTAATGCCTAATAACAAACGGAATTGTACTTAGTTTGTATATATATTGTACATAATTTGTAATAATGATTAAAAAAATTGTTTATTTTTTGTAGATATTCTATAGATAATTTATAATACTGATTTAAAATAATTGTAATTGCAGTTATTTAGTAAATTTTTTGTAGATAATTACCAAAAGGAGTAAATTAAATGCAACCTATTTTGGTTGCAGCACATTGATGTTATAATGTACTACTCGAGGAAAAGAGGAAAGTATGGCCCCCACAACAAGATAAGGTTTACAACCACTGATTGTATGTTCAAGACTAGAATTGAATAAATTTATAATAAGTTCATCAATTCTCCTCAAGAAAAGAAGCTTGATGTTGTCAAACCCTAGGACGTCGTAGCACAATACATATAGGGGTGCAGATTACTCGAAAATGTTGCATGGGATCAATTCGATTATGTGATCATGCCCGTCAACATTGTAGAAAAATTTCACTGGGTGTTGGTTATTTTTGACATTGCCGATAGGGTTCTTTATGTGTATGATTCTATGGTCTCTTCACATAATCACACTATTGTTGAATCTGTAGTCACCAAGTTTTCTGTTATGATCCCCCTTTACTTGTCATGCACCGGTTTTTATGGCAAGCGTTCAGACATCAACTTCAAGAACACAAAGGCATACATTGAAAAAGTTGTTACCGACCCTATTGACATTCAGTGGATCGTCGGAGAGATACCACAACAAAAAGAAGGATCACTAAATGAAAAATCTTATTTCTTTCTATCTATTTAACATTTTTTTTGTTCATTGTTTGCTAAATATTGACACTTTTTTATTTTTGCAGCGACTGTGGTGTATATGTTGCTGCCTTTGCAGAGTATGTCAGCATTGGAGACCTACCAATTCCTGCAGATGACCTTTCTGATATTGATCGATATCGTAGAAGCTATGGAGCGCTACTGTGGGACTACGCTAGGAAGAAGCAAGAGAATGGTGCAATTAGTGAAAGTGAGGTGACTGGCAGATTAGCAAGGAAAAAGGTGCACCAGTTATGAATGAGAAAACACAAGTCCGGAGGAAAAAGAATTAGTTGCAATTTTTTGTATGGAACATTTAGTTAAATGTTTAGTTGCAGCTAGTTTTGTAGAAAGATAGTAGACAAGTTTATGAAGCAGATTGTTGAAGTTTAATTGTAGCAGATTTGTGCTATAATTATTTTACCCTTTGTTTTTTTATTTTATCCAGTATACTAGTTCGATCAATGGGAAAATATTCTGTTGTTTTTATATTCACTTGTTGAAAGTAAACAGTACTTGATTTAATTATTGTTACTGCTTAACTCCTTTTCAACTTAATTATTATGTAGTTACTCTGTCAACTCCAGATTATGTAGTTATTTTGTAGTTTTTTTGTAGATAAATTATATGGATCATTAACAAATATCGATGGGTGCTAGAGATAATAAAATAATTATGTATTATATAGATAGAACTCATTCACAAACCAATCAAGCTATGAAAGTATTAACTCAAAACAGAATACTAGTTAAACAAAATAATTTCAAACTAACTACATTAAGAGTTGAAGGTGACTCAACTATTACACATCAAATATAATTCTCCTGAACTCATCTACAATTTTTATGAAAAATTTAGTTTACTACATAAAATTTTATTTCTTTTTGGGAGCATTCTTGCAAGATCTTTTTTTATGCCCTTCTACTCCGCAGTTGCCACATGAAACCTTGTACTTCTTGGAATTTACTTCATCATATGTTTTGTATCTTTATTTTTGAGGTCTTCCTGCTGTCTTTTCCCACCTGAAGGTGGATTTACAACTTCTTAAGTTATATGTTGTGGCACATTCCATTTGCTTTCATCAGGTAGGGGATTTACTGGTATTTCATAAGTATGTAAGAGGCTCTCCCTTGTGTAATAAGGAGAACAATATTGTTCATAAGACTCATCCTTGTGCCTTAAAGCAGCCAAAGCATGTGGACAAGGAAGTTCATCAAGCTGGAATTGCCCACAACTACATCTCTTGTTTTCAAGACAAACAATATAGAGCCTCGCACCATCTAGTACTGTATGGATGTAATCTGTTGAAGCCCTCACCTACAATTACATTATAAACAAAAAACAATTCATATACGGTTAAATACAAAATATCTACAAATTATCTACATTGACTTTAATATTTTATTTTGATGCAATAAATGGTCATATCTTACTCTAAGCTTGTGCGAAAATGTTCTGTTATCATCCAACTCTTTGTTGAATTTAAACCCAAGGTATGCGAATGTACCTTTTGCTTTCAATAATTTTTCATTAGTCCAACGTTCAAGAAGAGTCCTCATATACTCTAATAGTTCTACTATCGGCCGCTCTCTTGCATCTTTTGTTACAGCATTCAACGACTCTATAATGTTTGATGTCATAGTCAAAGTTTTGTTCACCATAGCATGTACTCGAGACCATCTATGATAGCCAATATCGTATAAGTATGCTTTAACACGCGGGTCAATCTCTTCAATCTTTGACATCCTTTCATTAAATTCATCAAGCGTGTATGATCGTGCCGTGGCAAAGTACAATTCGCTTAACTTTAGATGACCCTTCTTGAACTTTGCCCTTATATTTGTCCAAATATGCCACATGCAAGAATAATGTGGCATGCCGGGATAAACAATAGATGTTTCCTTCAAGATACACTCATTCTGATCCGAAACAACATACATATTTGGTCTTTTACCATATGCATGTTTGAATTGCTCAAAAAACCACTTCCATGATGCGTCATTTTCTGAATCAACAACAGCATATGCCAAATGGTAATATGGTACCTACATTATGTGGCAAAAAGCAATTAATTGGCTGCATGAAAAATGCAGAGGAAGACATATACATACAAACTACAACTTTTTAACAATATATCTACAATAAATTTACAAGTACTACAAAAAACAGACAAGCTACAATAAATCTACAATACTTGTTGCATCCAATGTACTAGCTGTTAGCATTATTTCCTTATATGTTGACTTTAAAAAGGTCCCATCAACTACTATCACTGGCCTACAATATTCCCAACCACTGATTGATGTACAAATCACAACAATATGCATACAAGAAGCAGTCATCCTGCGTCTTCTTCAATTTAACTACAGACCTCGGATAAGTCTTCTCCAAAATATACAAATAACTAGGTTATTTGCTGTAGACCTCTCAAAAACTCCAAAGCCTTTTCTTTTGCTCTCCAAGCTTGCATGTATGTTAAGTTCACGCCGTGTTCAGACAACATATCAGTTTGTATGTCTTTTGGTGTGTAAATTGTCTTAGGATCAGCATATTTTGGAATAAACATGCTACCAACTACCATGGAAATAGGTTTGCGTTGTATGAATGTACTGTCCATCAAAGAGCATGTGTGCAAGCTGTTGAATTTTCTAATCTTGAACATTGCAGAATCATTTATGCTAGTTTCCTTGAAGTGTCATGTATAATTTTCACCAACACATACCAGCCAGTATCTACAAAATAAAAACAATTTAAACACTGGTATAAAAAATGTAGATAAAAAAATTGTTGTAGCATAAAAGATCATATTCAACAATTTATATATAAAACAACTACAAACTATCTACAATTTTGTTAAACAATATAAAAAACATGATTTTTGATCATTCATATGTTCCTACCTTCTAGCACTAGATCTTTTCACCCTAAATTGGAACTTGTTCATGACAGAATAGTGCTTCATTACACTTGCAATTGTTTGCTTGTCTTCGTATACTTGGCCTACTTCAATAACACTTGGTGTACTTTCTATTATTATTATACTTTCATATTCCACTATCGTCGGAGATGTTGGAATATCAATTAACTTCAGTGTTCCAGATGAACCTGCAATAAACTAGAGCTAAATACTGTTATGAACTATTTTTTTGTAGATATTTTGTAGTTAATTTGTAGAAATATTGAAATTCTGTATTTCATATTTGTAACGATCCGGTCGGTCGTTTCATGAGTTACCGCTCTATTTCTCCCATTTCTTCTTCTTATTGCCTTGTTCAGCTGTATTTTGTATTACCAGGTTAGTTGGCTCGGGTTCGGAGAAGTTTGGTAAGGTTTGAGACACTTAGTCTCTTTTGAGTAAGCTTAAGTTGGAAAAGTCAACCGGATATTGGCTTATATGTTAAAGGGCTCGGATGTGAGTTCCAATGGTTCATATAGCTTCGGGAGGTGATTTGGGACTTAGGAGCGTGATCGGAACATATTTTGGAGGTCCGGAGTAGATTTAGGCTTGAATTGGCGAAATTAGAATTTTGACGTTTTCTGGTTGATAGATGAGATTTTGATATAGGGGTCGGAATGGAATTTGAGAGTTGCAGTAGGTCCGTTGTGTCATTTGGGATGTATGTGCCAAATTTCAGGTCATTTGGACGTGGTTTGATAGACTTTTTGATCAAAAGCGTAATTCGGAAGAATTTGGAACCTTAGGCTTGAATCTGATGTGTGTTGGTTGACTCGATGTTGGTCGAGATGTTTTGAGGATTGGTATAAGTTAGAATAGTGGTATATGGCTTTTTTGTGCTTTTGGTTAAGGTCCGAGGGCCTCGGGGTGATTTCGGATGGTTGGCGAAAAGTTTGAAGTTGAATTGGGGCAACTGAAGTATTTTGTTGCTGTCATACCGCACCTGGGGTAGGGAGGCCGCAGGTGCGATGCTTGCAGAAGTGGAAGGCAGCCGTAGATGCGGACAATTAAGAGGATCATCAGGAACCGCAGAAGCGGTGAAATGGGCGCACTTGCGGTAGCACAGGTGCGAAGTTTTTAACCGTAGATGCGGAAATGGTCATTTAAGTGAAAACTGCAGATGCGGTGGATTAGGCTGCAGAAGCGGGACCACAGAAGTGGGAAAGTGACCGCAGGTGCAAAAAGCCTGGGTCAGAAAGTATAAAAGATTTTCTTCACGATTTTTGAGTTGTTCTTCACCATTTCAAGTCGGTTTTGGAGTCTTTTGGGAGATTTTGAGGAGAGATTCAAGGGATAACATCTGGAGGTAAGATTTTTGAACCTAATAATCGATCCTATGGCATTATTTTACTGATTTGGCCTAAGATTAATGGAAATTAAGGGTTAAAATTTGGGGATTAGGGCTTGGTATTGGAGACCTTGACTTGAGGATTTGAGGGGCCATTTGTGGTTGAATTTTGGGACTTTTGATATGTATGAACTCGTGGGGAAATAAGGAATCTATTGATGTAAATTTTATCGAATTCTGAGACGTGGGCCTGGGGGTCGGGTTTTGGTTAATTTCGGGATTTATGTCGTAAATTGATTATTTTTGCATGGGCTTCGTTCCCTTAGAATATTTTAACATCGTGATTCTGATTTTGGATAGATTCAATGCGAGTTGAGGCTGATTCGAGGGGCAAAGGCATCGCGGGCTAGAGCTTGGACCGGATCGAGCCGAGTAATGATTGTAAATGTTGTCCTAAGGGTATGAAACCCCGGATTTCACATCGTTGTGCTATATTGAGGTGACGCACATGCTAGATGACAAGCATGGGGTCGTGCACTGTTGGGGATTGTGACTTAGTCCATCTTGAATGACTGTTTTACCGCGTAATTGATTGAAAATTGTTTGTTATCATCATGTTGTGAGTTGAATGCCATAATTGGGCCTCGTGCCAACTATTTAGAACCTTAGGGGATTTTTACTGCTATTTCCTCACTGTTTTGATTTTATATCTGTACTCAGTCATGCTATATTATACTGTTTTCATAACTCAGCCATGTTTACTTTGTTTTAACACTTTAAATGGTATTTTTGGGCTGAGCATCATATTTTACTGTGCCCGAGTGGCTTTTAGAGATTTCTGACTGAGTAGGGCTGAGGGCCTGTATTGTGAGGATTATTGTAGGATCGGGCTACATACCGCAGCAGTGTTGTACTGATTATAATTATAAGGCTGAGGGCCTGAGTTGTACGCCATAATGTGGCTTGATATGAGGCCGAGAGCCAATTTGATTATGCCACGAGATGGCTTGATATTGCGCTTGGACCGTAAGGGGCCCCTCCCAGAGTTTGTACACCCCTAGTGAGCACGGGTACCCATTATGATTTGAGATAGCCCGAGGGGCTGGTGTTGTTCCACGTTAGTGCCCAAGGGGCTAATTCTGTTGACATTGTGCCCGAGGGGCGAATTTTATGTGTTTATCTTTTCTTGCTACCTTTCATTTACTTGTTTAACTGTTAAAAAGGTGTTTTAAAGAAGCTTATACTAAACTAAGGTGTTTTATGAGATTTCACTGTTTTATTGCACTTTATTGGTTTTACTCTGCCTCTTTATAACATGTTATTTTGTTTTTATGTGATTTCTTATAACTCAATCTTCATTTATTGTTATTACTCACTGAGTTGGAGTACTCACTTTACTCCTTGCACCCTGTGTGCAGATTCAGGAGCTTCATGTCCCGCCAGTGAGGGTTTATTGCTCTCAGCAGGCCATTCGGAGTCCACTAGGTAGTTGCTTGGCGTTCACAGCCTAGTATTTCTCCCTCATATCTTACTTTCTGCTTCTATTACTGTAATAGACTGTATAAACCCCTTTCAAACTCTTAGACATATGTTTATATGCTCATGACTGGTGACACCTCGATGTCGGACTGTGTTAGTTTCCGTAAATTGTATTATTTCACTTTTATTTTGGGATTATTATCATGTTAATGACTTAAATTGTGTTATTATAACTGTTAAAATGATTTGGGAGTTGTGTTGGCTGGCCTTGTCTTCACGAGAGGCGCCATCATGATCGGGTCCGAATTTAGGGTCGTGACAAGTTGGTATCAAAACCTAGGTTACATAGGTCTCACGATTTATGAGAAGGTTTAATAAAGTCTCGCGGATTGGTACGAAGATGTTTGTATTTATCCTCGAGAGGCTGCAGAACCTTTAGGAAAAACTTCATATTTTTGAAATTCTTGTCGTGCGAATCTGTTGATCCAAGTACTAAACTTCTGTATTCTATTCTCTCATAGATGGTGAGGACATGCGCTACCGATCAGGATGGACGACCACCATTACCGCCAGTTGTGGTCAATAGAGGCCGAGGACGCAGTTAAGGTCGCGGTAGGGGCAGGGGTGTGCTCGCACTATAGCTAGCACAGCACTTGCAGATCTACCAGACACCCTAGTTCAGGATCACGTCCCAGTTGTGGATGCTCCAGCAGCACCAGCTAAGGCACAGGCACCAGCTGTGCCCATTGTGATTCCGGATCTGCAGGAGGCCTTGGCTCAGATTCTATTAGTATGCACTGGACAAGCTCAGGCGGTTTCAATTACTACAGCTGCAGCTACTTCTCAGGCCGGGGGAGGCACTTAGACTCCCACCGCTCGTACACCTGAGCAGGTCATGCAGGGACTTCAGACACTGGGGGCACATCCAGCCCAGCCGGTTGCAGCTGCTCAGGACTATGTAGCTTATGCCATGCTAGAGGACGAGCAGTGTAGGTTGGAGAGGTTTGGTAGACTTCAGCCTCCGACTTTCAGTGGTGTAGAGGGCGAGGATGCCTAGGGTTTCTTGGACAAGTGTCAAAGGATTCTTCGCACAGCGGGTATTCTAGAGACCAACGGGGTCTTTTTCACTACTTTTCAGTTTTTTGGAGCCGCTTTCACTTGGTGGGAGGCTTATGAGAGGCGTAGGCCTATTGGTGCAGCACCCCTTACCTGGAAGTAGTACTCCGTTCTCTTTTTAGAGAAGCATGTGCCGTAATCTCGCAGAAGGGAGCTGTGCAGGCAGTTTGAGTGGTTGCGTCAGGGAGAGATGACTCTGTCGCAGTATGAGATGAGGTTCTTGGAGTTAGCTCATCATGCTATTTGGTTGGTTTCGACAGATAGAGAGAGGATTAGGAGGTTTGTTGATGGCCTCACATATTAGCTTCGGATTCTCATGATCAGGGAGAGGGTGTTTGGTGCTACTTTTGAGGAGGTTATAGATATTGCTCGAGAGATTAAGTTAGTTCGTCTCCAGGAGCGAGATGAGAGGGAGGCCAAGAGGCCTTGGTGATCTGGTAGTTATGGCGGTGCTCCTTTGAGAGGTCAGTTTCAGCACGGTAGAGGTTGTCCATTCAGGCACGCTCAGCCAGCTCGTCCAGGTAATTGTGGGGCGTCATCGGGTCATGGTTCTCACAGTTCTCATCAGGGCCAGTCATCACTAAGTACCCTTCCAGCTCAGAGTTCGTCCTGTGCTCCATCAGTTTAGGGCTCTTCTATGCCAGGTGCATCTGCTAGTCATTCCGGTGCTAGGGGTTCCCTTCATTCCCCATCTCCAGTAACCAGGAGTTGCTATGAGTGTAGAGAGATGGGTCATATGTGGAGGCATTGTCCTCATCATATTGCGGGTTCATCTCGACAGAGGAGTCAGCCATCGGCTTCAGCACTAGTTACTTCACCACTACCCACCCACCTAGCTAGGGGTGGAGGTCAGTCAGCTAGGGGTCGCCCTAGAGGGGGAGGTCGATCAGGTGGTGGTCAGGCTCGTTTCTATGCACTTTCAACTAGACCCGATATTATGGCTTCCGATGCTGTTATTACAGGCATTGTTTCAGTCTGCCACAGAGATGCCTCTATATTATTTGATCCCGGTTTCACCTATTCTTATGTGTCATTGTACTTTTCTCATTATTTGGATATGCCATGTGAGTCTCTTGTTTCACTTGTTCATGTATCTAACCCGGTGGTCAATACTATTGTTGTAGACCGTGTGTACCGGTTGTGTGTGGTGACTATTAGGAATCTGGAGACCCAAGTGGATCTTTTGTTGTTATGTATGGTGGTTTTCGATGTTATTTTGGGCATGGATTGGCTATCTCCATGTCGTGTTATTTTAGACTGTCATGCTAAGACAATGATGTTGGCTATGCCGAGTGTTCCATGGATTGGGTGGCGAGGTTCGACTAATTATGTTCCCAGTAGGGTAATTTCATTCTTGAAGGCCCAATACATAGTTGGGAAGGGTTTTATTTCATATCTAGCCTTTCTGAGGGATGTCGGTGCAGAGACTCCAAGTATTGATTCTATTCCAGTTGTGAGGGATTTTCCCGATGTGTTTCCTACAGACCTGTTGAGCATGTCACCGGACAGGGATATCGATTTTGGTATTGATCTGGTGTCGGGCACTCAGCCCATCTCTATTCCTTTGTATCGTATGGCACCAGCGGAGTTGAAGGAGTTAAAGGGGCAGCTTCAGGAACTCCTTAATAAGGGGTTCATTCGGCCTAGTGTATCGCCTTGGGGTGCGCCAGTTCTATTTGTGAAGAAAAAGGATGGCACTATGAGGATGTGCATTGACTACAGGTAGTTGAACAAAGTAACAATTAAGAACAAGTATCCTTTGCCTCGTATTGATGATTTGTTTGACCAGCTTCAGGGAGCGAGAGTGTTCTCCAAGATTCATCTCCGTTTATGTTATGACCAGTTGAAGATTAGGGACTCGGATATTCTTAAGATGGATTTCAAGACCCGATATGGTCATTATAAGTTCTTGGTGATGTCTTTTGGGCTGACCAATGCCCTAGAAGCGTTTATGCATTTGATGAACAGCGTGTCCCGACCTTATCTCGACTCGTTCGTCATAGTTTTCATTGATGATATTCTGGTGTATTTGCGTAGTTGAGAGGAGCACGCGGAGCATTTGAGAGTTGTGTTGCAGAGATTGAGGGAGGAGAAGCTTTATGCAAAGTTCTCCAAATGTGAGTTTTGGCTTAGTTCAGTGTCTTTCTTGGGGCACGTGGTGTCCAGTGAAAGTATTCAGGTTGATCCGAAGAAAATAGAGGCGATTCAGAGTTGGCCTAGACTGTCCTCAGCCATAGAGATTCATAGCTTTCTTGGTTTGGTGGGTTATTGCTGCTAGTTTGTTCAGGGATTCTCATCTATCGCATCGCTCTTGACGAAGTTGACTCAGAAGGGTGCTCCATTCATGTGGTCAGATGAGTGTGAGGAGAGCTTTCAGAAGCTCAAGACATCTTAGTATTAGTTTTGCCATCAGCTTCAGGTTCCTATACCGTGTATTGTGATGCTTCGAGAGTTGGTATTGGGTGTGTGTTGATGTATGAGGGTAGAGTTATCGCTTATGCTTCTCGCCAGTTGAAGCCCCATGAGAAGAACTACCTTGTTCATGATTTGGAGTTGACTGTCATTGTTCACGCGTTGAAGATTTGGAGGCATTATTTGTATGGTGTGTCTTGTAAGGTGTTTACCGATCTTCGTAGCCTCCAGCACTTGTTCAAGCAGAAGGATCTCAATTTGAGGCAGCTGAGATGGTTGGAGTTGCTAAAGGATTATAATATTACTATATTGTTCCATCTGGGGAAGGCCAATGTGGTGGCCGATGCCTTGAGTAGGAAGGCGGTGAGTATGGGGAGTTTAGCATATATTCTAGTTGGGGAGAGACCTCTTGCAGTTAATTTTCAGGCCTTGGCCAATCGGTTCGTGAGGTTAGACATTTCGGAGCCCAGTTGGGTATTGACTTGTGTGATTTCTCGGTCTTCCTTATATGATCGTATCAGAGAGAGCCAGTATGATGATCCTCATTTGCTTGTCCTTAAGGACAGAGTTCAGCACGATGATGCCAGAGATGGGACCATTGGTGATGATGGGGTGTTGAGGATGCAGGGCCGGATATGTGTGGCCAATGTAGATGGGCTTCGGGAGTAGATTCTGGAAGAGGGCCATAGATCGCGGTATTCCATTCATTCGGGTGCCGCAAAGATGTATCAGGATCTGAGACAACATTATTGGTGGAGGAGAATGAAGAAGGTCATTATGGAATTTGTAGCGCGGTGTCTCAATTGTTAGCAGGTGAAATATGAGCATCAACGACTGGGTGGCTTGCTTCAACAGATGGATATTCCAGAGTGGAAGTGGGAGTGGATCACCATGGACTTTGTATTCAGGCTCCCGTGGACTTTGAAGAAGTTTGATGCTATTTGGGTGATTATGGATCGGCTGACCAAGTCCGTGCACTTCATTCCTATGTATACTACTTATTCTTCAGAACGGTTGACAGAGATATATATCTGGGAGATTGTTCGTTTGCATGGTGTCCTAGTTTCCATCATTTCAGATAGGGGCACTCAGTTTACTTTGTAGTTTTTGAGGTCTGTGCAGCGAGAATTGGGTACTCAGGTTGAGTTGAGCACAGCTTTTCACCCTCAGACGAACGGGCAGTCCGAGCGCACTATTCAAATATTGGAGGACATGTTGCGTGCTTGTGTCATTGATTTTGGAGGGTCATGGGATCAGTTGCTACCACTCACAGAGTTTGCTCATAACAACAGCTACCAGTCGAGTATTCAGATGGTTCCATATAAGGCTTTGTATGGGAGGCGTTGTAGATCTCCAGTTGGTTGGTTTGAGCCAAGTGAGGCTAGGCTATTGGGGATAGACTTGGTGCAGTATGCTTTAGAAAAGGTGAAGGTAATTCAGGAGAGGCTTCGTACAGCACAGTCGAGGCAAAAGAGTTATGCTGACAGGAAGGTTCAGGATGTGTCCTACATGGTTGGTGAGAAGGTTCTGTTGAAGGTTTCGCCCATGAAGGGTGTTATGAGATTTGGGAAGAAAGGTAAATTGAGTCCTTGGTTCATTGGGCCTTTTGAGGTGCTTCGGAGGATTGGGGAGGTGGCGTATGAGCTTGCTTTGCCACCCATCTTGTCAAGTGTGCATCCGGTATTTCATATTTCTTGCTCCAAAATTATATTGGGGATCTGTCTCATGTTCTGGATTTCAGCACGGCTTAGTTAGATGATGATTTGACTTATGATGTGGAGTCAGTAGCTAGTTTGGAGCGTCGGGTTCGAAAGTTGAGGTCAAAGGATATAGCTTTAGTGAAAGTGCAGTGGAGAGGTCGGCCCATAGAGGATGCTACCTGGGAGACCGAGCGGGAGATGTGGAGCAAATATCCTCACCTGTTTGAGGCTTTATGTATGTTTTTTGACTCATTCGAGGATGAACGTTTGTTTAAGAGGGGAGGATGCAACGACTCGGCCGGTTGTTTCATGGGTTACTGCTCCGTTTCCCCCATTTCTTCTTCTTATTGCCTTGTTTAGCTGTATTTTGTGTTACCGGGTTAGTTGGCTCGGGTTCGGAGAGGTTTGGTAAGGTTTGAGACACTTAGTCTCTTTTGAGTAAGCTTAAGTTAGAAAAGTCAACCAGATGTTGACTTATGTGTTAAAGGGCTCAGATGTGAGTTCCGATGGTTCGGATAGCTTCGGGAGGTGATTTGGGACTTAGGAGCGTGATCGGAACACGTTTTGGAGGTCCGGAGTAGATTTAGGCTTGAATAAGCGAAATTGGAATTTTGGTGTTCTCCGGTTGATAGGTGAGATTTTGATATAGGGGTCGGAATGGAATTTCGGGAGTTGTAGTAAGTTCTTTGTGTCATTTGGGATGTGTGTGCAAAATTTCAGGTCATTCGGATGTGGATTGGAAGACTTTTTTATCAAAAGCGTAATTCGGAAGAATTTGGAACCTTAGGCTTGAATCCGATGTGTGTTGGTTGATTTGATGTTGTTCGAGATGTTTTGAGGATTGGTATAAGTTATAATAGTGGTATATGGCTTGTTTGTGCATTTGGTTGAGGTCCCGAGGGCCTCTGGGTGATTTCGGATGATTGGCGGAAAGTTTGAAGTTGAGTTGGGGCAGCTAAAGTATTTTGTTGCTGTCATAACCGCACCTGTGGAAAGGAGGCCGCAGTTGCGATGCTCGCAGAAGCGGAAGGCAGCCACAGATGCGGCCAAGAAGAGGATCATCAGGAACCGCAAAAGTGGTGAAGTGGGCGCACATGCAGTAGCACAGATGCGAAGTTTTTAACCGCAGATGCGGTGGATTAGGCCGCAGAAGCGGGAAAGGGACCGCATGTGCGAAAAACCTGGGTCAGAAAGTATAAAAGAATTCCTTCACGATTTTTGAGTTGTTCTTCACCATTTCGAGTCGCTTTTGGAGCTTTTTGGGAGATTTTGAGGAGGGATTCAAGGGATAACGTCTGGAGGTAAGATTTTTGAACCTAATAATCGATCCTATGACATTATTTCACTGATTTGGCCTAAGATTAATGGAAATTAAGGGTTAAAAATTGGGGATTAGGGCTTGGTATTAGAGACCTTGACTTGAGGATTTGAGGGGTCATTTGTGGTCGGATTTTGGGACTTTTGATATGTATGAACTCGTGAGGAGAAAAGGAATCTATTGATGTAAATTTTATCGAATTCCGAGACGTGGGCCCGGGGATTCGGGTTTTGGTTAATTTCGGGATTTATGTTGTAAATTGATTATTTTCGCATGGGCTTCGTTCCCTTAGAATATTTTGACGTCGTGATTCTGATTTTGGATAGATTCGACGCGCATTGAGGCCAATTCGAGGGGCAAAGGCATCGCGGGCTAGAGCTTGGACCGGATAGAGTTGAGTAATGATTGTAAATGTTGTCCTGAGGGTATGAAACCCCGGATTTCACATCGTTGTGCTATATTGAGGTGATGCACACGCTAGATGATGAGCGTGGGGTCGTGCACCGTTGGGGATTGTGACTTAGAGTCACACCTCCTTTTTACCTACACCCCCGCAAAAGGGCGTAAAGGGAGTTTTTCCAATTAAAGGACAATCGAAACGGGATTTATTTATTTAATTTAGAGCACCACTTGGGAGATTTATGGCGTCCCAAGTCACCGGTTGAATCCCGAATCGAGGAATAGATTGACTCTATATTACAGTCCGCGAACCAGAAATCCGGGTAAGGAACTTTGTTAACCTGGGAGAAGGTGTTAGGCATTCCCGAGTACCGTGGTTCTATCACGGTCGCTCAACTGTCATATTCGGCTTATCTATCTGATTTTAATACATGTTAAACCTATGTGCAAATTTTAACTTCAACCGCTTTTTATCTATCTTTTAAGGAAAATTGCAACGTCATTAAAGCAAGTCTTGAACCACGTCACATAAATGCACTTGTGGTTTTTGACATATTTTAACATCGTTAAAATTTGGATTTGGGTCACATAAATGCGCACCTGAGTTTAGGAAGGTAACATTATTAAAATACGCGCCTATAGAGACTAGCGCGTTATTACTTTGGGGAAAAATCGTGAAATTCGTTAAACGGCCTGTCCCGAAATCTAAATATTTTTATATATACATTTAATGAGGGCCCCGTAGTTTATTTGTTTGTTTAGCGAGGCTCATCTTATTTTTATTATTCAAAAGGCAAACCTAAAAGCTATGGTGATTTTCCTATTTTTACTTGTCTCTAATAATAAAAATAAAACCTAACTAATTATTATCTTTTAAGAAATACTACATCTAGATCTGCAAACTCCAAACAGTCTACGTGAAGGAATCATAATCTAGGCCTAGCACAAACTGGACCAATCGCAGACATGGGTCCAGGCCCCAAACGGATATGCATGTTAGACCCAGGCCTGGGCCATTTATTTCGGCCCTGAAGCTTACACTTTATGCAAAGGGGCTGTCGAGCCTCAGCCATTTAAATTAAACAACGCTTCAGTTCAATGTGCACAAGTGTTCACTGAAAGTTTTAAACCATCAAGTTTAATGAACTAGCTCAACGAAACGAACAATTTTTCTGATTCTATACCCCAGCCCTTACGCTAACCAAAATTACCAACTCGAGTTCACGTATCTATCAGATTTAAAGCCGTTGTTCATGCTAGGAATTAACACGGACAATCATGAAAAAGCTTAACTTATTGAGGTGATTAGATATTATAACATGTTATTCGTATAATTAGTCATGTCTAATTTTATACCCGTTTGTGATCCCAGCACCCTAAATATGGAAGCTATAGCAATTAGCTATTACGATCCAGATTCACCTTCACATTAACGTCACAGTTAACTAAATTAACTATAGCAAATCCGAGTAGCTCATACAGTCCAGTACAGATTCATGGTCATATAATCAATAATCCACAGTCTCTCTAGTTTAATTACAAGACAAGTTTCAGAAATTACTAATACATATTTGAAATTTATAACTACAAGCTATACTAATAGTGAAATACAGAAGCAAATTCATATGGTAGCAGTGCCTCGTCATTTGATTTCATAATCGTTCAGATACATCGAATGAAACTTCAAGGCATTAGAGACCACAAGGTACCTGGAAATATAATCGAGTAGAAGGAGGAGTTAGCAACAGAAGAGCAAACAGCAGCAACCAGGAATTCAAACAGCAACCATCGCAGTTCAAGACCAATTTTTACCCAGAATCAACTCGACCACAGCCCAGAACAAGTTGCAAAACCAATAGCAACAGCAAATATCAAAACGAACAGACTCAATAGCAAATAGCAAATCTTAAACTTTCCAGAACTCTAAAAACACTGAATGCCTTAGCTTTTTAAAATGCTGTCTGAGACTGCCTCTTCAAAGAACTCTCAAACAACTCCTCCCTTCCTCCAGGCCTGCCCTGTTTTTTATACCCTCAGACAAACCCCTTTTCCAGCCTGTTTTAACACTTAAATCATTAAGAAATGTGTTTCTTCCATCACATTCCCTGACAGCCACTACTAAGTGTATAATTTCATTGTTTAATTCAAAGGTGTATGGGCAATGCTATATTTTAATCAATTCCTTTTAAGCCTCCACATACCATTATGTTTTGTTTCCCACTAACTATTAGATTAATGGTTAATTAAGTACTTTACTGACAGCCCACTAGCAAGATCGTTTGCCAAACTTTTAAACCCCAAATTACCCCTGACATTACTGTGATTTACTGTCCTAGTCCAATCCCCTGTACCTCATCAGCTATAACCAATTTACTTAATCAAAATCAAACAGCAACTCAAACTACACAGATTAGATCAAATAGCAAACTGATATTAAACTGCTAAGATGCACATGTATATGGGAATAACTGACTACATTCACAATTCTAAACCAAACCTAGACAAAGATGAATGAAACATTGTAATATCACGAGTTCATATGTAACAAACTGATTAGCAACGGAGACGAAAGAATCAAACATAACATAATAAGACAATTTGAACCAACAGTAATATCAAACGATTACAGTTTTATACAATTGCTCACTGAACTTGCCTAACTCTAAATACTCAACAATATAAAGAAGAAACTAATCCATAGTGAAACCAAATAGACAGGGGTTCGAGCAATTTCAACTAAATCCAATTAACTATAAAATCCAAATAATACAGTGATGAAAATCTGGACTAGAAAAAAGTCCGAAAGAGGGGGGAAGAAGTGATTGACAAACATAGCAAGGAAACCTAATTAGGCAAACAACAAACAACAATCAAAAAAGAAAAAGGAAAAGAGGAGAAATACCTCAAAATCAGAAACCAAATGAACTCTGTTCTCATTGACACTTCGTCTTGAAATTTTGAAGCCAAAACGGACCTTAATCGAGTGTTCTCGACTGAGAATACTAGACTAAAGTCGGTTAAGACCTCAAATTTTTAACTCCGTACACAGTCTGAAGTTTGGTTCTTCTAGGGTTTGCCTTCGATTTGAAATTCGAAAGGCTCTAACAAGATTTGGACAGAACCGGGGTGGGATTTGGGACGGGGGTAGCTAGGTGGTTCAGTGGTGTAACTTTGGGACTGATTGGGTAGGTTTGAGGTTTGAGGTCTAGCCTTCGATCTAAGATTCGAAGCAGTCGGCCACGATTCGAGGGTGATGGTTAGAGGGGTTAGGTTGGGGAGGTCGAGGGGAAGCTGGGGTGTGAACTTGGTGGTCATTGGACGGATTAGGGTTTGGTTCGATACTTCGATCTAAGATTCGAAAACTGGTGCTGATTTGAGGAAAACTGATTCGGGATTTGGAAAGAGGGCATCGTGGGGAGGCTGTGGTGTAATTTTGGGGCTGTTTGGACAACCGGAACCGCCGTGAGGCGATTTTCGGTAGGCGGAGGGCGGTGGTTGAAGGCGGAGGGTGTTGGGGCCTGTCTCTAGGTTAGAGACGAAGGCGAAAGGGGGTATGGCTTAGGGGCGTGGGGTGAGGTTTTAGGAATATATAGTGGGGTGGGGATTTGATCTTGGCCGTTGGATCATTCACGATCAACGGCCTGGATTACTTCACTAATGAGAAACGACGTCGTTTGGTTTTGTGAGGGGATCGGGTTAGACCGGGTATAGGGAATGGGTCAAAAACGGGTTATGGGAGGGGTGATCTGGACCGTTCGATCAAAACAAATCAATGGTTTGGATCTATTGGCCAGATACGACGTCGTTTGGATATATCTAGAGACGGACTAGACCGTTTGATCGTATGAGATTGACGGTCCAGATCCACAATGACCAAACGATGTCGTTCTGGGTTGGTCGCAGGTGGACTAGATTTGGGGCGGGTATTGGGCTGATTTTTTGGGTAAGAACTGGGCTGTGGCCAATTTGGCCCAGTCCGGTTTCCATTTTGTTCCTTTTCCTTCTTTTCTTTTATTTCCTAATTAATAAAACTAAAATTAAAATTAAATTATAAATCAATTTAAAAAAATACTAATTAATTCCTAATAACATTTATCACACCCTTAAATACCAACTAAAATAAAATCACACAATTGGAGATTAAATGCTAAAAAATGCCAAGTACATATTTTTGTGATTTTCATTCTCGCAAATCCAAATATTGTTTAATTAATTCCTAATTGTAAAATTAACTCCTAAATGCACATGCAACACATATTTTTTGTATTTTCTTAATTAAAGTAAAAATAAACATGCACAGACAAGTATAAATAAATCACAAGCAACACAAAACTATTTTATTTTGAATTTTTGGGAGTAGTTCTTGTAGGGCAAAAATCACGTGCTCACAGCTGCCCCTCTTTGTCCGGAAACATGAAAAGTTTTCGTGCAAAGATAAAGTGAGCGGATACGAGCGATTTTTGCCCGTTCGGCTACTCCGTGTGAAGCATATTTCTGAAAGAGAGTTGACCGAACCTCTGCTTCGCATGCTTCCTACATATCCCTGGCTAAAAAGGGAATCAGGTCAATGTAGTTCGGGAAGTTTTGGTAGCTGGGACTACCATGGAGCTGTGAATTTACTGTTACTGCTGATACTGCTTACTAAACTCCTTATTGCACCTTGATAAAAAATAAATAAATAAAGAAGTTATACTAAGCTATGGTCTATGAATTACAAAGATTTATTCTCAAACTTGGTCATGTGACTGTTGTTGCCTTGCTGCCTTGCTGTCTTGTTGCCTTGTGTTTCCTCTGATGTTTCTTTACTTCTGACTTGACTTGTAGTCTTCTCTTAATTATCGAATTTGAACTGCTTATTTCCTTCTTTTGAGCTTCGAATTATTTTTTCTTCGAAGCTTGAATTGCCTTCTTCTGACTAGTGTTGCCTTCCTTCCAACTTCTGAACTTTACTTTATGCTGGGATCTTTGTTGCAACCCTCTGCTCTCCGAGCGGGCTCCTGACTTCTACTACGACTTAAAAAGATAATACCTCCATTCTCCAGGCGGGCTCCTGACTTCAATAAACAATTTAAAGATAATACCTCCATTCTCCGGGCGGGCTCCTGACTTCGACTACAACTTGAAAATATAACAACCTCCATTCTCCATGCGGGCTCCTGACTTCAACAACTTCTTACAAATATAACACCTCCATTCTCCAAGCGGGCTCCTGACTTCAACAACTTCTTAAAAATATAACACCTCTACTCTCCAGGCGGGCTCCTGACTTCGACTATAACTTGAAAATATAACAACCTCCATTCTCCAGGCGGGCTCCTGACTTCGTCAACGACTTAAAAATATAACACCTCCATTCTCCAGGCGGGCTCCTGACTTTGACTATAACTTGAAAATATAACAACCTCCATTGTCTAGGCGGGCTCCTGACTTCGTCTAAAACTTGAAATGATAACAACCTCCATTCTCCAGGCGGGCTCCTGACTTCAACTACTTAAAATATAATACCTCCATTCTCCAGGCGGGCTCCTGACTTCAACTAATTTTTAAAATATAACACCTCCATTCTCCAGGCGGGCTTCTAACTTCTACTACGACTTAAAAAGATAATACCTCCATTCTCCAGGCGGGCTCCTGACTTCGACTACAACTTGAAAATATAACAACCTCCATTCTCCAGGCAGGCTCCTGACTTCAACAACTTCTTACAAATATAACACCTCCATTCTCTAGGCGGGCTCCTGACTTCAACAACTTCTTACAAATATAACACCTCCACTCTCCAGGAGGGCTCCTGACTTTGACTATAACTTGAAAATATAACAACCTCCATTCTCCAGGCGGGCTCCTGACTTCGTCAACGACTTAAAAATATAACACCTTCATTCTCCAGGCGGGCTCCTGACTTTGTCTATAACTTGAAAATATAACAACCTCCATTCTCCAGGCGGGCTCCTGACTTCAACTACAACTTGAAAAATATAACAACCTCTATTCTCCAGGCGGGCTCCTGACTTCAACTACTTAAAATATAATACCTCCATTCTCTAGACGGGCTCCTGACTTCAACTACTTTTTAAAATATAACACCTCCATTCTCCAGGCGGGCTCCTGACTTCAACAACTTCTTAAAATATAACACCTCCATTCTCTAGGCGGGCTCCTGACTTCAACTACTTCTTAAAATATGCGCTTTATTGCCGTTGTTCCTTCCTGCCTCTTGAACCATTTTCCTTCCAACTTGAATTATCTTCTTTCAGAACTGCTTCCCTCAAAACTGGTGTTCCATTCCTCTGAAAACTGTTGGGGATAACACCGGTGTTTCATTCGAAATGTTATTTTCCTCCTTCAAAGACTACTTCCCTTAAAGCTGGTGTTTTCCTTCCGTTGGAACTACTTCTCTTAAGACTTGTGTTATCTTCCTCCCGAAATTGCGTTCTTTAAAACTTGTTTTGTCTTCTTCTAACTACTGGGGATACCACTTTTCTCCAAACTTGTGTTATCTTCCTTCTTCCCCAAGTGGGTACCTGACTTCCAGAAAATTTTAAAAAATTTTCTGCCCCAGTTTGACAATCTTTCTTGTGGCATGTCTTTCTGTCATCCATAACATTTCCTGTCCCTGCTTAAAACCAAAGAGAATTTGTTAGTTTAAAACGTGGGGATGCTCCTGCTCGGGACGGTTTTCCCTTTTGCTCTTTTCCATGTTCTGCGTTGTTTGACCATCTTGCAACTTGGCTGATAACTTCCGACCTTCTTGATGATTCTGTATTCACCAACTTCTCCACTGTTGTTTTCCACCTTCGCTCCATACTGTCCCCGAAAACTTAGACCAATCCATAATTCGGTCTTACAACGACGTCTTTCTCGTCCCATCACGTTATCCTCGCCTCTTTTATCCCCATTTACCTTGCACCATGTTGGCAACTGGTAGTTGGCTTTGAAAATCCTTCTTTAAAAACAAACTACTACTGACCAAAAAGAAATGGAAAATGATGACTTCGAAAGATAGAATAAGAAAAATCTTTCTGAACAATTATTTGAAGAGAAAATAACTTATCTGAATGGTATAATCGATCCCAATGGTCATGTCGTGCATTTTTGGATTAATCAACCTAGTCTGTTTACATCAATCAATCTTCCTGATATCCCTACTTTGTATTTCAAAGGTCCCGCAACCCATCTTCTTTTTGCCGAAACAACATCTTTATTCTGCTTGAGGTCTCGACGGATCCTTTCCATAAAGCTTATCTCGTTTGCCCCTTTTAATTCCTTGTCTCCTTATAGTGCCCTTCGAGGGGTTTTCACTAATAAGACTCTCTCGTTTCTCTCAACTCCCGTCGCCTTATGGTGCCTGTGAAGGTTTTCACCAATAAGACTCTCATTTTCATTAATTTCCCTGCTTGGACCGCCGTATTACCTTGATATGAATCACTCTATTTGCTTGACTTGTCATCTCTCGAAAACTGATCAGAAGGTCTTTTTTTGGACCGTAATGTGGGCTTTTGGATGGGATTAGAAATAAAGGGTATCAAAGGCTCAAAATAATTTGACATGGGTTTAAAATTACAACTTTTGGAATCACATTTCTTATTACAAATACAACCTCTGCCCCAGTTTCTTGCTTGGGGATCTTTTGACTTTTATTTTACTATGACCGAGCCATAAAGCTTCCTACGTACCCTTAACAGGGATCAGGTCAAACGTAGTTCACACCTGAATTTCCTTGTTGTTATATTTTTTTCACTTCTTTTCTTTTCTTTTTTTCTTTTCTTTCTTTTTCTCTCTTTTCGTTACTGATTCCAAAAAAGGGGTATGAAAGAAATAAATAAGGCTCAAAAAGGGGAACAAAGGGTAAAGTATTTAGATAGTAGAACAAATTGCCTTCGTCATTTCAATCTTCGAAATAATGCCAAATACAAACAATCAACAATTATACCAAAGAAATCATACATAATATCTTTTTACTGCATCAAAATTGATAGCCATGTCTATGCATTTTCCTTTGATATTTGTTAAACATAAAGCACCATTGGACAATACTCTGATTACAATGAATGGCCTTTGCCAATTCAGGGCGAACTTGCCTTTTGCTTCAACCTGATGTGGAAGGATGTGTTTCAGCACTTGCTGGTCCACCTCAAACTTCTGGGGACGCACCTTTTTGTTGTATGCTCTTGCCATCCTCTTTTGATATAACTGGCCATGACACAAAGCTGCCAATCTTTTTTCATCAATCAAGTTCAACTACTCCAAACGGGTTTTGACCCACTCATCATCATCAATCTCAGCCTCAGTGACAATCCGAAGGGACGGGATTTCAACTTCTGCAGGTATTACTGCTTCAGTTCCATATACCAATAAATAAGGAGTTGCACCTACCGAAGTACGGACAGTAGTGCGATAACCCAGCAATGCAAATGGTAATTTTTCATGCCATTGCCTAGAACCTTCTACCATTTTCCGAAGTATCTTCTTTATATTTTTGTTGGCTGCCTCAACTTCTCCATTCGCCTTGGGACGATATGGGGTAGAATTGCGATGTGTAATCTTAAACTGTTGGCATACCTCTTCTATCAATTTATTGTTAAGATTAGCATCGTTATCTGTGATGATCACCTTCGGGATTCCAAATCGACAGATGATATTTGAGTGAACAAAATCGACCACTGCTTTCTTGGTCACAGACTTGAAAGTTTTGGCCTCAACCCATTTGGTGAAATAATCAATGGCTACCAGAATGAACCTATGCCCGTTGGATGCTGCTGGCTCAATTGGTCCAATGATATCCATGCCCCAAGCGACGAAGGGCCATGGCGCTGACATTGTGTGCAATTCCGATGGCAGAGAATAAATCAAATCTCCGTGTATCTGGCATTGATGACATTTGTGCACAAAACTAATACAATCTCGCTCCATGTTGAGCCAATAATAACCTGCTCGGAGAATTTTCTTTGCCAACACATATCCGCTCATATGTGGTCCGCAGACTCCTGAATGTACTTCGGACATGACAGATGTAGCTTGTCTAGCATCTATGCATCTTAACAATCCCAGGTCTGGTGTTCTTTTATACAAAACTCCTCCACTCAAGAAAAATCTGCTTGCCAACCTTCAAATTGTTCTCTTTTGATCCCCCGTAGCTTGCAGTGGGTATATCCCCATTCTGATGTATTCCTTCATATCATGGAACCACATTTCGCCATCAAATTCTTCTTCAATCATGTTGCAGTAAGCATGATGATCTCGTACTTGAATATACAAAGGATCGACTAGGCTTTGTCCGGATGGTGCAGCATTGACGCTAGGGTAGCCAAAGCATCGGCGACCTCATTATGGACCCTTGGAATATGCCTGAACTCCACTGATCTAAACCATTGACAAAGATCATGCAAGCATTGTCGGTATGGTATGAGCTTCAGATCTCGCGTTTCCCATTCTTCTTGAATTTGATGTACCAGAAGGTCCGAGTCTCCCAAGACCAAGACTTCCTGGACATCCATGTCTGCAGCTAACCTTAAACCCAAAATGCATGCTTCGTACTCAGCCATATTGTTGGTACAATAAAAAAGAAGCTGAGTCGTAACAGGATAGTGATGCCCTGTTTCAGAAATAAGCACAGCTCCTAATCCGACTCCTTTCATGTTAGCATCCCCATCAAAGAAAGGTTTCCAGCTTGGTTTTTCGGCCTGTTCTAGTTCATCAATATGCATCTCCTCTTCATCAGGAAAATAAGTCCTCAGTGGCTCATACTCTTCATCGACCGGATTCTCAGCCAAATGATCGGCCAATGCTTGGGCTTTCATCGCAGTCCGAGTCACATAGATTATGTCAAACTCTGTGAGCAAAATCTGCCATTTTGCGAGTCTTCCTGTCGGCATAGGCTTTTGAAAGATATACTTCAACGGATCCAAATGCGAAATGAGATAGGTAGTGTAGGATGACAAATAATGTTTCAATTTCTGTGCCACTCAAGTTAGGGCACAACATGTCCTTTCCAGGTGAGTGTACTTAACCTCATAAGCTGTGAACTTTTTGCTAAGATAATAGATGGCTTGTTCTTTCCTGTCGGTGATGTCATGCTACCCCAGTACACAACCAAATGAATTTTCCAAGACTGTCAAGTAAAGAATCAAAGGTCTCCCTGGTTCTGGCGGAACCAGCATAGGTGGGTTTGTCAAGTAACCTTTTATCTTATCAAACGCTTCTTGACACTCATCAATCCACTTGATCGCAACGTCCTTCCTCAACAACTTGAAAATAGGCTCACAAGTTGTCGTGAGCTGAGCAATAAACCTGCTGATGTAGTTCAGCCTTCCTAACAGACTCATCACTTCAGTCTTGTTCCTCAGAGGGGGCAAATATTATATGGCTTTGATCTTTGATGGGTCCAACTCAATGCCTCGCTGACTGACTATGAATCCTAACAGCTTTCCGGATGGAACACCAAATGCACACTTGGCGGGGTTAAGCTTGAGGTTGTACCTGCGAAGCCTCTGGAAGAATTTCCTCAAATCCTCAACGTGGTCGGCCTGATGCTTTGATTTTATGATCATATTATCTACGTATACCTCAATCTCCTTGTGTATCATATCATGAAATACAGTAGTCATCGCCCTCATATAAATTGCCCCAGCATTCTTCAAACCAAATGGCATTACCCGGTAGCAATAAGTTCCCCATGGCGTGATGAACGCCGTCTTTTCTGCATCTTCTTCATCCATTAGAATCTGATGATACCTGGCATAGCAATCCACAAAAGATCCAATCTCGCGCTTGGCACAATTATCGATCAAAATGTGGATATTGGGTAGTGGGAAGTTATCCTTCGGACTTGCTTTGTTGAGATTGCGGTAATCAACGCATACTCTGATCTTGCCATCCTTCTTCGGTACGGGCACGACATTAGCCAACCAAACAGGATATCAGGTGACCCGAATAACTTTTGCGTCCAACTGCTTGGTAACTTCTTTTTTAATCTTCACACTCATATCAGTTTTGAATTTCCTCAGCTTTTGCTTGACGGGGGGGAATGCCGGATCAGTGGGCAATCTGTGGACCACTAAATCAGTGCTTAAACCCGGCATGTCATCATATAACCTCGCAAAAACATCTTTGTACTCTATGAGTGCTTTGATTAACTCCTCCTGGAATTTTGGCTCGAGGTGGACACTTATTTTAGTCTCTCGAAGATTGTCTGTGTCCCCTAAATTGACGGCTTCTGTGTCATTCAAATTGGGTTTGGGTTTTTCTTCGAAGTGAATTAACTCCTTACTAATCTCTTCGAAGGCTTCATCATCATATTCTGATTTGTAACCACAATCTACTTCTTGAACGAACATTTCGGAATCAGATTGATTTTTAAGACTGGGCTGAGGATTGCTTATGCACGCCATGTCATTAGAACCAGCGAAAAAAGAACTGTATAGAAAAGAAAACAAAACAAAAGGAAAACCATCAGGAATGATGAAGAAAGGGAAATTGTATTTCATTGATTGATAAAAGATAACAAGGTTTGCACACTCAAACAAACTGAAAAAATGAAATCTGGATTACAACCCTGGAATAATCCGTACAAACTTAAAGGAAAATCAAAGCGAACTACCAAGACTCCTTCCGAGTAGGGAGAGGAGTAGCCTTCAAATTATTAAGCTTTGTTTTTGGCCCGACAAATTGCACTTCTGCGTTGCTAGAACCCTCTCCAATTTCCACCATGTTCACACTATCGAACAACTACTCAAACCTTTCAATCAACTCCTTATCAGGATTAATCGCAGAACTGGGAATTGTTGTCACTAGGCGACTCCTTGTACCGGACTTGACAAATAATCTGGAAAGATGTGGGACCGGCTTTGGAAGGACCCATGTCCTTTGTTTCAATTTCCTGGCTCTTTTTATGTCTGCGGCTGTGTGCTTGAATCCCAGACCAAATGTTCCCAAGTTTTCAGGAAGAGACACGGGTTGTATGATGCCTTGCAGATCTGACCCTAAACCCTTTCCTGGTACAAAACCATTCTTCAGCATTTCATATGCTACCATGACTGATGCGGCGTTTATCTTCAGACTTGGGATACACTTCCCTTCTAGAACTTTCTCGACTGACATTGGGTCAGAAACTTGGTAGACCCATGGTCCCTCGTCATCTTCCACTTCAATGAATGGCACAATGGTGTTGTTGTGAGCGCACAAATTATCTTCGCCGTGCACAACTATTTCCTGTCTGTCCCATTCAAACTTGACCATCTGATGGAGTGTTGATGGTACTACTTTAGCGGCGTGAATCCACGGTCGCCCTAATAGCAAATTGTAGGAAACAGCTATATCCAGCACTTGGAATTCCATTGTGAATTCTACTGGACCTATGGTCAGTTCCAACACTATGTCCCCGACTGAGTCTTTGCCTCCGTCGTCGAATCCCCGCACACAGATACTGTTCTTATGGATCCTCTCCTCTTCTACTTTCAGCTTTCTTAGAGTGGAGAGAGGACAGATGTTTGCACTTGAACCATTATCAACAAATACCCGAGTAACCATGGCGTTCTCGCATTTCACTGTCAAGTAAAGGGCTTTGTTATGCTCAGTACCCTCTACCGGCAATTCGTCATCGGAAAAAGTGACTTTGTTTACTTCAAAAATCTTGTTGGCTATCTTTTCCAGATGGTTTACCGAGATCTTGTCGGGAACGTGGGCCTCATTCAAGATTTTCATCAGTGACTGACGGTGCTCATCTAAATGGATTAGCAACGAGAGTAATGAGATCTGAGCGAGCGTTTTCCTCAACTGTTCTACAACAGAATAGTCATGCACTTTCATTTTCCTCAAAAATTCCTCTGCCTCTTCTTTAGTTACAGCTTTCTTCACCGGCGTTGGATCATTTTTAGTTCTTCTTAACTCCTCGGGAGTAAAACACCTTCCTGAGCGAGTTAAACCTTGTGCTTCACAAACTTCTTCCTTGATTTCTTTCCCTTTGTAAATCACCGTCACCCATTCATAATTCCAAGGAACAGCCTTGCTGTTGATTACTGGAAGCTGAGTTACTGGTTTTATAATAACAGGCTCTGTGCGAGCACCCTTCACGACCACAACAGGTTTACTTGCAACCCCTGGCACTACCACTTTAGCTTTCTCTGGTTTCACTGCAACAATGCTTGACGACCCTCTCTCGGCTACCACAGCTAGATTATCATCTACCTCTCTCAACTAGGCCACTGATTTCCCACTGGTTACTTTTTCCTTTGAGCTGGTTTCGCCGGAACGGATCATCATTACCGTCTGTGAGGGCTTCCTGGGCTCCCCCTCTTTGTATATCAACTCAATCATGTGTGTCTCATGGTGAGTTGGCAGTGGGTTCTGATTGATATTTGGTTCTTCTAGGGCTTGAACCTCGATCCGATGAGCATCGATAAGCTCTTGCACAGCTATTTTTAATTTCCAACACTTCTCTGTATCATGCCCAGGGACCCCTGAACAGTACTCACAGCTCACTGAGTGGTCAAGATTTCTAGGGGGAGGATTTGGCATTTTGGGCTCAATTGGATTCAACATGCCCAACTGCCTCAATCTGTGGAAAAGACTGGTATATGATTCCCCCAGTGGAGTGAAAGTCTTTTGCTTCTGTGACCTCTCATTCTTGAGGGCTTGGTTTGGTCGGAAACCTGTCCCGAGGGGATTTCTGTAGGCCCTTGGGGGTGGATATGTGTTTTGTGGAGATGGGTATGGATTTTGTGGAGCCGGCGTACGCCATTGTGCGTGTGCCGGGGTTTGGGTATAGGCTTGTGCATGATGGACGAAAAAATGGGGATCTGGCAGTGAGTAGTAGTGTTGTGGAGGGCTATATGAAATGTGGGGGTAATTTTGGTGGTAGGGTCGTGATTGGCTATAGTAGGGTGACGGGCCTCTAGATCCGAACCAGGCTCCAGACTCAACAGTCATGACATCTTCTTTCTTCTTTTTCCCAAGCACACCCCCAGTGCCGTTTTGAATGGCCTGGGTGGTTGCCTTGATCGCTGAATAACTCATGATCTTGTTGGACTTAAGCCCCTCCTCGACCATGCCTCCCATTTTTACAACCTCATTAAAAGATTTGCCAATTGCGGACACTAGATGACCAAAGTAGGTCGGCTCCAAAGCCTGCAAAAAGTAATCAACCATCTCGCTCTCTTTCATTGGGGGATCTACCCTTGCTGCTTGCTCCCTCCACCGGAAACCATATCCTCTAAAGCTTTCATTGTGCTTCTTTTCCAGTTTGGTCAGGGACAGTCGGTCCGGAATGATCTCAAGATTATATTGAAAGTGACAAGCGAATGCTTGGGCCAAATCGTCCCATGTGTACCACCTGCTATGATCTTGTCTGGTGTACCATCATAACTCCGATCCACTTAAACTTTGGCCGAAATACGCCATCAGTAATTCATCTCTTCTGCCTGCTCCCCTCATCTTGCTACAAAAACCTCTTAGATGAGCCACCGGATCACCGTGTCCGTTGTACAAGTCAAATTTGGGCATTTTGAACCCTGCCGGTAGTTGTACATTTGGGAACAAACACAGGTCTTTGTAAGCTACACTCACCTGACCTCTTAACCCTCTCATATCCCTGAAGGATTGTTCTATGCTTTTCATTTTTCTGAACATCTCTTCCTGTTCAGGATTTCTGGCCAGTTTTTCTGCTTTCCCCGGTAGGTCAGAATGTGGATCATGTGGATAGGCTTCAGGCACTTTGAAGGTAAGCTCCGGGGGATAATACTGGTTGTCCTACACTTGGAACACAGGTTCACTTGGGGATTTATGGAGTGCAGCTAGTGGAGATGCCACAAAGACAGGGGTGATTGGCGGAGGAGGGTATGGAATTGATTTTGGTGGTGGAGCTTGTGGCATATGAGAAGTAGTGCCATGGTAGTGCTGATAAATGGGAAAACCTGGATTGGTGGCGGGATGATCCTGAGACTGAGCTAATGGTGGGGTAAAAGCCGGGTTGGCTGGGTAAGACGGTGGTGATTGCCCTTGGGACCAGGCCTGGTACATTTCGGCCATCTGTTGCTTAAGCTTGAACATCTCCTCTTTCATTTTATTGACGTCCAACTCCTCTACCTCAACACTAGTGTCGACCTCCGGGATAGACATGATTTCTGGTATTGTCCCTTTGATCTGGTTTGGTAATGATAGTGTGCCAGTATACTCTAAATAAACTAACTGCTTGAATTCTCTGGAAATCAACAAACTTGTTAGTTTTTTAGAGTTTAACACACATGCAATTACACGTTGGGATGCAATGCACCTAGGCAATTAACTATTTCTATCATGCATTTGCTTCGGTTGCGTGCGTCATTCCGGCCTCTCACAATTGTGCCTCTTCTTTTAAACTTTATTCTATCCTTCTTTATTTTTCCTTTTCCCTTTTAGTGGTGGTCGAATCCTATAGAGATTGCCTACGTATCACGTCACCGCATGAATCAGGCCGTGCGTAGTTCTGTCAGATAAGTGTGCAAGTAAATAAAACATTTTTGGGAGTTTTAGCTTTTATAAAATAGATACTTCGATTACACAGACTCAATATCAACAAATTTAAAAAGACCAACAGACTCTGACGCAAAGACGACAAACAGACTCCGAAATCAAGATATCACACTCTAAAGAAATGCAGACTCAGAACAGAAAGAAAATGCAAACCCAACATGACTCACAGACTCTAACAGAAAAGGAAATACAGATTCAAACGGAAAATTATGAGTACATCAATGTTCCTGGTGTCCGTGGGACATCGTTCGGTCTCGCCACAGGCCTATGTGCAAGATCCCTTTGAAGTCGGTCCAAATTGTTCATTATTTGCTTAACAAAGGTCATCACCGCTGCAAAGAATGTAGTGCGAGTCATATCCTCACAAATGTGGCACTTCATAATGATGTAGTCAATGATGTTTCTAACTCTCTCTCTTATGACGCCCTTTTCTTGTAACAAACGCACAATCTGCTGGGCCCTGGCCTCCAAAGTTTGCTTGGCTGCATAGTTTTTTTCCTGAAGTTGTTGCAAGTCTATTTCTAACTGCGCCAACATCGTGTAACAGTGTTCCCTTTCAACCTTGAAGTCTTTTTCCTTCTTGATCATTTTGTTTCTCATGGCGATAACCCTTTTCTTCAACCCTGCGACCTCATCGTCGTACCTTTCTCTCAACTGCTTAACCAAGCATACCCGTTCGTCTACATTTTTAGCCAATTGTTTTTTAGCCCCGGCCAGTTCACTTTCTGCTTTGTTCAAATAGAAACTATAGTTACTCACTTTCTGCCTTAGGTTAGTTACGAGATTTTCATCTCTGTTACTTCAGACTTGATTTTCTGCCGCTACTTTCAGTTTCTGAATTTGAGCTCGGAGGGCCTCATTTTCTTTGGCTAGCCATTTCTTTTCACCCTCATCCGCCGCTGCTTGTAAGCCATTCTCGAATTAAAGGTCTTGGACTTGCTTTTCCAGCTTTCCTATTGTGGCCCTGTACTTATTTTCTTTGGCCAACCAAGCCCACGGTTCTTGCGGTGCCTCGACGAATTCTTGAATGTGTGGTTTTTTGGCCGGTCTTTCTGATTCGGCCCTTGCAGTGTTCTTCTTTCTATACCAGGCAAGGTAGGCAGGTGAGACCTCGCCTTTAGATAGGTTCCGCACTCGGGTGCTTGCCGTCAAATACTGGGACTCGTTCCAAACAGAACGAACTGTTTCTTCGTGAAATTGGCCGTTGGAACTAATCTCAACCGCGTGGATACTGAGATCTTCATCAGGATGCATCACCTAACACCTTCTTAATTGTCTCATCACTCGGTAGGGAGCGTAAGGCTGAATACCTCGAAGACCCATTAGGAGGAAGTAAGGACCTGTGGCGGGTATATACATAATTTCTTCAACAGGAAGCCAACCTAGTGTCCATTCTATTTGTCCCGTAGTGATGGCGCGAAGGCGGGCTATCCATTCTCCAAACCCCTCCGATAACTTGAACCCTGAAACCCTTGTGTTGAATTTTTCAATGCAGCTTTTCTCTGCGGATCCATAACTCATATACTGAGGGTGGTGGCACAAGTGCTCGATCATCCACATTTGTAATAGCAAATTGCATCCCTCGAAGAAGTCTGCCCCAGCTTTACAAGCTGTGAGAGCTCGGTATATCTCAGACACTATCATAGGGGCGAGAGTGCTCTTGGCGTTGGTAACCAGGACCTTGACGACTCCAGTCACCCGCAAATCGATATTCCCATCTTTTCGGGAAAACACCACAAGGCCTAAGAATGCTACCATGAAAGCGAAACGCCTATGCTCGTCCCATTTTGTTCGGTTCCCTTTACTGCAAACCCCACTTTCTGGATCATTGAACCCTCCTACATGCCCGTACTTCTGGTATATAAAACATAGAGTGGAAAAAACCCCTTCCAACTTGAAATATGGGATTCCCTTGCTTATCTTTAGCAAATCCATGAATTTGTGAGAGTTAACGGCACTTGGAGCGATCAGATACTTATGTCTCAAACCTGCAGTACTTTTCATATAACCTGCTATCTCTTCTAAGGTCGGGGTGAGTTCAAAATCCGAGAAGTGAAATACGTTATGGGCCGGGTCCCAGAACGTAACCAAAGCCTTTATGATGTCTCCTCTAGGTCTGATCTTTAATAACCCGGTGAGACCCTCCAAATGTAGATTGACCTTATCCTGCACTGACTTGCCCAGATCTTCCCACCACATACGCAACTCCAAAGGGATTTTGTTCATAACTGTTACCGGCAAATTCTGACTCGTGCTCATTCTGCATGTTTATTGGGGTGTTTAAAATTTAAGACTTATTTGACTCAAAATAAAATTAACACACATTTTTTCAAAAATAAAATAAAAAACCCGATTTCGCAAATACGGCCTTTCAGCACTTCGAGAACGAAGATTTTAAGGCTGTGTTGGCTCACTGGTGAAAGCCTTGCAAAAAAAATGACCACATGTGGTTGTTCTTGCAAAAACGGCCTTCCGGTGCCCTTTTTAAGGACATTCGGCTATTTCTGACAAGAATGGCATCACTCTAACTATTTTTCAAATAAAAGTAAAATTTTGTTCTTTTGGCTATTTTTGCGAAAAGGAAGTTGGACCCGATGAGGGTTGCCTACGTATCTCACACCCTGTGAGAATCAAACTGGTGTAGTTCGGGCAAAGAAAATAAACTAGTTTGGAAAACAAGACTTCTTTCTTTTGTTTTTTTCAAGTAAATCACACTAAAAACTTTTTTTTTCATTTCCTCAAAATTTTGGCAGAATTTCGACGCTATTTGGGCACTGGTTTTTTCTAAAAATAGGTAATTATCTCTCTACACTGCTATTTTTCTTTTTCTCTTTTTCCCACTTTTACCGATATTCCCGTATTTTCAGAAGCCGGTCAGCATGCAAATTTGAAGCAAATAGATGCGTAAAACAAATAGGATGCAGCAGGATGGCCATTTCATTTCAGGTTGCTTGTCGTAGACGGACCCAACCCCTGTGTTGAGTCCCCTAAGTCAAAAAATGCATATGATGCACACAAACGTTCCTACTAGGGATCCAGCATGAGGTTTTGTTATACTAGGTTTAATGCCTGGGTGTATTGTTCTAGACCTGGCTTACCCGAGCGGACAACTCGAGCCGAGGATGGGAGCTGTGTACCGGTAACCAAAAGATCATCCGGTTTTGCAACTCCTCCGAATACTCGTTCTATTTTGGGATATGACACTAACAGAAAGAAGTCACGGCCAGCGTGCACTCCTCAGGAGAGAGAAGAGAGGGGTTACGTAGCAGTTTATATATACAGTTCAAATAATATCAAAGCGGTAAAAGCAACATTTAGCACATTAGGCCCAAACAGGTAATAAAATCAGATAATAAATAAAGCCAATTATAACAATTATTCTAAGCTCGAATTCTGGAACCCTGAATCAGAAGTTCTGGGTTCTTGTCCCCAGCAAAGTTGCCAGAGCTGTCACACCTCCTTTTTACCTACACCCCTGCAAAAGGGAATAAAGGGAGTTTTTTCAATTAAAGGACAATCGAAATGAGATTTATTTATTTAATTCAAAGTCACCACTTGGGAGATTTATGGCGTCCCAAGTCACTGGTTGAATCCCGAATGGAGGAAAAGATTGACTCTGTATTACAGTCCGCGAACCAGAAATCCGGGTAAGGAACTATGTTAACCCGGGAGAAGGTGTTAGGCATTCCCGAGTTCCGTGGTTCTATCACGGTCGCTCAACTGTCATATTCGACTTATCTATCTGATTTTAATACATGTTGAACCTATGTGCAAATTTTAACTTCAACCGCTTTTTATCTATTTTTTAAGGAAAATTGCAACGTCATTAAAGCAAGTCTTGAACCACGTCACATAAATGCACCCGTGGTTTTTGACATATTTTAACATCGTTAAGATTTGGATTTGGGTCACATAAATGCGCGCCCGAGTTTAGGAAGGTAACATTATTAAAATACGCGCCTACAGAGACTAGTGTGTTATTACTTTGGGGAAAAACCATGAAATTCGTTAAACGGCCCGTCCCAAAATCTAAGTATTTTTATATATACATTTAATGAGGGGCCCGCAGTTTATTTGTTTGTTTAGCGAGGCTCATCTCATTTTTATTATTCAAAAGGCAAACCTAAAAGCTATGGTGATTTTCCTATTTTTACTTGTCTCTAATAATAAAAATAAAACCTAACTAATTATTATCTTTTAAGAAATACTACATCTAGATCTGCAAACTCCAAACAGTCTACGTGAAGGAATCATAATCCAGGCCCAACACAAACTGGACCAATCGCAGACATGGGTCCAGGCCCCAAACGGATATGCATATCAGACCCAGACCTGGGCCATTTATTTCGGCCCTGAAGCTTACACTTTATGAAAAGGGGTTGTCGAGCCCCAGCCGTTTAAATTAAACAACGCTTCAGTTCAATGTGCACAAGTGTTCACTGAAAGTTTTAAACCATCAAGTTTAGTGAACTAGCTCAACGAAACGAACAATTATTCTGATTCTATACCCCAGCCCTAGCTAACCAAAATTACCAACTCGAGTTCACGTATCTATCAGATTTAAAGCCGTTGTTCATGCTAGGAATTAACACGGACAATCATGAAAAAGCTTAACTTATTGAGGTGATTAGATATTATACCATGTTATTCGTACAATTAGTCATGTCTAATTTTATACCCGTTTGTGATCTCAGCACCCTAAATATGGAAGCTATAGCAATTGGCTATTACGATCCAGATTCACCTTCACATTAACGTCACAGTTAACTAAATTAACTATAGCAAATCCGAGTAGCTCATACAGTCCAGTACAGATTCATGGTCATATAATCAATAATCCACAGTCTCTCTAGTTTAATTACAAGACAAGTTTCAGAAATTACTAATGCGTATTTGAAATCTATAACTACAAGCTATACTAATAGTGAAATACAGAAGCAAATTCATATGGTAGCAGTGCCTCGTCATTTGATTTCATAATCGTTCAGATACATCGAATGAAACTTCAAGGCATTAGAGACAACAAGGTACCTGGAAATATAATCGAGTAGAAGGAGGAGTTAGCAACAGAAGAGCAAACAACAGCAACCAGGAATTCAAACAGCAACCATCGCAGTTCAAGACCAATTTTTACCCAGAATCAACTCGACCACAGCCCAGAACAAGTTGCAAAACCAATAGCAACAGCAAATATCAAAACGAACAGACTCAATAGCAAATGTCAAATCTTAAACTCTTCAGAACTCTAAAAAAACTGAATGCCTTAGCTTTTTAAAATGCTGTCTGAGACTGCCTCTTCAAAGAACTCTCAAAAAACTCCTCCCTTCCTCCAGGTCTACCCTGTTTTTTATACCCTCAGACAGACCCCTTTTCCAGCCTGTTTTAACACTTAAATCATTAAGAAATGTGTTTCTTCCATCACATTCCCTGACAGCCATTACTAAGTGTCTAATTTCATTGTTTAATTCAAAGGTGTATGGGCAATGCTATATTTTAATCAATTCCTTTTAAGCCTCCACATACCATTATATTTTGTTTCCCACTAACTATTAGATTAATGGTTAATTAAGTAATTTACTGACAACCCACTAGCAAGATCGTTTGCCAAACTTTTAAACCCCAAATTACCCCTGACATTACTGTGATTTACTGTCCTAGTCCAATCTCCTGTACCTCATCAGCTATAACCAATTTCCTTAATCAAAATCAAACAGCAACTCAAACTACATAGATTAGATCAAATAGCAAACTGATATTAAACTACTAAGATGCACATGTATATGGGAATAACTGACTACATTCACAATTCTAAACCAAACCTAGACAAAGATGAATGAAACATTGTAATATCACGAGTGCATATGCAACAAACTGATTGGCAACGGAGAGGAAAGAATCAAACATAACATAATAAGACAATTTGAACCAACAATAATATCAAACGATCACAGTTTTATACAATCACTCACTGAACTTGCCTAACTCGAAATACTCAACAATGTAAAGAAGAAACTAATCCAGAGTGAAACCAAATAGACAGGGGTTCGAGCGATTTCAACTAAATCCAATTAACTATAAAATCCAATTAATACAGTGATGAAAATCTGGACCAGAAAAAGGTCCGAAAGAGGGGGGAAGAAGTGATTGACGAACATAGCAACGAAACCTAATTAGGAAAACAACAAACAACAATCAAAAAAGAAAAAGGAAAAGAGGAAAAATACCTCAAAATCAGAAACCAAATGAACTTCGTTCTCATTGACACTTTGTCTTGAAATTTTGAAGCCAAAACGGACCTTAATCGAGTGTTCTCGACTGAGAACACTCGACTGAAGTCGGTTAAGACCTCAAATTTTTAACTTCGTACACAATCTGAAGTTTTGCTCTTCCAGGGTTTGCCTTCGATTTGAAATTCGAAAGGCTCTAACAAGATTTGGACAGAACCGGTGTGGGATTTGGGACGGGGGTAGCTAGGTGGTTCAGTGGTGTAACTTTGGGACTGATTGGGTACGTTTGAGGTTTGAGATCTTGCCTTCGATCTAAGATTCGAAGTAGTCGGCCACGATTCGAGGGTGATGGTCAGAGGGGTTAGGTTAGGGAGGTCGAGGGGAAGCTGGGGTGTGAACTTGGTGGTCATTGGACGGATTAGGGTTTAGTTCGATTCTTCGATCTAAGATTCGAAACGTCTGGTACTGATTCGAGGAAAACTGATTCGGGATTTGGAAAGAGGACGTCATGGGGAGGTTGTGGTGTAATTTTGGGGATGTTTGGACCACCGGAACCGCCGTGAGGCGATTTCCGGTGGGCGGAGGGCGGTGGTTGAAGGCGGAGGGTGTTGGGGCCTGTCTCTAGGTTAGAGACGAAGGAGAAGGGGGGTATGGCTTAGGGGGCGTGGGGTGAGGTTTTAAGAATATATAGTGGGGTGGGGATTTGATCTTGGCCGTTGGATCATTCACGATCAACGGCCTGGATTACTTCACTAATGAGAAACGACGTCGTTTGGTTTTGTGAGGGGATCGGGTTAGACCGGGTATAGGGAATGGGTCAAAAACGGGTTATGGGAGGGGTGATCTGGACCGTTCGGTCAAAACAAATCAATGGCTTGGATCTATTGGCCAGATACGACGTCGTTTGGATATATCTGGAGACGGACTGGACCGTTTGATCGTATGAGATTGATGGTCCAGATCCACAATGCCCAAACGATGTCGTTCTGGGTTGGTCGCAGGTGGACTGGATTTGGGGCGGGTATTGGGCTGATTTTTTGGGTAAGAACTGGGTTGTGGCCAATTTGGCCCAGTCCGGTTTCCATTTTGTTCCTTTTCCTTCTTTTCTTTTATTTCCTAATTAATAAAACTAAAATTCTAAATTAAATTATAAACCAAATTAAAAAAAATACTAATTAATTCCTAATAACATTTATCACACCCTTAAATACCGGCTAAAATAAAATCACACAATTGGAGATTAAATGCTAAAAAATGCCAAGTACATATTTTTTGTGATTTTCATTCTCGCAAATCCAAATATTGTTTAATTAATTCCTAATTGTAAAATTAACTCCTAAATGCACATGCAACACATAATTTTTGTATTTTTTTTAATTAAAGTAAAAATAAACATGCACAGACAAGTACAAATAAATCACAAACAACACAAAACTATTTTATTTTGAATTTTTGGGAGTAGTTCTTGTAGGGCAAAAATCGCGTGCTCACACTTAGTCCATCCCAAATGACTGTTTTACCGCGTATTTGATTGAAAACTGTTTGCTATCATCATGTTTTTGGTTGAATGCCATATTTGGGCCTCGTGCCAGCTATTTGGATCCTTAGGGGATTTTTACTGCTATTTCCTCACTGTTTTGATTTTATATATGTACTCAGTCATGCTATATTATACTGTTTTCATAACTCAGCCATGTTTACTTTGTTTTAACACTTTAAATGATATTTTTGGGCTGAGCATCATATTTTACTGTGCCCGAGTGGCTTTTAGAGATTTTTGACTGAGTAGGGCCGAGGGCCTGTGTTGTGAGGTTTATTGTGGGATCGGGCTGCACGCCGCAACAGCGTTGTACTGATTATGATTATGAGGCCGAGGGCCTGAGTTGTGCGCTACAAGGTGGCTTGATATGAGGCCGATAGCATATTTGATTATGCTACGAGGTGGCTTGATATTGTGCTTGGACCGTAAAGGGCCCCTCCCAGAGTCTGTACACCCCCAGTGAGCGTGGGTACCCTTTCTGATATGAGATATCCCGAGGGGCTGGTGTTATTCCACGTTATTGCCCGACGGGCTGATTCTGTTGACATTTTGCCCGAGGGGTGGATTTTATGTGTTTATCTTTTTTAGCTGCCTTTCATTTACTTGTTTAACTATTAAAAAGGTATTTTAAAGAAGCTTATACCGAACTAAAGTGTTTTACTGTTTTATTGCACTTTATTGGTTTTACTCTGCCTCTTTATAGCATGTTGTTGTGTTTTTACGTGATTTCTTATCGCTCGGTCTTTATTTATTGTTATTACTCACTGAGTTAGAGTACTCACTTTACTCCCTGCACCTTGTGTGCAGACTCAGGAGCTTCAGGTCCCGCCAGTGATAGTTGATTGCTCTCATCAGGCCATTCGGAGTCCACTAGGTAGCTGCTTGGTGTTCGCAACCCAGTGTTTCTCCCCCTATCTTACTTTCTACTTCCATTACTGTAATAGACTGCATAAACCCCTTTCAAACTCTTAGACACATGTTTAGATGCTCATGACTGGTGACATCCCAATGTCGGGCTGTGTTGGTTTCCACAAATTGTATTATTTCACTTTTATTTTGGGATTATTATCATGCTAATGACTTAAATTGTGTTATTATAACTTTTAAAATGATTTGGGAGTTGTGTCGGCTGGCCTTGTCTTCACAAGAGGCGTCATCACGACCGGGTCCGAATTTAGGGTCGTGACAATATTGAGCTACAAATGATATGTAGTTTTATTGTAGAAATATTGTAGCTAATTTGTAGATAAGTAATATACAACCAAAATTCGATAGTGATGTAACAGAACAAACTTGCAACTTTACTCAATTCCAAATTGAAATCACGTACTGTTATACATAGCGGATATGTTCCTAAGCTTTTATTTTCCTTTTTCGTCTCCATGTAAACACGAACACCCATATCGTTCCTACTTTCCATTAGAGGAAAATGTTCATTGACAATGTATTTGATTTCTATTATTTTTTCGGATGTATCTATCATTAGATGCTCTGCTATTGTAGAATTCAATAGGCTATAACTCGCATCCTCGTCGACTACAATTCCATCGACTTGAAAGTCTCTATATCTCCCATAGCTATCCCAATTCCCATTCAGTTGAAGCATAATTGGGATTTTCGACATAATTGCGGTTGTTATAGAAAAATTATAGTTAATTTAGTCACTTTTGATTTGTGAAATCAGAAAAATCAGTGAAACAGAGTATTGTCGTAAAAACAGAGTTGTGAGTTTTGGAGAGAAACGAGCGAAATTTAATAGCGAGATTTGCGTTTGATAAAATTTGGAAGAATCCTTAATATCCCAACATTCGCGCGCCTAATAAAGAAATTGTACAGCTAACAGAATTCTATTTCTAATGAGTTGTTTATATTTTGTAGAAAATCTGTTAGTAGGGCGGGTAATTTGTATATTATGGATATTTTTCGTAATATAGTTTCCTATATGACATAGGAACTAAAAATTCCCAAATTTAATTCCCCCGTTAAACTAGTGTTTCTAATGGGCATGCTCTTTTACAAGTGAGTCCCATGTACAAATGGCCCAACTCCTCTAATACCCAATTTCCAACCCGATCCACTGAATTCCGATTCGGATCTGTTGATGACCGAAACTTGCAACCCTTTTTTCTTCTTTGTCATCTGCACACGAGTGTCAAAATATTGTCTTTTTGGTTTATTGTTTTCACAAGCAAATTGATCAATTGTCGGCATTAACCAATCGGCGAAGATGAAGAAAGAGGATACCGTGAAGCTAATAAGCGCCGAAGGCTTCGAATTCATAATCGATAAGAAGGCTGCAATGGTCTCTCAGACCATACGTAACATGCTCACTTCTCCAGGTCTATCTCTTTTTAATTTCAATTAGGGCTTTTATTTTCGCCCATTTCGATTTGCTCAAAATTCATAGTAATCGGAGCAAAAAATATGATCTATTTGATGGCATGTGATTGTTTTTTCTTACAATTTCTTTTTTGAGTATAGGGAGTTTTGCTGAGACAGAACATGGGGAAGTGACGTTTCCGGAGATTAGCACCACCATCCTCGAGAAGATCTGCCAGTACTTCTACTGGTCCCTTCAATATGCAAGGTCATATCTTCATTTACTTTAAACTCGAGAAATTCTTCTGACATAATGTTGATTTCTTTATAGTAATAGAATTCAGGTTCACCTTTTAATACAAAGGGACTTATAACTACATTGGGCATCATTTTTCATATGTAATTTGATGTATCATGTTTGAGCAATGAGCTTATCTGACAATAGCATAAAAAATCCGTGATATGATTTTCTGTATCCATGTTTTAAGATCTTCAGGTGTTTCTGTGTTTAGTAGTTTGTGGGCTTAAGAGAAGCAGTTGCATTATTATGTTGTTTCTATTTAAGATTCTTGATACCTTGCGTAGGTTTAATTCTGGAGAAGCCCTCACGGTTATATGAACTAGCTGTACACTAGGTCATGCTCATGTACTTTTATTGGTCCATTTAAATCCCATGTTTTTCTTGGGGCAATAAGGAGTCTTAAGTATGATCACTTTGATTATTGTACTGAATATAGATTATTGAAATTATAGCTCTATTTACACTTATACCAGGATGGTCTAAAGCACTTTTAGGGAGGTCTACTCTTAGATGAGGTCAGCCTCATATAGAGCATGATATAGATATTTGTCTCCACAAGGTTTCGTCGCATGCTAAACTAGATTTTAGTTTTTTTGGTCCTTAATGGCTGTCCTAAGTTTTCCCGGGTTCAGCTTTACGCCGTTAAGGTTGGAAATACTAAGTGGCTGAAGTGTAGTCTTGAATTTCATTATTGATGAAATGAGGCCATAAGCCATATCTAGATGTTAGTTATCGTGGAAATGGGAGACTCATATTTTAGTAAGTAGGCTCAACAAATGAATGAATGGGCTGTAGTCTAGTACCAAAAGAACAACGCAAACTCCTTGTCAGACTTTCTACCACTTCTACTTCTTCAGTTTTAGCAAGAAGGCTCAAAGGAATGAATGAGTAGGGCTGCAGTCTACAATGAATGAATAGGGTTGCAGCGTACTACCATACGAACAATGCAAAATCCAGATTTTCCTGTGTTACTTCTTCATTTTCAGCAACTAGGCTCGAAATGAATGAGCAGTGCTGCAGTTACAACCAAAGAACAATGCGAATTTGAAACTTGCTACCTCTTCACCTTCTTGTTATGATGCTCTTACTGAAGGATGCAATTTTTTGGACTTTCTGGTGTTACAATTTATTGTGGTACAACTACCAGCTCTAAATCAGTAAATCTTTAGTATTTAAGATTAGTCTTCCTTGTAGCTTTGAGGAGAGAGTTGAATTTTTATAAAGACGGTTCCCATGTCAAAATTTAGTCTAAGATACTGCTTCGTTGAATCGAATTTTTGCGTCATTTACGAGGTTGGGGATAAGCATTTGTTTGGTCCATATGGTATGATAATTTTTTGTAAGATAGAGATTTTCACAGTCATGCTGCTTCATGCTCAAGTAACACATTGTTTTTCGAAGTATCTTGCTTGTTTTCTGTTCTGATGCAGTATCTATATGAGTTAGTGAGCTAGCTGCTACAAGAGTTAAAAAGGTTTTAATATTTACCATTTTTTGTTGTGGATCACATATCTAGGAGCCCCAGACATGAGCTATTGGGTGTTGGTATTTCGGATTTCCTATCCTTTTGATCTTATGAAGTAACTCCTTCCCCTTCTTTTATGCCGTAGATTTTGTTTGGTTGGCCTAATATGGAAATATTTTATTTTCTGCAGTGGCAAGGAAACAGAATTTCATATTGAACCTGAGATCACTTTGGAATTGATGATGGCTGCAAACTACTTGCACACCTGAGGTAAAATTCCTGACCTTTTCATGTTTCCTTTTTTTTTTTGGTAATACTTTACAAGCCAAATATTCACATATATATGATGTATCGTCTTTATTTTCTGTCGTGCAAATGAATCTTTTCTGATATGCCACCCGCACCCCCACCTACATAGTTTTGTTCTTAACTACTGTCATTGTTTGCCAGGAACGATATATATGACTTTGGGGCCCAAAGGTATAAAAGTTTGAAGATATACTGTTTCTAGCATAGCTATTACCATTGGAGCTTGTAGGATGTGGATACTTTTAGTTGTTGCTGAATTTGGCACTGTAACATTCAGTACATAAGTCGTTTCCATTTACTGGAGTATGTAATAGTATTTGACACACTGGGGCCTCTGTTCTATCTGCCCTATCGTTAACCCATTTTAACAGCACTTATCCCCATTTGTATGCATGTTCATGTATCATGTGGTACTTGAATTGTTTACAGTATGATATACTCTACGCGCTTAGATGCTTGAATGTTTATCTTAGATCTTCTGTTGGACGTTTCTAATAGAGCTAGTAACGGGGTCCTTGGGAGGAAAAAATTACAGAACGGTACCAGGGTGATAAATTAGCCTTAAAAAAGAAAGGAAGAAGGATGTTTTCCTAAAAGACTTGGATGGTGAAAGATCATAGTAATGGAATCCTAATTGATTGAACAACCATGAGAGAAGATTGCGCTCTGAGCTCCATCTGGTATTGTTTTCTTTTTAAGCGTTTCATGGGCCAAATTAATGCATATCTTATTACAGGCTAATGCATTTTATGCATACTTAGATAATTTGGTTCTGATGACGCACATTATTATCAGGGAGAATTACACTCCTTATCGTTTGGGGTATTTGCATTTATACCTGTTTTTTGGGTCACGTTTTAACTTGTGTCCGCTTTGCAAAAACAATTGCAAGCGTACCCACTTTTTCGCGTAATTTCAGCATACGAGGCTGAAGTAGCAAAGGCAATCACGCAAAACTTCAGCATTCTAGTAGACGGGACTGAAATAGCAAGTGTGCTAAACTAAGTGTGTTGAAGTTTTTGTTTGTAATTGGTGAACTTCAGCTCTAGAGCTAAAGTTTTTGTTTGTAACTGCCAAACTTCAGCTTTAGAGCTAAAGTTGAGGAACTTGCTAAGAAATCTAAGTGGATGAAATGCCATAAATGCAAACACGTTGTGCAGAAGGCTGATGGTTGTAAACATATAACCTTTTGTATCAAACTTGCATGGACAATAGGCTGTCATACTACCATTCAAAAAAAAAACTTTATACTCCAATTCTTTACCAGAAGAACTAAAAGAAGCCAATAATCATTGTTATATTTTCTAAGATATTGATTTCTCGCATCTGGGTATAGTTCTTATGTTCTAGCTTCTGTGAATAACCAAGGATCATCTTTGTATTCCGATTTCTGAGATTTTGGGTTCGTGCTTATGTGCATAATTCCAATAGTCAAGGCAGATGGTTGTAAATATCTAAGTGGATGAAATGCCCTAAAAGGTTTCTATCTCCACAACCCATGTCAATTACTGGAACATTTTCACAATCAGCAACTTCAGAAAGGAGTGCCTATCGGATTGAGGGCGGATATAACTTTGAGGAGGAGAAGGAGGAGAAAGTGGGATGAAGTTGTTTAAAAAGTGGGTATAAGTTAAAACTTTTTAAAAAACTGGGTATAGGTTCCCGTGCAATTTTTACTTATCGCTTGGCACAACAACCCATCAGAAAATGGCTCACGTTTGAAGCCCTTACCTAGTGTAGTCCAGGTACTTTTCACCAGTTAGTCCACCCTCTTTTCTTCGTTCTTCTTCTTCCCGTGTCACGCCTTTGCACTCCAAAATTTCTCTACCATTGTTATTCTACTTCAATTCTTCTTCCGGATTCAAAGCAGATAATCACTATTTTGATGAAGAAGAAAACCAATTTGCAAGAGAATTAATTATTTGGAGTCATATGAAGATCACTTTCTCCATTGAAATGGGGAGAAATATGTTTATTGTCATGAAAATCTGATTTAAGAAATTGGGTTTTTTCCATTTGTTAGTTGTTTAGAATGAGTGTTGTCCCAATTGATTGGAATCATCAAGAGGAGTTCAAAACTTAAATTTCAAGTGATTTGGAATAGATTTAAGCTAGATTTGAGTTAAATTTCAGAAGATGCCCAAGGAAGAAGAACCCATGAAGTTCCATTGATAGGATTCATTTGTATAATAATGTATAAATAGTGTATAAATAGTGTATAATAGAGTATAAACACCTCTTATACACTATTGTATACAAGGTTGATACATTATTTACTGGTATTGTGAATTTCTCTCATTTTTTTATACACCTCTATACATAGTGTATCATGAATATTTTCACTACTGTGATTATATATCTTTATACACTTTTATACAACTATATACATAATATACCTCTTTGTATAAAAGTGTATACGCATATCTGACGAACTTTTTGTATGATTTTCACTTGCAATTCTTGTATAAAACTAGTCCAAATCTCCAGCAAATAACTTCAAAGTTTGTATACAACCTACTTAGACTATTTCTAATAAGTTCAAACAATACCCACTCCAAATTTCTCACAAAATCATATTCGAAATTTAACAAGATTAACATTAAAGGAGATGAGATTTTAGGCTTCTGGCGTCTGTTTTTGCGTTTTGCAGTTGTGATAGGTATGTATAAACTTGAGGAAAAAATAAAATAAAAAACACGAATATTTCGTGCATGAAGATATACAAAATAAAAAAAACAAAAAAAGTAATTCGGAGAAGTATTGGTTATGGGAGAAGGCACGAATGAGTGTTGACTGAGTGTCTCGATCAATGATTGCACTAAAAATGGAAAATTAATTTTCGTTTTTATATTTGTTTGCATGTGATTCTTTTTTATTAATTATTAAATTAAATATTTATGGGTGGAAAATGAGGAGAGAGCTACAATAGGGGTAGGTAGGTGACGAAAAAAAGATAAGGTTGATATAATTAGAGGGAATGGGAAAAAAAAGATCTTATTGATATTTGGCTATACATTTGTAAACTTGTAACTAGGCTAAAATAGTACAAGGTCAACTTATGGAATGCATTATTCTGTAATTTTGTCTTATTATCATCCCTCACATCTCAAACTTTCATTGCTTACTCGGATGCTAACATTTAAAATTGCAAGTTATAAAGCGTTACCAGTTGTATTATCATATTTAAGAGAGTTGGCTCAAGCATATCTTTTTGAGGATTATGATCCTCAAAATAAAACCTATATACAAGTTTGAATAGTTTACATTTCTCCTTTTCTATTGTTTGATATGTGCCAGAGGGCGTCAAGAATTCGATGTGCCAGCACACGCACAACCCCGAACCCAAAGTCTAGTCTATATAATATATAAAGTTGGGAAGGGAAGAGGTGATGTGGCACCTTCCATATATAAGGATTTCCATTTATTCTTTTTCCTGTTTTTTTGGCCTTTTCCTTTGTTTTCCATTTATTTATGTTCTCTATTACTATGATATAAAACTTCCATTTAACATTAAAATTTATGTTCTCAAGGATCGTGTTCTTCCAAAAAGAGTGGACAGTTACAACAATTAATTCTCATAAAAGTAGCAATTTGGATGGACACTCTCCTGGTTATGGAAAGGTTGCAACATTCAATACAATGATATCTGCTAAAGTAGAAAGAAAGCAATACCCTGCCTCTTCACACCCAATCTTTTACGCACTTCCTTTTCATAAAGTTCAACACTAACAAATTAAAGTGATATGAAAATATAGAAGAATTAGCTTTCGCTTCAACAGAAAAGAAGTGGATTGAATGAGGTTGTAAGTGAATTGGTAAAGGTACCTACAACCAGTAGTTAGTGAATGTATATTTATCTCTTAAAGAAGTTTCCATGATGTATTTGATTGGCTTCATTTGCAATTCTATACAAAACTTTAATCAGTTGACAAATTTCCTTGGATTTCTATTTGATTGTGTTCTTTTATTTATATTTAATATACCATGAAGGACGTCTTGTGCTTGAGCGACTTTTTTTTTTCTTTCTTTTACTGAAGTTTTTATTCATGTGGTGGTAAATTGAACTCAAATTAGTGAAAGAACGAGGAAATTGCAGGAGCATGTCCCGAACATTTTTTTCTTTTGGGCCATGGTGGAATCTCACTAATTTTGTGATTTATTTTATGTTCGTCTGCATTTCATTCCTTGAGTAGGATTTTTTTTATCTGTACACTCTGCCATCTGGCAAAATTATTTGGTTTATGATTGTAAGTTTGCATGTTCGTAAGATGTCATAGTAACCCACATTTAGTATGCATTTTTCTTTGAAGGCCATGGTGTGATCTACAAATACCTGTGTCGTCTATCTTCGTTGTTCACCATGTTAGTTGCTCTATCTTTAATGAAGTAATTGAGACTTTCTATGTGTTTATCATAACTTCTTATTACATCTAGATTATATTAGTTAATACTATACATAACACGTGTCAGAATGCTTCATCAGCCGGTGACTACTGAAGTCTAATGGCAAGTTTGTTAACACCGTATGATAACCGAAAGTTGATGCCTCTCTATGTCTTATGTCTTGATCATCCAGTTTAATTTTTTCTTTTTCGGCTTTCCGTTTTATAAATTGATGTTCTAAACGTCAACACCACACAAGAGGGGGGTGATTTGTGTGGTATCCAATTTTTCGATCTAGAAGAACCTGGTTCTTCTAGGTGTTCTAACTGCTACTGTTGCGGAATTAAAATTACAAAAAATAAAGAATACAGAGATTTTTACGTGGAAAACACATGGCTCAAAAGGTGAAAAAACTACGACCTACTACTCAGTAGGATTTTCCCAAACATCCACTAAAATCACTGAGCCAAAATAGCATTTACAAAACTCTTTGTAAACCTAAGGATTAACTCTAATCCCTGTGTAGCACACAACCTCAACTGTTGCGACACCTTCAAGTTAGCCTATAACTTGAACACTCAAAGTACCTATTACAAATGCTTCTATGAAAGCTGAAAAGGTACAACTTTAAACCACCTACTACAATTGAACTAGAATAAGAATAAACACAACGGAACTAGTTCTTCTATCTCGTTCAAGTAGCTTCAGGTTTGCACACTTGAATTGCACACGAACTGCTTGCGAAAAGCGTTGCTATTTTGCTCCCTATTCACGTTTAACTTCTGAGTATGTGCAACACCTATAAAAGAGAACATATTTAATAAGTTAGTAATCAGAGTTTGATTGAGACTCAATTGCTGATCTTCTATCGAAGTTGAGTCCTTGTTCAATACAAACTCCAACCCTATCATTTATCCGGATTGTGTGATTGTGACCTCTTCCCATAAGGAGACTTTCTCTCCTCATCCAATATGCAACCTTTTCGATCAGTTTAGAAGATATTGTTGCTTGATTATTGAGACTTATCTCCTTTACATGTATCTCACATGTCTAGGTTGATAAATATTATGCCTCACATGATGAACCTGGTCCACGACTGAGTTCATTTGTCATTCTTCAAAACTTCACCTGAACTTGGGCCAACAAATTCCCCCTTTTTGATGATGACAAACTCTGTGCTTTTACTAATCAAAGAACCTGTAGGAACTCAGCTTGACCATCAATACATTAACTTAGAAGTTTAACTTATCATCAAGGACCAGATTTAATTAGGTTATAAATATCACATTATTCAGAATAAAGAGTAAAGCACAATATCTCTTCCCCCTTTTGGCATCATTGAAAAGTTGCATGCATTGTGAATCCCAGATTTTAGTAATTACTCATGGCCATTTGGGCAACTGCAAGTGAAAATATGGATGAAATCATCAATAATCAACAAACATATTCAAACTATTAAGAGAAAAATCTTCATAGAACAAGAGAAACAACAGCTGTCATTGATAAGATATGTTTCCACCAACAAACCACAAAAAGAAAGAAAAAGTTCCAAAGCATGAGCAAAAAAAATGAAAAAGTCCCTAATTTGGGTCACTAGGGGTACTAGTTTGGTTCAGAAGACAACAACTAGACATCCTAAGGCTTGGAGGAACTAGAGGGATGAGTTTGGAGAAGGTTGAGCATATTCTGAAGCATCCCATCACTCTTCTCCTTTTATTTTGCTAGCTCAGTTCTAAGGCCATCTCTTTCAGTTTCCAGCTCAGCTACACGAGCCTGGAGCTGAGCAATTTCAGCATCCTTAGATCCACACTCTTGAACCAAAGCCCTAATCTTGATGTTCACAAGTGTCTTTAGAGATGAACCAGGTTCAACTGGGGTGGCATTGACTGGATAGTCACAAGCCAAAAGAGTCTTGACGCCAAAGTGTTCCTTGCTTGATGCCATCTCCCATTTCTTCGAGGGCATATTCAGCCTATCCAGAACAGTAGTAAATATGAACCCATATGGAGCCATTTATGACCCTGTCCAGTAATTTGACAATAAAGGCAGGCCAATTGATCTGCATTCCTCTCACACGGCACTCCATAAGAACCAAGTCCATGTAGTTGACAGTGTGCCTCCTCTCCTGTCTGGGAAGAAGCACTTGTTAACAAATTCAAACAAGACCTTGTGCTCAGGCCTCATCTCACTTTTCTGCACAAACCTGGCTTCAGGCACATCTTCAGCAGTTGCGGCATCACAAAAATTCCTAGTGATTTGAAGAGAAGTAAGGAGAGAATCTAGACATGGTCACCTTTGCCTTGTATAATCATCAGACCCCTCACTAGGTATGTCTAGAATCTTACCCAATTTGAGTGCATCAAACTGCACCCTTACTCCTTTCACTATATTGGTGACTACCCCATTCTTCACTGTGGCATTGGCCATAAACTCAATCAATTCATTCCTAGCCAGCCTCCCATCCATTTCAAGGACCATGTCCTTATAACCTTGTTCAGCTAGGGCATCCACCAGTCTTCTCATTCCTGGCTCATCCAGGTCTCTCAACAGTCTTCCTTTCAAAAAAATTCTTCTGCCAAAGATGGCAAACCTATCTTGTTCCTTTTCAGATTCCTCTTCTTCTTCTTCCTCAGTAATTTTTACCTGCTTACCTTTCACTGCAGATCTGGTTCTTTTGGCTAAAGAGGGTTCATCAGATACAAGTTCAGAGGAAGACTTCTTGGAAGAAGCCTTGGCCCTTTTTGGTTTGGGTGTAGGAACCTCCACAATTGTTCCCCTTTCTTGATGGACCAGTTCCATCTCCTCTTCTTCTTCTGCAACCTCAGAACTCTCCACAGCCTTTGCTTTTCCCTTCTCCTTCTTTTTTTTCTTGCTTTCTTCCAGAGCTTTCTGTAACTCAGCTTCACTTTGTCTGACCCTGCTTCTAGTGGCTCTTCCCTTAGGTACTGAAGGTATAGTAGGTTTTGGGGATGACATTTTGCTTTTCTTTGTTGGCTTGGAAGCAGTTGGAGCCTTTTGTGTGGAAGCTTTACGCTTCTTTGGATCATAACTGGCCCCAACCCTCTTCAGAAAATCAGCCAGTGTTTCCTCAATAGATGAACCAGGTTCATCTTGTTGCTTGCTTAGATGCACAAGCCCTTCAGACGCCTCCCCAGAACCACTTCCCCCCGGACTTGTTGCCACCTTCTTCAACACCTCCACAGATAGCCAGAACTTTTTCTTTCCCATTTCTCCTCTCATCACCACTTGCTCCCTCTCTCTCTTTTTCTTTCTTTTTACCTCCACTTCTACTAGATTCAGCCCCCTTTACATCTTTGACAGGACCAACCAAGACAAACTTATTTTCTACATTTTCAACCACAGTAGAGAGTACCACACAAGAACTTACCTTACCAGGGGTTTCTTGATTTTTGGCAGTGTCAGAAGACCCATGTTCTTCTCCTTCGCTGGAAGAAATAAAAGCTTCAGACTCAGAGCTTGAGTCAGATTCTTGAGTAGGACTTTCCTTCCTCTGGCTAGCCTTCAATTTCTCATTTAGAACTTTTCTTAGAGCTCCAAAAGCTACAGTTTTTCTGGCCAACATTTTCTGCCTACGAAACCTAGGTTTTGGGGTTTCACTAGGGGGTGTAGATGAGGATGTATTCGAAAGGGATACTAGTGGGGAAGTTCCAGGATTATCATGGGGGTTAGTCATGGTGGATTGTTTCTTAAGAAAAATTTGGGAATTTTGGAGAGAAGAAGGGTGATCAGAACTTGAGAAGAGTTTTGACGGTTATGGACTAATGAAGAAGAGGTGTGGCGTGTATTTAAAGATGATTAAACTTAAATGCAGTAATAGTAGCTTTTTTTAGAGGTCAATTAGAAGTCTAATAAAGATGTAATTCCGGTCTCTTAGTGATTATTAGGCATCGCTAGATTTTAGGCAAAAATCCTGGTTTTTAGAGTTCTAGGGGAACGAAACTGGTTCAATGCTCAACAAATAGAATTTCTGGGAATTTGATGAATGTAGGACTTATGCTCATGATTGAAAAAATAATCTTTCTAATTGTGCAGAGTATAGAAAACATACCTGAGCTTTTCATATGAACACATACTGATGAACCAGGTTCTTTATATAGAACTCTCTTGAACATGCCTCAAATGCCAAAATAGAAGAAACTTTGTAAGAGATCAGTGAGTCATACACATGTCACAGGAGTATACTAATTAAAGTATGAAACTGAGCAAGAATTGATCTAGATATTTACACAAAGTTAGAACTCCTAACCAAAAAATAATTTTTTTTCATTGTGCATTCTGAACTGGACCTATTAGGTGATCTTAATCATCCCTAACTCTAACCTGTTCCTCTCAAAGTTTTCTCTACTCAGTGCTTTAGTGAAGATTTCAGATATTTGTTTATCAGTAGCATAGAATTCTATTGAAATCAATCCTTTCTCATAGTTATCTCTTAAGAAGTGGTGTCTAACATCTATGTGATTAGTCCTCTTATGATAAACATGGTTCTTTGTCATACTTATAGCACTAGTGTTATCACAGAATATTGGAATACATCCCACTTCAATTCCAAAATCTATCAGCTATTGTTTGATCCATAGCAATTGAGCACAACACGAAGCAACAGCAACATACTCAGCTTCAGCAGTAGATAGGGCCACAGAATTTTGCTTTTTGGTAGCCCATGACACAAGACATGAACCAAGGAAATGTGCCATACCTGAGGTGTTTTTCCTGTCCACTAAGAAACCTGCATAATCAGCATCAACATATCCAACTAGATCAAAATTACTACCTTTAGGATACCAGAGACACAGATCAGTGGTGTCTTTCAGATATCTCAGTATCCTCTTTACCGCAGTCAAGTGGGACTCTTTTGGATTTGCCTGAAAACGAGCACAAAGGCCTACCCTGAAAACGATGTCAGGTCTGCTTGCAGTAAGATACAAGACTGAACCAATCATACCCCTATACAACTTTTGATCGACTGATGAACCAGGTTCATCAATATCTAATTTGGTGGCAGTTGCAATAGGTGTGTCTATTTCTTTAAATTCCTCCATTTTAAACTTTTTGATTAGCTCTTTTGTATACTTCTACTGATGGATCATGGTTCCGTTTGGACTTTGTTTGATCTGCAAGCCTAAAAAGAAGTTAAGCTCACTCATCATGCTCATTTCAAACTCACTGCCCATTAGTTTTGCAAAGTCCTTACTCAGCCTATCAGTGCTGACCCCAAATATGATGTCATCCACATATATTTGCACAACAAGGAGATCTTTACCTTTTTCCCTTAAAAATAAGGTACTGTCAATTTTACCTCTTTTGTAACCATGCTCTAGTAGGAATTTGGATAGTCGTTCATACCAAGCTCTTGGGGCCTGCTTAAGCCCATAGAGAGCCTTGCCTAACTTGTACACATGCTCAGGACATTCCTTGCTCTCAAACCCTGGAGGTTGTTTCACAAACACCTTTTTCTTTAGGTAGCCATTCAGGAAGGCACTTTTGACATCCATCTGATGAAAAGTGAATTCCATGTGTGCTGCAAAGGCTATGAGGAGTCTGATTGCCTCTAGTTTTGCAACTAGAGCAAATGTCTCATCATAGTCTATGCCCTCCTCTTGGCTGTATCCTTGTACCACCAGTCTTGCTTTGTTTCTTGTAACTGTTCCATCTTCATCAAGTTTATTTCTGATGACCCATTTTGTACCAATGACTGATCTGTCCTTGGGTCTCAGAACTAGATGCCAAACTTGACTTCTTTCAAATTGGTTGAGTTCATCTTGCATTTCATTCACCCAATCTGCATCCTGCAAAGCCTCAACAACATTTTTAGGTTCAATAAGAGATAGGAAAGCATCAAAAGCACACAGTTTCTTTAGCTGTGATCTAGTTTTGACTCCAGATGTTAGATCAGTAATAACGTTCTCAATGGGATGAGAACTTTGATACTTGTGAGGTTTCACAACCAACTGGTTTCTGCTAGATGTCTCTTCCATATTCTGTTACTGAGGAACAAGTTCATGAACAAGTTCGTCTAGGGGGTTTGATTCAATTTCTCCTTGATTAGCTCCCCCTGTCAGGTTGTCCTGATTTGAAGGACCTATTCCATCACCTGTTCCTTCTTTTGATGCCACTTTGACTTGTGCTGGGGATTCAGTCAATTCCTTTACCAATCCAATGGCTTCATCTTCATGTTCCTGTCTCTCAGAAAAGAATGTTAGTTTCATAAAATACTACATGTACACTTTCTTCTACACACAGAGTTCTTTTATTAAACACTTTATATGCTTTGCTATGTGAAGAATATCCCAAGAATACTCCCTCATCACTTATAGGATCAAACTTACCTAGGGAGTCTTTTCCATTATTGTGCTTATAGCACTTGCAACCAAATGCCCTAAGATGGGATATGTTTGATTTTCTCCCTTTAAGTAACTCATAGGGAGTCTTCTCTACCAGAGGTCTGGTCATGCATCTAATAAACTCATACTTGCGCATGTGATGTGGAGCCATAACTCAGTCGGCGCCCACTATAAAATTCTCAGGTCGGTCGATCCTCATCAGTGATAGACGGGCCTGGGAAGTATTTACCCCAATCTACTCCTTAAATATCCGAGCCAGTGATCAATAATTGACCCGATGGGGTCACCTGCGATTGCACTGGAGTAAGATAAATTCCAAGGCTGTAAGATGGCATGTCCGTCTCATGCATGCCACTTACCATATCAGCAGCAACATCATCAGCAGGAGCCTCAACGCCCCCTTTCTGGGGACCACCTCCTCTTCGCCCACGACCACATCGTCCGGCATCACCAGCTCGTCGGGCACGTCCAGCGTAGGATACCACGACCTCGCTGGTACTGCGCTGGGTCCATACTCGTGTGCCAAATGCTGATCCGATCGGGCTCGTTGCAGTATCTGGGCAGCCACATCCATGAATCGACGACTATACTCCTACATGGCCACATGATCGTGGACATGACTCTGCATCTGCTGCCCCATATGATAGACGGTATGCAATCCAATCGCCTACACAAAGTAAAAAATATAAACTACATATTTGGCACTAAATTATAGGTATATAATTAATAATAACAGAAAACATACCAGGACCTCGTGTCTCCCGGCGTATGGGATGTACCGATCGTGTGCCTGATGAACTAGGTTCCCGATAAAAAGTCGGGAAATAGTGCAGTACTATGCCATATAACGTTGAATAGGAAAGTGCTGCGGAGGTGGGGTCAATTCCCCTCGCCTGTCCCAAGTACCCAACGGCTCGTCAAGCCATGCCATAAATGTGTCGTCCGCCCTGGACCGATCATCCCTCTCATAATGTAAAGCAAGCCATGCAGGCGGACTCGGTATAGGCTGCGGCAGGCCAAACTGACGAAATACCCGCTTGAAGGCATGATGCTCGACAATATCGAGGCATATGAGCGGGACAGAAGCCCTCCAAATATATCGGCCGAACGTGCAATACGCTGGCAGGGTACCTATCACCTCATCGTTGTACGACGTCCAAATGAACTATCAAATAAGAACACAAACCGTTAGTATGCGCAACACTAAGTTAATCTATAATAGGTAAGTTTAGTTATATATTCACCTGTGCGTCCTCCAGCAGATCCAACACATCCCTGCAGAGGGGGAGATTATGATGGGCATCATACTCTCGTGCAAGAGTACGACGCATAACCCACCTACATGCTAGAGGGAGATGCGAAATTTCTACATTAGCCGGTAGCTGTGGTAGAGGTGGATGAAACTGCAGAAATCGCTCCCAGGCCCGAACCTAACATACAAAGTTGACGTAAAGTATAAGATTAACTGTAACTAGGTAGAATTGTAACTAATGGACATATTATTTGAATATGTTGTCACATGTAGAAGCGGCAGAAAGCCACTAACGTTTCTCTGTGTGTCGATGCAAGCCCGACACATCTGCCTGTACAAATATGAAATGACAGCACCACCCCAGCTGTAGATGGTTGTATCCTTGAACCAGCCAATATGATGCAGAAAACGGAGGCTCACTAAGTTCCCCGAAGTGTTCGGGAAAAGGAGAAACAGCAGCCTCGTATATCGCTGTACATCCACCTCCGCTGACTCATCGGTGATAGTATGGTGGATCTGCTCTAGGTTGTCTCTAATGGGGACCAACTGCATACGACTGGACCCAGACGCTACAGTCTCGTCCTCCGGCCTGAAATCCGTGAGCATGTGCAGCATATCCCAATAAGACTGCCGCGAATAATATCTCATGGTCATGGCAGTAAAACTGACAAGCCATCAGCGGACAGGCCATATAAAATCTCAGTGTCCTAGAGTGTAATGGTGGCCTCGCTGATGGGTAGATGGAAAGTGTGCGTTTCCGGTCGCCACCGCTCAATCAAGGCCGTGATCAACGCCCAGTCGAGCTGTATCCGACCAATCATAATAATCCTATATAATCTCATCTCCTCCAGGTAATGGACCACGCGGGGATATAGAGCTCTATGACTCAAAAAATCCCACAATAGATCCACTCTCCTGGCCTGAAAAGTCTGCGTAAGCAACTATCCGTCTCATATATACTCGGATCTATGCTGGGGCTGTAGGGCTAATAGATCCAACGTCCGAGGGCCGGGATGTATAGTCGCGTCCATGTCATCAACTATAAATTAAAACAACATTAATTGTATTTTATTCTGTATATTAAATATAATTTTTTGAGATACACAATTTTTAGCGTTATATAAAGATTATACCTATGGGTTCCAGGTTCGATATTTGAGTCTCATTAGCACCAAACTATCATTAATAATTATGTGTTTGTTTTATAATTATAAATTCATATTTTTAATAACTTAATTGTACAAATTATATATACATATATATATATATATATATATATATATATATTCGGGGCTCGATATTTTGAGGCCTAGTGGCACCAAACTATCATTAATAATTATGTGTTTGTTTTATAATTTAAATTCATATTTTTTAATAACTTAATTGTACAAATTATATATATATACACCTATGAGTTTCGGGCTCGATATTTTGAGGCACAGTGGCACCAAATTAACATTAGTAATTGTGTGTTGATACAATTATTAACTTAATTGTACAAAGTTTGCATTTTTCAACTACCAGTATAATACTTAAACAAAAGGAATTCTAAGCTAAAATACTACACATTACTACGCTACAAGGCTCTAAATTTTACTACGCTAAAAGGGTCTACATTTTATTACGCTAAAAAGGTCTAGATTTTACTACGCTAAAAAATAATCTAAACTAAACATAAACAACAAATAAATTTAATTGCAAATAAAACACAAAACGGCATGAAAACACATATATATAAATCAGGATATTAACAGACAAATTTATTTGACAAATTTATATTTTTTTATAAAACACTAATATTAAATCCGAATAAATTTAACATACTAGTTTCGAAAAAAATAACACAAATCAAAATAGAACACATACAAATCAAATAATATGCATTATTATAAAAGTTTCAACTTAAAATAAATCGCAATACCTCGATTTAGAATTTTCGGAAATTAAATAGATTGAAAATTTGACTCCGGAAGTGTGAATCAACAATAATACGAAGCTCTACTCGAATGTGGGACCTACGTTCTTCACCTTTTATGTGACGGGGGACCTTTTTTTTTTTAAAATAGTGGGGCAGCGGGTATGGGAGTGGGGGACCAAGAGAAGGTATAAAATATTGAGGAAGAAGAACCAGAATCGTCGTCTTGAAAAAGACGGCTCGTTTTTTAAAAAAGGGGTATAGCGCCGGGTGTTTGGGTGCTATATCTGTTACTGTCAGCTTTTTATATATAGCGCCCAAATACTGGGCGCTATACATTAACAACACAGTTAACGTTAATGTATAACGCCCAGTATTTGGGCGCTATATATAAAAATATTATCTTTTTTTTTACACTTATTAAGGTGCTACTTGTTCAAAAGAACCACATTTTGGTTCCGAACTTCCACACACGCCTATATACAAATTCGCAGTGCGGCGAATTATTGAATGGGATGGCTATTCTGACTTCTTGGTGTGTCCCAGAAACAAGGCGTCAAACTCTATGTCATTTATGTATTGTGGCATTGATAGTGTGAAAATTAATATTTAAACTAGTAGAACAAAGATGAATATCTGGTGGACGTGCCGGAGTGGTTATCCGGCATGAGTAGAAATCATTTGCGCTTTGCCCACGCAGGTTCGAATCCTGCCGCCCACGTTATCTTTATTTTTGTTTCTTCTTCAATTCTTGCACGTGTGGAATTAGGCTTCTAGTATTTTATTGTTGCATATTCATTCATCTCCTTTTGATAATAACCAATTGAAACTCCTCTGAAAAGTCACTTTATATATATATATATATATATATATATATATGCTATCAAAGCATTCTCTATAGGTAAGTTTGCCCAATGAGTCAAATGAAATTAAATATGTCAACACCTCCTTTTCTTTTTTCCGTTCAATTATCATATCGCTTATCTGCGTGAATCCGGTATCAACAGATGTAGGAATCCATCTCTTTTAATTTCTAATTCCAAAAGTGAAATTGGGCATTCGAGTTAGAACATTATTATTCAAATGAAAAAGCACTAACAAGAGGAAAGGTAAACGGAAGAGATAAAGACTGAGCAGTTTATCAGATTCCCCCAAAAGTCATATTTTAAGCATGCAAATTCGATATTCATCTTTTGCGAAAAGATTGAGATAATTTGTGGAATATTTTTTTCTGGCAAATATTTATTTTTAAATAAAATCAAATACCAATGAGTATGGTAGAGTTCGGAGGTGAATGATGAAAGCACCTAAAAGTTCTTTTTCATGAGATATTATTTCTCACCAGAGAAAGAAAAAAGACGATTGAAACGAATATAATTTCATGCCCAATTAATGATATTATAGTTTTAAATATTAAAAAAATATAAAATCAGTTTTCAATTTTATATAACTTGGGAATTATGGTCAATAAGAATTCAAATAGCTGATCATATTTTATTTAGAGTGCCGATCTCAACTTGTTTGGATTTGAGATTGTTTTCTTTATTAGTTTATCTTCCACATGATTTATGAAAAGTAGCTATAGCAATTGTTTGGATAAGTTTTTGGAGATATCTTTGAAGGTGCGGATGGGGTCGAAGGGAAGGTCTTTTTGTTATGTTGCATTCAATGATTGACGGTCCCATACATTTTGATAGAAAAATCTGACCCAACTTGAAAAATGATACTATTTCAAGATAGAGAGCAATAATAAGCATTCGAAAATATTTGATGAGACGTGTGAAAACTATGAGAGATCATAGTTCAGATTTTATTGGAGACAAAAATTGTACTTTTTTTTAATTGTGTAAATTTTGATGAACATAATTAATTTATCTTGTAGTAATCCGTTTCATATTAAATGAGGTAGTTTGACTCGACACGGAGTTTAAGAAAAAAGAACAATACTTTTGAAGTTTGTGGTCTTAAAAGTTTAAGGGGTAAAAAATTTATAGGGTCATGACATTTGTGTGGCTATAAAAGATACTCATTAAAGGTAAATGAGTAAAATAAAAGAGTTTAAAATTGATTATTTATAAATTTAAAAATATGTCATTTGTTTTGAAACGGACTAAAAAGAAAAACACATTATTTAATATGAAACGGAGGAGTAATCATTAACGGTAGTTCTATAAAAAAAAGAAATAGGGAGAAAGAGAAAAAATATAGGAGCAGAGCATATCCAATCAACGAGTTTTCTAGTAGAGAAAACAAGCATCACATCAGCCATTAATCAACCTTATCTTTTTATCTTCTTGTCTAAAATAAAGGAATTAATCTTCTTCTATTTTCACTTCTCGTTTTTTCACTCAATCTTTTTTCAGCTCATCCGTTGAAAAGACTTTAATTTCTTTGAACAAACTCATGTTATTCTCCTCCCACACCCACCCCAAACAAAAAGAAAACTGTAATAGATAAAAAAGGGACCCAATTTAGAAGGGGTCAGTGATTTAATAGCCACATTATAGGTATTCTTTTCTCTTGTTTTTGAATAGAAAAACTACCAAAACTAACTCTAACAAGACAAGAGAGCCGCTATAAATCCCAATATCTGATCGACTTTTGGAGGAAGGACACAAGGCTGTAAAGGGAGCATCCATTTGTGTCATTTACATCTATATTCGTTTTTTGAGTCACATTTTAATTTATATCTGCTTTGTAAAAAAAATTATAAGCGTACCCACTTTTTCGCATAACTTCAGCATACGGGCTTGAAGTAGCAAAGACAATCACGTAAACTTCAGCATTCTAGTAGACGGGCCTGAAGTAGCAAAAATTGCTGAACCAAACGTGCTGAAGTTTTTATTTGTAATTGCTGAACTTAAACATTCTAGTGCTGAAGTTTTGTTCTCTATTTGCTGAAGTTTTTATTTGTAATTGCTGAACTTAAGCATTCTAGTAGCTGAAGTTTTGTGATGCTGAAGTTATTTAGTTCATTTGTAAAATCGTCAGCACTAAATAAGTTGAAGTCTTTTTGTCCTGGATTTATTAGTTTTGTCATTAAGCTTTTTCAAAAACTTCAGCAGAAGATGCTGAAGTTATTTAGTTCATTTGTAAAAATTCAGCACTAAATAACTCAAATTCTTTTTGTCCTGGATTCATTAGTTTTGTCATAAAGCTTTTTTAAAAACTTCGGCAGAAGATGCTGAAATTATTTGGTTTATTTGTAAAAACTTCAGCACTAAGTAAGCTGAAGTTTTTTGTCTTGGATTCATTAGTTTTGTCAACAACAATAACAACAACAACTACCCAGTAAAATCCCACAAAGTGGGGGTCTGGGGAGGGTAATGTCATAAAGCTTTTTCAAAAATTTCAGCAGAACATGCTGAAGTTATTTAGTTTATTTGTAAAAATTTCAGCACTATATAAGCTGAAGTTTTTAAAAAGCTTTCTAACAAACTAGATAAATAATCACCTTATTCTTTCATAATGTATTACTACTATAAAATAATCAGATTGCCAACAGTATCTAAATCATAAATTTTGGAAACAATAAACGTGAAAAGAACAGAATTATCATGAAAAGAATCACTAAGTGTGACCTTAAACTTCTCGTACGTGGAAATATTCACAAATTATTGTCTACTAACTTACGTAATTATTTATAATTTATTTTTAAATAATCTGATAAACATACTTATGTCAATCATCTCATGAACTGAAGTTTCAAAGAAGAAGAAGAAGAAGAAGAAGAAGAAGAAGAAAACGAAGGAGGAGAAGGAGGAGGAGAAATGGGGCTGAGGTTATTTAAAAAGTGGGTACAAGTTAAAATTTTTAAAAAAATAGGTATAGGTTAAATGGGGATGACAAATAAGGTGCCCCGTGCAATTTTTACATCCACTTGTAGGCAGTGACGGGCTAAAATTTACACTCAGAATAGACACCCCTTTGTCAAAACTGGCTCCGCCACTACATGTAGAATCCCACACTTCCTATTTAATTGTGTCACGCCCCGACCTTTGGGAGCGTGATCGATGCTCAACCGAGATATCCCGGTTAAGTAAGCCTGCTAGATGCTTTTTACCCAACCTTGCCTATTAACAATATAAGAATTAGTACAAGTAATAGAAATGAGAAAAGTCAAGTGTTTCACATCTTTTTCCATTACTCAAGGATATTCATTTATGATTTTCAAAATATTACAAGTTTATAGATATGATGAAAAATATGTTTGCCAATTACCAATACTTACTAGTTTAATTCCCAAAATCAAACACCATCCACAGTCAGTCTACGAAGCCTCTAAGTACAACATAAGAGTAATATGGAAATGCCGGCGATAAGGCCCCAGCTATACCTCAAAACATAAAGTACAACACCAAATGACATGAAGCCCAGAACAGAGTAGGGCTCACCAAAATTTGCTGAATAGAGAGTAACCGCTAACAAGGATCAAAATCGCCCGCTGATGAACCACCTGCATCCATTGAAGATGCAGCGCCGCCGATAAAAAGGGACGTTAGCACATATGGAATAGTACTAGTATGTAAAGCTAAATATCCTCTTTCGAAATAGAATGTCAATATAAAAAAGGGGAAAAACCATGGGAACAACAAGTCACAATCAACAATATCCAATGCCTAGCTAGATAAAACATAACAATTTTCAAAATACGAAAATAATATTATTTTTGTTTGAGAGATCTTTAGTATCGATATACCGCCATGATTTTAGCACGGAGTCCAATCATGGCCAGATCGGCTAGGCTATCTCATCCAAAGACATTTGAATATACACAAAATTGCCCCACTGCCTCACCCCTAATATGTGCGGGTGGAGGTGAAATCACAATCACAATCTCTACACAAAGCGGCCCCGCCGCCTCACCCCAATATATGCGGGTGGAGGTGTATAACAATCACAATCTCTACACAAAGCGGCCCTGCTGCCTCACCCTATGTGTACGGGTGAAGGTGTATCACAATCATAATCTCTACATAAAGCAGACTCGTTACCTCACCCCAGTATGTGCGGGTGGAGGTGTATCACAATCACATTCACCGCCATGTGTGCGGCTTGGCGTCCGATTACGACCTGATCGGCTATGCCGTATCACTACAATGCCGTGTGGATTGACATCACCTCTGCTAGCAATCATCTCATCCTAATTTAGGTGAATATTCTCATCACATCAATCGCATCCCAAATAAGGGAATAATCACAATGCACCCTACACCGCCGCATGTAATTTTGGGGTTAGGTTATTCCAACCTACCTTTCCTCGGTGACTAACGATACTACCAAAAATATTTTGTGTTGCACAAGGGAAACAATAGTACAAATATATTTTATATTCACCTCATAATATTTCACACTATATATAGCTTCATTTGTACTTTGAACCGTTCACAACATCATTATTTCCTTGGTTCTCTTGGCCATACTTACGATTCTTCATTCATCGCACGTTGACCTTATTTCATATTCCACATTTTTTATTTCTTTACTTTCAAGAATCACCATAATCAGCATACACACAGAGTATTCTGGAAATAATCACTTTAAGCTCATTAGTAATGAAGGCTTTAACCACAATGGATTTTTTCCCAAAGTGTGGAGCAAAGTGACTAGCAATTAAAGCACAAGTTAAAATCATAAACGAGCAATATGCCATCTATCCTTGAAATACTTTTTTTCAAAAAGGGCAATACACAATTTCAACACAATAGTATGTATTTAACTTAAATCACATTGAAAATATTTATAAAGGAGAGCATGATGATTTACGATTAAAACATGACTTCAAATCAAATGCACTAGTTACAACAACCATGACCACATTTTATATCTCACTCTCAGTTCTTTCACTTTTGAGCATACTTATAGAACGTAATCAATAATAACACTTTGAAATCGAGATTTGATATGTATATGAACAATAAGAGTCTTAGCACGACCGACACATTGGTCACGTTTGAATACATCCCCGAAGGAGAGCACAATACATTAGGAGCATTATGTACACATTTATGGTATATATCTTTCAACACAAGCTTATTCGGAATAGTAAAATTTATAAGGAATAACCCTGAACATGGGAACTAGGAACTTGGGCAAACCACACTTGAAACTTACGGGGACATCGCAGAATTCGATTCTAAAAGAGAAGTTTAGCCAACATACCTCAAATTCACCCATTAGTGATATTACAGTGATTCACTACACTAAGCAACTTCAATATACAATAACAACATCCAATGGAATCAACATTAGTAGCAATTTCTACAATTTAGGTCATCTAGGAACTTTATCAAACACCTAGTAGGCATAAATCTCTACAACCTTAACCATGAATTTGTTCATCCATATACCATCATTTTTACAAATACTCTATCTCACTATCATCCTTAAATATTTTATAACTTCCAACATCACATGCATATCCAATCATCCACACCCAACCGACAAATTCCACTATATAACCATCCCTCAATTTCTACATTGGCTATGAACTTAAATTGGGAACATAGGGCTTCAAATCATTATACCATAAGTTCCAATACTTAATTCACACCCACATGATCATGATAAATCCATGCATGTAAGTTTAGGAGTGAAGATATACCTTTTGGAAGAAATCTTGCAAAAGCCTCCTTTGAGTTCTTGAAGAAATTTCTTGAAAATCTAGCTATTTTATGTGTAGATTACATCAATATTATTGTGGAAATGATGGAATTTCACACCAAGATAATGAGGATTGATTACCTTAAAGAAGAGAGGAGTTTGTGGTGAGTGGAGAAGAGCTCCAAAATCCGTCCAAGTGAAATGGGGGAAATGAACCCCCAAGGTGAGTACTTAAAAATGATTCAGGTGGGGGTAGTATTCCAGGTCCAGTGCCAAATTCCTATACGTCACTAGTTTTTCAAAGTTGCTGAGAAGGCTGACATGCCGCAATCCGTGCGTTGCACGGATCTTAGCACGCTCCCAGTTGTTTTTTTTCATTTCTTGCTTCTCCACTCACCCTCATTTGATACCTTGCTATGATATAAACCCGAATTGACTTTCAAACCTTCATATAAGCATGAAACCTTGTTTACATAGTAACATCCCTGTCCATGGCCACCGCGGCACGCAAAACAAAAAAATGGAGATCTCGAGATGCACTATAAGTCCTTAAACTTCTCGAAAATATTGAGGGTCTTAAAACCACGTTGAATCAAAATCCATTGGGAAAATACTTTTATATTGAGAGAGTTATACTTGACTAAAGTCAAGGGTGCATGACTTAGGACATCCTATTCCACCTTACATTTCCCACTTTCTCCAACCAATTTTTTTTCACTTTTAAACTTCACTAACATGATTCAAAAAACTTCCCTCATAAATTTCCATGACCAAATTATATCTCCGTAGGCATCCTTTGGCACTCAAAAATGTCATCTCCATTCACCATTGGTTAACTTTAAATTCTTAAATCATTAAAGAAAATTTATGGGGCCTTACATCCTCCCCCTCTTAGAATCATTCATCCTTGAATGAGGGTTAGAGTCCGCCGTAGAGGCCGGATATGACTTAACTCTTCATCCACACACCAAGAGCTCCAAATTTGGCTAACTCCCCAAATTTCTAAAACTTTTGACAGAGTTTCCCTTGCATTGGGCATATCCACCGGTTAGAGAAACACCCAAACCACTCCTAACAATGCGTCTGCAACTCAACAAGCATCACAATATACATCAATAAAACCAATCTTAACATTACACGCATTACATTACCAACAGTGGTATCCTCACATGAACTATACATATTTAAATCATAACACATAGAAAGTATCTTTTGAGCCACAACCATTTGGCTATACAAAAAAGTGAGAATATTTCCTTCCACAACACTCTTGGCCTTCGGGGTGACCTTCTCGACTTACAGACTCTGCCATAGCACTTTAACTGAGGCGATCTTAACTTCTAGACTAGTCTAACAAGAATGACAATTAGGTACTACTCATAAGTGTCACAGCCCTAAAACTGACCTGGTCATGATGGCGCCTATCGTGAAACTAAGCCAACCAACACAAACACCAAAACCAACCATAAGTTCATAATAAGTCATTTAAAACTATTTAATTGGCTTAAATACCATATATAAGTTCAAATAGCGCGGAAAATATATAACACAGCCCGACATCGGGGTGTCACCAGTCATGAGCAACTACAACTCGTCCAAGAATAAGAAAAAAAGACACATAGTCTGGAAATAATGCTAATACAAAGCTAAATAAGATAGGAAGGAGAAGCACTGGGTTGCGAACGCCAAACAACTACCTAGTAAACTTCGGAGGCTTGTTGGAAGACTAATCAGCACTCGCTATCGCGACCCAAGACTCCTGGATCTGCACACAAGGTACATGGAGTAATGCGAGTATGCCAACTTAGTAAGTAATAAAAGTAAAGGTAGCTGAGTAGTAAGAAAACACGTAAGCCACGTCAAGATGCTACAACAAAATAGTATAAGTCTAGAACAATGCAGTAAAACAATAAAACTCGTCAAAACAACTCAGTTCAGTAAGAACCCTTTAAAACATCTTTCAATAGTTTCAAACGAGTGATGAAAACAATGAGTAAAAGGATAGAAACATAAACAACCCCTCGGGCAAAATATCATCAGAAACCAGCCCCTCGGGCTACCTCACAGTCACTTGTAATCAGCCCATCGGGCAATAACATGAAACAATAATAGCCCCTCGGGCAATATCACATCTCAAACTAGGTACCCGTGCTCACTATGGGTATTCAGACTTCGAAGGGGCTCTTACTGCCCAAGCGCTATCACAAGCCATCTCATGGCATAACAAATCAGGCCATCGGCCTCTCATATATCACAATCAGTACACATGCTGTGGCGTGCAACCCGATCTCATGATATCCTCATAGTATAGGCCCTCGGCCTCACTCAGTCAAAAATCTCTCAAACCCCTCGGGCAACGATAACACATGATGCTCTGCCCAAAATATCATTTAAAAATATTAAAAACGAAGCAAATACAGTTGAGTTATGAAAACAGTAGAATACAACATGACTGAGTTCAATTATGAAGTCAAAATAGTGAGGAATAGCAGTAAAAAAATTCCCCTAAGGGTCCAAAACAGTTGGCATGAGGCCCAAATATGGAATTCTGTCCAAAACATGGTAATACTTTCCAAAACACAATGATATCAAACAGTTTCAGTTAAATACGCGACTTAATAGTCATACGGTACGAACTAAGTCACAATCCCTAATGGTGAACGACCCCACTCTCTTCATCTAGCGTGTGCGTCACCTCAAAATAGCACAACGATGTATAATTCGGAGTTTCATACCCTCAGGACAACATTAACAATTATTACTTACCTCAATCCAGTCCAAATTCTAGCCCGTGATGCCTTTGCCTCTCGACTTGACCTTCGAATGCTCCAAATCTAACCAAAAACAGACTCATACCATCAAAATATGCTAAGGGAACAAAGCCCACTCGAAAATAACCAATTTACACCAAGAATCCTGAAATTGGCCAAACTCGACCCTCGTGCCCACGTCTTAGATTTCGATAAAAATCACAAAACTAGAATCCTTACACTCTCACGAGTTCATACATACCAAATACATCAAAATCCGACCACAAACGACCCCTCAAATCCCTAAATCAAGGTCTCCAATTCCAAGCCCTAGTTCTCCAATTTTAACCCTTAATTTCAAGCCTTATTAGTGAAATAAAACCATAGAAATGAGTTTTAGTTCCAAGAGTCTTACCTCCACGAAGTTCCCTTGAATTCCCTTTTCAAAATCTCCCAAAAAGCTTCAATTCCGGATAAAAATGGTGAAAAACAACCCAAATTCGCGAGGGGGGGGGGGCTTATATACTTTCTAGCCTAGGGATACCGCACATGCGGCCCATTTCATGCTTCTGTGGTACCGCTTTTGCGGTCAAACAACCACTTCTGCGGTTTTCACTCAAGTCCTCTTGGGCCACATCTGTGTCCAGGAACCGCACCTGCGATCCCGCAAATACGCCCAATGCACCGCATCTGCGGCCAAACCCCAACTGATCCAAATCCGCTTCTGCGGCCACCTCCCCCCATCTGCGGCATCGCACCTGCGGTCCCCAATCCGCAGGTGCGGAAACAACAGGAGCAGATAATTCTGCAGCTATTCCAACAATTCAAACTCTCTGTCAATCATCCAAAACCATCCCGAGGCCCTCGGGACCTCCACCAAACATGCCAACAAGTCACATAACACCAATAAAACTTGTTCCAATCTTCGAAACACTCAAAACAACATCAAAAAATCAAATCATTTGGATTCAAGCCTAAAAAGTTCCAAAACTTCCAAATTCCGTTTTCGACCAAAAAGTCTATCAAACCTCGTCCGAATGACCTGAATTTTTTGCATACATGTCCCAAATGACTCAACGGACCTACTCCAATTTCCGGAATTCCATTCCGACCCCTATATCAAAATCTCTGCTACCAACCGGAAAATGCAAAAATTTCAATTTAGCCAATTAAAGCCTAAATCTACTGCGGACCTCCAAAATACATTCCGATCACGCTTCTAAGTCCCAAATAACCTCCCGAACCTATCCGAAACATAAAAACCAAATTCCGAGATTGTTTAATCACAAGTCAACTTCCAGTTGACTTTTCCAATTAAAAGGCCAACTTAAGAGACTAAGCGTCTCATTTTTCTACAAAACCACTCCGAACCCGAACTAACCAACATGATACGATGAAATATAGATGAACAACATATAAAGAAGCAGAAATAGGGAAAATGGAGCGGTAACTCATGAAACGACTGGTCGGGTCGTTACATCCCCCTCTTAAACAAACGTTCACCCTCGAACGAGTCAAGAAACATACCTGAAGCTCGGTCTCTTAGGTAGCCTCCTCCACGGGCCAACCTCTCCACTGCACATTCACTGAATCTATATCCTTTGATCTCAACTTTCAAACCTGACGCTCCAAAATAGCCACTGGCTCCACATCATAAGTCAAATCACCATCTAACTGAACTGTGCTGAAATCTAAAACATGAGACAGATCGCCAATATACTTTCGGAGAATAGAAACATGAAATACCGAATGCACACTCGACAAGATGGGTGGCAAAGCAAGCTTATACTCTACCTCCCCAATCCTCTAAAGCACCTCAAAAGGCCCAATGAATCGAGGACTCAATTTACCCTTCTTCCCAAATCTCATAACACCCTTCATGGGTGAAACCTTCAGTAAAACCTTCTCCCAACCATGTAGGACACATCCCGAACCTTCTTGTCAGCATAACTCTTTTGTCTCGATTGCACTGTACGAAGACGCTTCTAAATCACCTTCACCTTGTTCAAAGTATCCTGCACCAAGTCTGTACCCAATAGTCTAGCCTCACCCGGCTCAAATCAACAACCCGGAGATCTACACTGTCTCCTATACAAAGCCTCATATGGAGCCATCTGAATACTAAACTGATAACTGTTGCTATAAGCAAACTCTGCGAGCGGTAAAAACTGATCCCATGACCCTCCAAAATCAATGACACAAGTGCACAACATATCCTCCAATATCTGAATAGTGTGCTCGGACTGCCCGTCCGTCTGAGGGTGAAAGGTTGTGCTCAACTCTACCTGAGTACCAAACTCTCTCTGCACAGCTCTCCAAAACTGCAAAGTAAACTGGGTACCTCTATCTGAAATGATGGAAACTAGGACACCATGCAAACGAACAATCTCTCGGATATAGATCTCTGCCAACCGCTCTGAAGAATAGGTAGTACACACAGGAATAAAGTGCGCAGACTTGGTCAGCCGATCCACAATCACCCAAATAACATCGAACTTCTTCAAAGTCCGTGGGAGTCCAACTACAAAATCCATGGTGATATGCTCCCACTTCCACTTTGGAATATCCATATTCTAAAGCAAGCCACCCGGTCACTAATGCTCATATTTCACCTGCTGACAATTGAGACACCGAGCTATAAATCCCACAATATCCTTCTTCATTCTCCTCCACTAATAATGTTGTCTTTGATACTAATACATTTTCACGGCACTAGGATGGATGGAATACCGCGAGCTATGGGCCTCCTCTAGAATCAACTCCCGAAGCCCATCTACATTGGGCACGCATATCCGGCCCTGCATCCTCAACACCCATCATCACCAATGGTCACATCTCTGGCATCGTTGTGCTGAACTCTGTCCTTAAGGACAAGCAAATGAGGATTATCATACCGGCGCTCTTTGATGCGATCAAATAAGGAAGATCGAGAAATCACATAAGACAATACCCGAATGGGCTCCGAAATATCCAATCTCACAAATCAAATGGCCAAGGCCTGAACATCAACTACAAGAGGTCTCTCCCCAACAGGAGTATACTCCAAACTCCCCATACTCACCACCTTCCTATTCAAAGCATCGGCCACTACATTGGCCTTCCCCATATGGTACAAGATAGTAATATCATAATCCTTTAGCAGCTCCAACCATCTCCGTTGCCTCAAATTGAGATCCTTCTGCTTGAATAAGTGCTGGAGGCTACGATGATCAGTAAACACCTCACAAGACACATCATAAAGATAATGCCTCCAAATCTTCAATACGTGAACAATGGCAACCAACTCTAAATCATGAATAGGATAGTTCTTCTCATGAGGCTTCAACTGACGAGAAGCATAAGAAATAACTCTACCCTCCTGCATCAACACACACCCAATACGAACTCTCAAAGCATCACAATACACGGTATATGAACCTGAAACTGATGGCAAAACTAACACTGGAGCTATGGTCAAGGCAGTCTTGAGCTTCTGAAAGCTCTCCTCACACTCATTCGACCACCTGAATGGAGCACCCTTTTGAGTTAACTTGGTCACGGGTGATGCAATAGATGAAAATCCCTGAACAAACCGACGGTAATAACCCGCCAAACCAAGAAAACTGTGAATCTCTGTGGCTGAGGACGGTCTAAGCCAACTCTGAACTGCCTCTATCTTCTTCGGATCAACCTAAATACCCTCACTAGACACCACGTGCCCCAAGAAAGCCACTGAACCGAGCCAAAACTCACACTTAGAGAACTTTGCATAAAGCTTCTCCTCCCTCAATCTCTGCAACACAACTCTCAAATGATCCTCTTACTCCTCCTGACTACGCGAGTACACCAGAATATCATCAATGAAAATAATGACAAACGAGTGGAGATAAGGCCGAAACATGATGTTCATCAAATGCATGAACGATGTTGGGGCATTGGTCAGCCCAAAAGACATCACAAGGAACTCATAATGATCATAAAGGATCCTGAAAGTTGTCTTAAGAATATCCGAGTCCTTGATCTTTAGTTGGTGATACCCTGAACGTAGATCAATCTTGGAGAAAAATCTCACTCCTTGAAGCTGGTCAAATAAATCATAGATACGAGGCAAAAGATACTTGTTCTTGATTGTAACTTTGTTCAACTGCCTGTAATCAATTCACATCCTCATCGTGCCATCCTTCTTCTTCACGAATAGAACAGGCGCATCCCAAGGCGACAAACTAGGCCGAATAAACCCCTTATCAAGGAGTTCCTGAAGCTGCTCCTTCAACTCCGCTGGTGCCATACTATATGGAGGGATTGAAATGGGCTGAGTGCCCGGTACTAGATCAATACCAAAATCAATATCCCTGTCTCATGGCGTGCCCGACAAGTATGCAGGAAACACATCGGGAAAATCCCTCACTACTGGAACACAATAAATACTAGAAGTCTCTATGACATCTCTCACAAAAGCTAAGTATGAAAGACAACCTTTCTCAACCATCCGCTGGGCCTTCAGAAATGAAATCACCCTAATGGGAACAAAATTAGTCGAACCTCGCCACTCAATCCATGGCACACCCAGCATAGCCAATGTCACTGTCTTAGCATGACAATCCAAAATAGCACGACACGGAGATAGCTAATACATGCCTAATATCACATCAAAGTCCACCATGCAAAGCAACAAAAGGTCCGCTTGGGTCTCCAGACCCCCAATAGTCACCACACACGATCGGTACACACGATCCACAATAATAGTATCACCTACCGGAGTAGATATACGAACAGATAAAACAAGAGACTCATGGGGCGTATCCAAATAACGAGCAAAATATGATGACACATATGAAAAAGTGGAACCGGGATCAAATAACACAGAGGCGTCTCTGTGGCAGAGTGAGACAATACCTGTAATCACAGCATCTGAAGCAATAGCATCAGGTCTAGCCGAAAGTGCATAGAAATGGGCCTCACCACCACTTGATCGACCTCCCCCTCTGGGGCGACCCCTAGCTGACTGTCCTCCACCCCTAGCTGGTTGGGTGGGTGGTGAAGTAACTGGTACTAAAGTCGATAGCTGACTCCTCTGCAAAGATGAACCCCCAAGACGATGCAGACACTGACTCCACATATGACCCAACTCTCTACAGTCATAACAACTCCTTGGTGCTGAAGACGGGGACTGAAGGGAATCTCTAGCACCGGGATGACTAGCAGAAGAACGTGGCATAGAAGAGCCCTGAACTGATGGAGCACAGGACGAACTCTGGGTTGGAAGGGCACTGAATGATGAATGTCCCTGAGGAGAACTATGAGAACTATGGCCCGATGATGCCCCACGATAACCTGGGCAAGCTGACTGAACATGCCTATATGGACGGCCTCTGGTGAAACTGACCCCTATGAGGAGTACCACTGAATCCACCCTGACCACGTGGCCTCTTAGACTACCTCTCAAACCTCTCCTAACCACGAACCATCTCAATCTATCGAGCTATGTCAACAACCTCATCAAAGGTAGCACCAGATACTCTCTCTCTCTAGTCCTTTATAAACCTCCCACCATCTAAGTGCAGCCTCTGAGAACTGGAAAGTAGTGAACGAGACCCTACTGGTCTCCAAAATACCCGCAGTCTGAAGCATCCTATAACACTTGTCCAAAAAACCCTGGGCATTCTCGCCGTCTGCTCTACTGAAAGTCGGAGGCTGAAGTCTATAAACCTCCTAATCCTCTCTCGATCTGTGGGAACCAACCAGATCGCATGACGAGCCAACTTAGAGAACCACATCTCATACTGTGTAACCGATCTATCGCCCTGACAAAGCTGCTCGAACTGCCTGCGCAGCTCCTCTCAGCGAGACTTAGGCACAAACTTCTCCAGGAAGAGAATGGAGAAGCGCTGCCAAGAAAGGTGCGCTGCGTCAACCGGCCTATGCCTCTCGTAAGCCTCCCACTATCTAAGTGTAGCCTCTGAGAACTGGAAAGTAGTGAAAGAGACCCTACTGATCTCCAAAATACCCGCAGTCTGAAGCATCCTCTGACACTTGTCCAAGAAACCATGGGCATCCTCGCCCTCTGCTCCATTGAAAGTCAGAGGCTGAAGTCTACCAAAGCTCTCTAATCTACGTTGCTCGTCCTGTGGCATAACAAGAGTTACATAATGCTGAACAACTGTAACCGACTGGGCTGGAGGTGCCCCCGCTGTCTAAAGTCCCTGTATGACCTGCTCAGGTATGCGAGCGGCGGGATTGTGAGTGCCTACCCCGGCCTGAGAAGTAGCTGCAACTATAGTAACTGAGACCGCTCGAGCTAGGCCAATGTACACTGATAGAATATAGGCCAGGGCCTTCTAAAGGCATGGAATCATAATAGGCACAGTCGGGTGCCTGAGTTGGTGCTGCTAGAGCATCCACAACTAGGACCTGATCATTAATTGGGGTGGCTGGTGGATCTGCAGGTGCTGCCCTAACTACTGTGCGGGCTACACCCGTGCCCCTACCACGGCCTCGACCGCGTCCTCGGCCTCTAGTGGCCACAACTAGTGGTATTGGTTGTCGTCCAACCTGACCGGTAGCACATGTCCTCATTATCTGTGAGAGAATAGAATAACAGAAGTTTAGTACTAGAATCAAAAAATTCGCACGACAGGAATTCAAGAAAATGAAGTCTTTCCTAAGGTTTTGTAGCCTCCTGAGGATAAATACATACGTCTCCGCACCGGTCCGCGAGACTCTACTAAACCTGCTTATGAATCGTGAAACCTATGTAACCTAGACTCTAATACCAACTTGTCACAACCCTAAAACTGACCCCCGTCGTGATGGCGCATATCGTGAAATTAGGCCAGCCGACATAAACCCCAAAACCAACCATATGTTCATAATAAGTCATTTAAAACCATTTAATTGGCTAAAATCCCATATATAAGTTTAAACAGTACGAAAAATATATAACACAACCCGACATCGGGGTGTCACCAGCCATGAGCAACTACAACTTGTCCAAAAACAAGAAAAAAAGACACATATTCTGGAAACAATGCTAATACAAAGCTAAATAAGATTAGGAAGGAGAAGCATTGGGTTGCGAATGCAAAACAGCTACCTAGTCAACTTCGGAGGCCTGCTGGAAGACTAATCAGCACTCGCTATCGCGACCCGAGACTCCTGGATCTGCACACAAGGTGCAGGGAGTAATGTGAGTACGCTAACTCAATAAGTAATAAAAGTAAAGGTAGCTGAGCAGTAAGAAAATACTTAATCCACATCAAGATGCTACAACAAAATAGTATAAGTCTAGAACAATGCAGTAAAACAATAAAACTCGTGAAAACAACTCAGTTCAGTAAAAACCCTTTAAAACATCTTTCAATAGATTCAAACGAGTGATGAAAATAATGAGTAAAAGGATAGAAACATAAACAACCTCTCGAGAAAGATATCATCAGAAACTAGCCCCTCGGGCTACCTCACAGTCACTCGTAATCAGCCTTTCGGGCAACAACATGAAACAACAATAGCCCCTCGGGGAATATCACATCTCACATTGGGTACCTGCGCTCACTGGGGGTGTTCAGACTCCAGAGGGGCTCCTACATCCCAAGCGCTATCACAAGCCATCTCGTGGCATAACAAATCAGGCCTTCGGCCTCTCATATATCACAATCAGTACATATGTTGTGGCGCGCAGCCCGATACCATGATATCCTCACAGTACAGTCTCTCAGCCTCACTCTGTCAGAAATCTCTCAAGCCCTTCGAGCAATAGTAACACATGATGCTCAGACCAAAATATCATTTAAAAATATAAAAACGGAGAAAATACGGTGGAGTTATGAAAATAGTAGAATATAGCATGGATGAGTTCAATTATGAAGTCAAAATAGTGAGGAATAGGAGTAAAAAAATCTTCTAAGGGTTCAAAACAGTTGGCACGAGGCCCAAATATGGCATTCAGCCCAAAACATGGTAATACTTTCCAAAACACATGATATCAAACAGTTTTAGTCAAATACGCGACTTAACAGTCATACGGGTTAGACTAAGTCACAATACCCTATGGTGCACGACCCCACGCTCATCAGCTAGCGTGTGCGTCACCTCAAAATAGCACAACGATGTGAAATCCGGGGTTTTATACCCTCAGGACAATATTTACAATCATTACTTACCTCAATCCAGTCCAAACTCTAGCCTGTGATGCCTTTGCCTCTCGACTCGGCCTCCAAATGCTCCAAATCTAACCAAAAATAGATTCATAATGTCAAAATATGCTAAGGGAACAAAGCCCACTCAAAATAACCAATTTACACCAAGAATCCGAAATTAGTCAAACCCGACCCCCGGGCCCACGTCTCGAATTCCGATAAAAATCACAACAATAAAATCCTTACACTCTCATGAGTTTAGATACCAAATACATCAAAATCCGACCACAAACGACCCCTCAAATCCCTAAATCCATGTCTCCAATTCCAAGCCCTAGTTCTCCAATTTTTAACCCTTAATGTTTCCATTAATTTCAAGCCTAATCAGTGAAATAACACCATAGAAACGAGTTTTAGTTCCAAGAGTCTTACCTCCACGAAGTTCCCTTGAATTCCCTCTTTAAAATCTCCCAAAAAGCTTCAATCCCGGATAAAAATGGTGAAAAACAACCCAAATTTGCGAGGGGGGGGACATATATTCTTTCTGGCCCAGGGATACCGCATCTGTGACCCTTTTCATGCTTCTGCGGTTTTCACTTAAGTCCTCTAGGGCCGCATTTGCGTCCAGGAACCGCACCTGCAGTCCCGCAGATGTGCCCAATGCACCGCATCTGTGGCCAAGCCCCAACTGATCCAAATTTGCTTTTGTGGCCTCCTCCCCGCATTTGCAGCGTTGCACCTGCGGTCCCCAATCCACAGGTGCGGAAACAACAGGAGCAGAAAATTTTGCAACTATTTCAACAATTCAAATTCTCCGTCAACCATCCAAAACCATCCCGAGGCCCTCGGGACCTCAACCAGACACGTTAACAAGTCACATAACACCATTAAAACTTGTTCCAATCTTTGGAACACTCAAAACAACATCAAAATATCAAATCATCATCGGATTCAAGCCTAAGAAGTTCCAAAACTTCCAAATTCCGCTTTCGACCACAAAGTCTATCAAACCTCGTCTGAATGACCTAAATTTTTTGCACACCTCGCAATTGATACAACATACCTACTCCAATTTCCAGAATTCTATTCCGACCCCTATATCAAAATCTCTGCTACCAACCGGAAAATGCCAAAATTTCAATTTCACTAATTCAAGCCTAAATCTACTCCGGACCTCCAAAATACATTCCGATCATGCTCCTAAGTCCCAAATCACCTTTCGAAGCTATCCGAATCATAAAAACCAAATTCCGAGATCATTTACTCATAAGTCAACTTTCGGTTGACTTTTCTAACTAAAAGGCCAACTTAAGAGACTAAGCATCTCATTTCTCTACAAAATCACTCCGAACCCGAACTAACCAATAAGCGAATTATCCTTTAACTTCACCTTCAATAGATTCCACCGGAACGATAGACAAAGGATTTCCAACTACCTTCTTGGACATAGACACATGAAACACTGGGTGTATCGAGAACAACGATGGGGGGCATCATATGCACAGGTTGGCCTATTTCCCTCAAGATTCCATAAGGCCAAATGTGCACTTCACCTACTTTACTTTTATTAACAATTCACATAATATATTCATGGAGGAAATCTTGAGAATAACCTATTCACTTTCTTCAACTCTTAATCCCTACGTCGAACACTCAAATTAAACCTTTGGCGACCTTCAACAATTATTAAATGATGCGCTAGAATGAATGTGACCATAGAGTTTCCTACCCATTATGTTTGATCATGGAATGATGTTTCTTCTTTGATATGTTTGAACCTTCAACCCTGCATAGATTTAATACAAAGAGGAGTATCGGGGTTTGAGATTGAGCTGGAATTATTCAAAAATCCATCAATATATCGAGAAGGGTATTTCAGGAGGTTATATCCTAAGAGACATGAAGGTTACTACTAATAGTGGTGACATGGTTAATCATCATAATGACATCATTAGTTAGAAATGTTATAATGGGTAATATGATGCTCTGGGGAGAAAGACAAATAACTCCTATCTACCCAAGGATGTGGAACATTAAGGATAGTAAAATCTCCGCACATGACAATGACAAAGTCAATAATTTTAGAAGCTGAGTGTTTAAAGATAACAGAACCTAGGGAGATACTATAAAATAATCATGGAAGGTTTGCAGATGTTCATAATGAGTTCGCCACGGGTCTTATGACTTTAAAAGTACCTAGATGCTAATGAAAGATATGAAAACATGAGAAGCAGACGTGATGCTGTGATAACCCTAAAGGTGCATTTGATCTTGACGGAGAGCCTATTAATGACCCTTACTAGAAAGGAAGTGTTACAGTGACATATAGAAGGACACGATCTCTCATGGTATCTAACTAGTGTCAAGAAACTAGCACAATGAATTTACTGACTAAGGAGCACAATCAATACATGTTGTAGAAGTGTAAAGAGAAAATGAGCATTTGTTATAAGCTAGATATGTTTATGCTAAAATAACTCCCAAACTGCAATACCTGGTCACGTCATGGGCAACTACAATACTAGGAACAAAGTGAGCTACTTATTACAGAATGTCCTAAGTGGACATGAAAGTTATACTAAGATGGGCAAACACAAGATCTTCCTATGACAGATGTGTGATGATCTCAAATTTCAGAGAGACTTTACGTAGACAATTGACTATCTCGATTGACATGTACACATATGATAGGTGCTGAGACATTCTCTTATGTTGCTAGACAGTGAAAAGGATTTATGATAATGTTCACAAAGGGAGTAAAGTGACTGTCCAACTGTGGGAGTCACATGCACAGGAGAAAGAGAGTGGCTCAAGAAAGGTCTCGACACTAGGCGACCTTGCATTAGATTCGATTCCATGTAGGTAAATATTATGATAGTGCGTGCACAAGTACAAGTGAGAAGAGGTTATCTATTTTGATTAGAAGGTTATATAAGAAATTCATCAGGTATAGTCCTTTTTGGAAAATTTAGGGAAGCAAGTGGGAAGTATTAACTTAGGGTTATAACTCATTTCCAGGAAGTCATTATAGAACTCAATTCCCCAAAAGGTGGTAAAGAAGAAATTTGTGATACAGAGGCTTCACAAATAATGAATCTTGTTCAAAGAGTAGATACATGCAGTGTTTTCTGATTCAGATTCTTGTTAAGACCATATTTACGCAGGCTCTCAATATAAATGTACATATAGAACAAGGAAAAGTATGTGGTGTTTTGGATGACTTACTTGGTAACTTTAGATTGACGGGGCAGTGCCTTAACTGATTCCCCTCGACTCCACATCCATAACATACATTGGTACCATAGTGACATACCTCCGAATGACATCTCCTACACTTCACGCAATGAGGATGAGGTCCACTAAACTGATTCGCCCCACTGACCTGATATTTACCCTTTTTGCATACATAAAAAACATCTCCATTATCCTTCCTCCAGGCCCCCATGGCGGAAGTACCAATCCCTGTACCGGTTTGTTGTGTAGGCCTTTGGAATTTCCCAAATCTGCCACCCCTAACATGCTGCTGAGCATACTCACAACACGACGCCAAAGGTTCCTTCCTGTATATCGGGTAGACCGTAATGGGTGTACCCAACCTAGGGCATTTGTTCTTCTTGTGCCACCTCTTTCAACAACCATAATATATTTCAAGTGTCATCCAACATGTCCCCAATTGACATTTCTTATAAATCAAACAATTTGGCTCATTGGTACCAACACCCTCTTTCCTTAGCAACAAGTTCTTCCTATCCCTCTACAGCTCGACACATTCTCCCAACGAACTCTTGTGCAATCTCTCCCAGATTCAATGGCGGGGCCATTCCCTCCCAGCTGCTTCGAACTCGTGGATTACTCATCTAAGAAAATGATACATAACAGGTAAATTAGCTCCCTATCTTGAGCTCTATCACACGATCTGGAGTATCAAAGAAGGGTGTTATTCCTAAATATCCAAGTAGCCTCCTAATAATAGATATGGTCGACACCACACTGATAAAAGGGACTCTTTTAGACACGCTCCGAGACATCCTAGGACACTTTAAAACCTTAAGCTCTGATACCAAGCTCTTTACAGCCCCAATCTCAGGGAGCGCGACCATTGCTCAACCGAGATACCCAGCTAAGTAAGCCTGCTAGATGCCTTCTTCCTAACCTTGCCCACTAACAAATAAGAATCAGTACAAGTAATAGACATGAGAAGAATCAAGTGTTCCACATTTTTTTCCATTACTCAAGGATTTTGATTTATGATTTACAAAAGATTACAAGTTTATAGATATGATGAAACATGTTTGCCAAATACCGACACTTACTAGTTTAATTTTCAACATCAAACACCACCCACAACCTGTCTTTGGAGCCTCTAAGTATAACAAAAGAGTAGTATGGAAGTAGCGGTGACAAGGACCCAGCTATACTCAAAACATAAAGTACAATGCCAAATGACATGAATCCCGGAACAGAGTAGGGCTCACCAAAATCTGCTGAATAGAGAGTAACCACTAATGAGGACCAAAGCCGCTCGCTGATGAACCACTTGCATCCATTGAAGATGCAGCGCCTCCGCCAAAAGGGACGTTAGTAAATATGGAATAGTACTAGTATGTAAAGATAAATATCCTCTTTCGAAATAGAATGCTAATATAAGAAAGGGGGAAAACCATGGAATAGAAAGACACAATCAACAATATCCAAATGCCGAGCTAAAACATAATAATATACAAAATATGAAATAATATTATTTTTGGTTGGGACATCTTTAGTACCGATATACCACCGTAGTTTTAGCATAGAGTCCGATCATGGCCCGATCGACTAGGCCGTCTAACCCAAAGACATTCAATCTACATAAAGCGGCCCTGCCGCCTCACCCCAATATGTGCGGGTGGAGGTGCAATCACAATCACAATCTCTACACAATGCGGCCCTGCCACCTCACCCCAATATGTGCGGGTGGAGGTGTATCATAATCACAATCTCTACGCGAAGCGCCCCCGCCACCTCACCCCAATATGTGCGGGTGGATGTGTATCACAATCAAAATCTCTACACAAAGCGGCCTTGCCATCTCACACTAATGTGTGCGGGTATAGGTGTATCACAATCACAATATCTACACAAAGTGGCCCTGCCGCCTCACCCCAATATGTACAGGTGGAGGTGTATCACAGTCACAATCACCACCATGTGTATGTCATGGCGTCCAATCACTACTCGATCGGGTAGGCCGTATCACCACAATGTTATGTGGATCAACATCACCCTTTTCTAGCAATTATCTCAACCTAATTTAGGTGAATATTCTCATCATATCAATCGCATTCCAAATAAGGAGAATAATCACAATGCACCCTACACTGCAGCATGTAGTTTTGGGGTTAGGTTATTCCAACCTACCCTTCCTCGGTGACTAATGATGCTACCAAAAATGTTTTGTGCTGCACATAAAGGAAACAAAAGTACAAATATATTTTATATTCACCTCATAATCTTTCACACTATATATAGCTTCATTGGTACTTTCAACCATTCATAACATCATTATTTCCTTGGTTCTCTTGGCCATATTTATGATTCTTCATTCATTGCACGTTGGCCTTATTTTATATTCCACATTTTTTATTTCTTTAATTTCAAGAATCACCATTATCAACATACACACAGAGAGTATTCTGGAAATCATCACTTTAAGCTCATTAGTAATGAAGGCTTTAACCACAATAGATTTTTTTCCAAAGTGTGGATTAAAGTGACTAGCAATTAAAGCACAAGTTAAAATCATAAACGAGCAATATGGCATCTATCCTTGAAATACTTCTTTCCAAAAAGGGCAATACACAATTTCAATACAATAGTATGTAAGAACATAAATCACACTGGAAATATTAATAAAGGAGAACATGGTGATTTACGATTTAAACACGACTTCAAATCAAATGCACTAGTTACAACAACCATGGCCACGCTTTATATCACACTCTCAATTCTTTCACTTTCGAGCATACTTATAGATCGTCATCAATAAGAACACTTTGAAATAGAGATTTGATATGTATATGAACAATAACAGTCTTATCACATTGAGTTTTCTACCACAACTTGGCATAATAACTTGCAATAAAAACATGATTGTAATTATAATATTCCGACACATTGTTTACATTTTAATACATTCTCGAAGGAGAGCACAATATGATAGGAGCAATCTGTACACATTTATAGTACATATATTTCAACACAAGCTTATCCGGAATAGTAAAATTTATAAGGAATAACCCGGAACATGGGAACTAGGAACTTGGGCAAACCACACTTGAAACTTAAGGGGACATCGTGGAATTCGATTCTAAAAGAGAAGTTTAGCTAAAATACCTCAAATTCGTGCCTTAGTGATATTACAATGATCCACTGCACTAAGCAACTTTAATCTACAATAACAACATCCAATGGAATCAATATTAGTAGCAATTTCCACAATTTAGGTCATCTAGGTACTTTATCAAGCACCTAGTAGGCATAAATCTCTACAACCCGTAACCATGGATTTGTTCATCCAAATACCACCATTTTTACAAATACTCCATCTCACTATCATCCTTAAATATTTTATAACTTCCAACATCACCTGCATATTCAACCATCCACACCCAACCGACAAATTCCACCAAATAACCACCCCTCAATTTCTATATTAGCTATGAACTTAAATTGGGAACATATGACTTCCAATCATTATACCATAAGTTTCAATACTTAATTCACATCCACATACTCATAATAAATCCATTCATGTAAGTTTAGGGGGTGAAGATTTACCTTTTGGAAAAAATCTTGCAAAAGTCTCATTTGAGTTCTTGAAGAAATTTGTTGAAAATCTAGATATTTTATGTGTAGATTCAATAAATACTAGTGTGAAAATGATGGGATATCACACCAAGATAATGGGGATTACTTACCTTGACGAACGGAGGAGTTTGTGGTCTTGAGAGAATGGAGAAGAGTTCCAAAATCCGTCCAAGTGAAATGGGAGAAATGAACTCCCAAGGTGAGTACTAAAAAAGGCTTCACGTGGGGGTAGTGTGCCAGGTCCAATGCTAAATTCATATTTCACTGATTTTTTAAAGTTGCTGAGAGGGCTGGCGTGCCACAATCTGCGCGTTGCATGTACCCTAGCACGCTCCTAGTTGTTTTCTTTTTTCATTTCTTGCTTATCCACTCACCCTCATTTGATACCTTGCTATGATATAGACCCGAATTGACTTCCAAACCTTTATACAAGTATGAAACCTTGTTTATATAATAACATCCTCGTCCATGGTCATCGCGGCATGCAAAACAAAAAGTGGAGATCTCGAGATACGCTATAAGTCCTTAAATTTCTCGAAAATATTGAGGGTCTTAAAACCACGTAGAATCAAAATCCATTGGGAAAATATGTTTATATTAAGAGAGTTATACTTGACTAAAGTCAATGGGTGCATGACTTAGTGTTGATACCCAATTTTTCTCAAAAATATTTTAAAATTGCATATATACCTTCAAAATCATGCATTAATATCAATTGGTATTTTTTCATAATTTTCCTATATTTTTATTGATTTACCTAGCATTTTATTTCCAATAAATAATTACAAAATGGCACTAGAAATGATTTCAAAAGCACTAATCGGATCCAACCCTGCACCACTACAAAGTAGCGAGAGTGGTCGAAGCAGCTTTTATCCGAGATAGTGGGGATCGAATCCACAGGGAGCTAGAAGTGGGAATTGGATTCCTATCTAAACTAGAGACGTATAATTGCTCTTAATTACTCTTCCAAACATCATTGGTCTTTTGATTACTTCTAATATTATGCTAATAAGATGCTAAATTAAGATAAGTTAAACTAAGAGTAAGATACTTGAAAGGTTATCTAAATAGTTAAGGAAGTACTAGGGAAGTGACTTTCTCCTAGGTGGATACTTGATGGGTTCTCGAGTCTAAGGCAAGATTGTCATATTGGGGATTACGATATAATCAATGCACAAAACTTCTCACTCTATACCTCTCGGTAGTTTGAGTGATTTTGCCCTAATTGACTTTCTCAAGACCAATTGGGTGTGATAATTTGTGCAAGCAATTTAGGTTCAAATCGGGTATTACTATCTCTAGGTTTAACCCTTTAATTGGGGCTATCAATCTCTTGAATACGCCCCAATTCCTTGTTGGACTAATTTTTCTAGACTCAAGTTCTCTTTCTCAAGAAGAACCCAAGTCAAATAGGCACAAATTAGTGTTTGCAACCACTAATTCAACATGGAAACCACAAATTATTCCAAATATCAAACACCCATATACATTCAAGCCTTAAAACTCAAGACCCATCAAATAACCACACTAGGATTGAGCCACAACCCTAGCTAATGGGTCTAGCTACTCATAATAATAGAAGAAAACTGATAAATAGATGAAGAAAAACCCATAAGATTTAATTACAAGCTAATACTTGAAGATTCAATGATAAAAATACTCTAAAATTACTCAAAATGGTTAAGAACAGCCGTTCACGTGCTCAGCCCAAAGTCAGATTACAACTGATGACCTAAAATTGAAAAAAGAAAGTATTTATACTAGGCCAAATTTTCTGGACAAAAATACCCCAGTGGGGGTAGTGCGGTCCGCACAAAACCGAGTGCGGCCGCGATGAAGCTTCTTGGCTTTAGATCTCTGTTCCCTGAACTTGGCCACCGCGGACCGCATAAAATGCACCGCGGCCGCGGTGTCTTCTTCTGCAGTCCGCACAAAAAGGACCGCGGACCACATTGGCTATTTCCTCAAAACTTCCATCTCTCTGAACTCCTTCTTTGCGGACCGCACAATCTCAATTGCGTCCGCGATGAGGCCAGTGTGGTCCGCACAAACTGCTTTGCGGCCGCATCGCCTGAGTTTCTGAAATAGCACCTCTCTGAATCTCTTCACTGCGGACCACACTAAATGTAATGCGGCCGCAGTGGACCTGTTGCACTGTGTTTGGACTTGTTCTTGGTACTTGTGCATGTTTCACTCCTTTTTGAGCTGGTTTTGACTAGTTGTCAACTTTTTGACCAAACCCTGCAAACAAGTACAACATGTAAGCCTTTGGGACTATTTTGTATATATTTTTAATCAAACTCAAGTAAGAAGGAGTGTAACAACAACAACGACCCAGTATAATCCCACAAGTGGGGTCTGGGGAGGGTAATATGTACGCAGACCTTACCCCTACCCCGAAGGGTAGAGAGGCTATTTCCAGGAGACCCTCATCTCAAAACAAAACAAGAGGAGCCGATATATTAGTACCATAAAAATGCATAATACAATAACAACAATATATGAGATATGAAATACAGAATACGAAATACGAAATAAATGGCTGGTATAGTAAAAACTAGCAGGTAAAGCCCTGCATCAATAGACGACCAATGACATTCTTAGTCTAACTCCTAACTAGCTAGTCTCACTCTATTGTGCTGTAGAAATATTCGCAACTTTCCCCTAACCTACAACCTTAATGCTCGACCTCCATAATTCCCTGTCAAGGGCCATGTCCTCAGTAATCCTAAGTCGCGCCATGTCCTGTCTGATCACCTCTCCCCAATACTTCTTAGGTCGCCCTCTACCTCTCCGCGTGCCCACTACAGCCAGTCGCTCACACCTCCTCACCGGTGCATCAGTGCTCCTCCTCTGAATGTGCCCGAACCATCTGAGTCTTACTTCCCGCATCTTGTCCTCCATGGGGGCCACGCCCACCTTCTCTCGAATATCTTCATTCCTAATCTTATCCATCCTTGTATGCCCGCACATCCACCTCAACATCCTCATCTCTGCTACTTTCATCTTCTGGATGTGTGAGTTCTTTACCGGCCAACATTCAGTTCCATATAACATGGCAGGCCTAACCACTGCTCTATAAAACTTACCTTTTAGTAACGGTGGCACTTTCTTGTCACACAAGACTCCCGACGCTAACCTCCACTTCATCCACCCCACCCCTATACGGTGTGTGACATCCTCGTCAATCTCCCCGATCCCCTGAATAACCGATCCAAGGTACTTGAAACTACCCCTCTTGGGAATGACTTGAGAGTCAAGCCTCACTTCAACTCCCGCTTCCGTCGGCTCAACTCCAAATTTGCACTCGAGGTATTCCGTCTTCGTCCTGCTCAACTTGAAACCTTTAGACTCAAGAGCATGTCTCCAAATCTCTAGCCTCTCGTTGACGCCGCCTCGTGTCTCGTCAATTAGAATAATGTCATCAGCAAATAGCATGCACCATGGCACCTCCCCTTGAATATGATGAGTCAGTGCATCCATCACCAGGGCAAATAGGAATGGGCTGAGCGCAGACCCTTGGTGCAACCCCGTAATAACTGGAAAGTGTTCAGAGTCGCCTCCTACTGTCCTAACCCGAGTCTTAGCTCCAGCATACATGTCTTTAATCACCCTAATATAGTCAACCGGGACCCCTTTATCCTCTAAGCAGCTCCATAAGACCTCCCTAGGAACCCTATCGTACGCTTTCTCCAGATCAATAAACACCATGTGGAGATCCTTCTTCCTATCCCTGTACTGTTCCACCATCCTCCTAATAAGGTGGATAGCTTCTGTGGTAGATCGCCCCGGCATGAACCCGAACTGGTTGTCTGAAATAGACACCGTCCTTCGCACTCTCATTTCTACCACTCTCTCCCAAACTTTCATGGTATGACTTAGTAATTTGATGCCCCTATAGTTGTTACAGCTCTGGACATCACCTTTGTTCTTATACAACGGGACCATTGTACTCCACCTCCACTCTTCAGGCATCCTATTAGTCTTGAATATAACACTAAACAATGCAGTAAGCCATTCCAAGCCTGCTCTACCCACACACCTCCACAGTTCAACCGGAATTTCGTCTGGCCCGGTAGCTCTGCCCCTTCTCATCTTACGCATTGCCTCCATGACTTCATCGATCTCAATGTCCCTACAATTACTTAATTCATGGTGACTGTCGGCATTCCTCGATTCCCCAAGTATAATATCCTGATCCCCTTCTTCACTTAGAAGTTTATGAAAGTAGGTCTGTCACCTCCTCTTAATCTGGTCATCTCCCATCAAAACTTTGCCGTCATCATCTTTTATGCACCTCACTTGGTCCAGATCCCGAGTTGTCCTCTCTCTCGCCTTAGCGAGTCGGAATAACTTCTTCTCCCCACCTTTGTTCCTTAGTTCCTCATACAGACGAGCAAAAGCTGTCGTCTTAGCCTCCGTCACTGCCATCTTCGCCTCCTTCCTAGCTACCTTATACCTTTGACTGTTCTCTCTCTTCTCCTCCTCGTCAGTGCTCCCTACTAACCGCAAGTAAGCCGCCTTCTTTGCTTCCACTTTACTTTGGACAACTGCATTCCACCACCAATTTCCTTTGTGGCCACCATTGTGGCCCGTAGATATCCCTATCACCTCTCTCTCCGCCTTTCTTATACAATCCGCCGTCGTCGACCACATTGTGTTTGCGTCCCCACTACTTCTCCAAGCTCCCATTGCCGATAACCTTCCTTCCAACTCCTTAGCTTTATCCTTAGTTAAGGCGCCCCACCTAATCCTGGGGCGTCCTTGTACTGACCTCTTCTTCCTCCTTATCCTAATACAAATGTCCATCACCAAAAGCCTATGCTGCGTTGAGAGGGTCTCACCTGGGATAACCTTGCAGTCCTCGCACAACCTTCTGTCGCATCTCCTGAGGAGGAGATAGTCAATCTGAGTCTTCGCCACCGAACTTTGGTAAGTAACCAAATGTTCATCCCGCTTCGTAAAACTCGAGTTCGCAATGACTAGATCGAAAGCCTTGGCAAAGTCCAACAGCGAAATGCCCCCTCCGTTCCGGTCCCCGAAACCAAAGCCGCCATGCACCTTAGTGTACCCACCTGCAGATGACCCAATGTGACCATTGAAATCTCCTCCTATGAATACCACTCAGAAGGCGGTATACTACGAATAATCTCATCCAACCCCACCCAAAAGCGCCTCTTAATATCCTCATCCAAGCCTGTTTGCAGTGCGTCGCGCTAACGACATTTAAAGTACCCTCACCCACCACCAACTTAATAGTCATTAGTCTATCATTCACCCGCCTGACCTCTACCACGGACTCTCTAAGATGGCTATCTACCAGGATACCCACTCCATTCTTACCCCTCAGGACACCAGAGTACCACAACTTATACCCATCCACGTTTTTCGCCCTCGATCCGACCCACCTAGTCTCCTGGACACACGCTATATTAATCTTCCTCTTCTGCAGGATTTTCGCCAACTCTATGGATTTACTCGTTAGTGAACCTATGTTCCATGACCCGATTCTCAACCTATAGGCTCCCTTGCCCCCTCTACCTCCCCTGCTACCCGACCCACCCCCTGACCCCAGCCCCACACTCTGCCCCACCCGAGGACATGCCCTTATTCTATCATCCCAGACTGCAGCCACTACACCTACAACAATCTAGAGAAGACTCGCTAGTGCACAACGGACAACAAATCAAACTAGAAGGAAACAAGTGGTAACTAGTATCCTAGTTGAAAGGTTTAACTATTGCGAAGTAAAGTAACAGTAATTTAGCTAACACCAAAAGGGAAACAGTAAAACAGGAGGTACCAACTCCCGATAACAAAACCTGTGGCTGATTTGTTGTACTCGATGTAGTTGTACGCTCACGCACCACTTCCTACCGCCCTTTGCTGACACTTGCCCAGGTTGCTCTCCTTTGCCAGTGCTCGAGCGCCCAACTTGTCTCCAATACTCCAAGAATTCCTGAAAACACAGAAAATACCACAACCCAAAATCCAGAAGGAGCTATCACCGCTACCACTGGTATAGCCCCAACAATATAAAATGTACCAAGAGAGGAGAAGAAGAAAACGAGAATATAAGGGGGTGGGGGCAGATTTGGGACGCAAAAGGACAAAACCAATAAACCTAAAAGGAACGTTAAAAATAAAAGGACAAAACAAAAGGAGAAACAACAATGTACGACTAGACTGTGGAGTAGAGAAAAAAGGGTAAAAATAAAATGTATGAAAATAAATTCAAACCAAAAAATCCGATATCCAACAAGCAATAAATAGATTTCCCAACTCACCCTATTTCTCCTAAACCTTAGATCTAATAATCATTTGAGACCCTTAGATCTAACAGTCAAAATAATGGAGAACTTAATTAATTGAATTAATGATAAAAATCGATACAACGAGCCAAAATATTCGGGGGGAAATGTTAAACACAGCTGATCTGAAAAAATTAAACTAAACCAAGTTCAGAAATTAATACTCTATGCGGATTGTTAAAAAACAACTAGCTCAAACCAACTTTGACACTACAATTAATATCTACAAGAGTTAAACCAAGAATCAACAACAAAATCAGTAAAATAGTAATGGGAGGAGTTGACCTTTAAAGAAGATTCAATTAACAAAAAACTCTGGTGCTCCGACAAAATATTGTGCGGTTACAGACGGCCGAAATAGCAATCAAACTCAAACAAGTTCACGAATCGTGCTTTGAACCGTGCTTCCCTAAGTAAGAAGGAGTGTAAAATGAACCATAATCCCTAGTTATCAACTCTCCCAAACTTAAGCTTTTGCTTGTCCTCAAACAAACAAAATAAGGCACACCCCTTAAGAGTAAATCCAAGAAAATTCAGCTGACCTAATATGACCTCATCTAGCATCAATTGGGACTAACAATTGCCCTCAATTCAAATGAATCATTAACAACATTCAACTTTCTAAACACCATGGATTTAGTACGACACAAGAGCATCAAGAGCTGACTTAACCCATCAAAGAAACACTTTCTACTACTTTAGTCATTGTGGAACTCAAACTCACACATCCTCAACTTTCCCTAAGTAAACCTCACTTTTAGATTGTAGCACTCAGAACAAGGATAGTGGGAACACACTCATCTCTCTCAAAGAAAGGTCACAAGTCCGACTCTAAGTACCATAAGCTTTCCCCTTATGTGAGTCACCACTAATGTAAGCTTCATTCAACTCAAGATCATATACGGTTTTTGTGGAGATATAGTGAAGACTTTTAGTTCAGGGTAGGAAATGTTTGGTCTAAGTAGGTTCCATATTTCCTTTAGCACTTCAATTTGCTTCATTTTGGCACATATTCTCTTGACTTTTTAAGTCATTTGCTTCTTTCTTAGGGGTTAGAGAGACACACTATCACTCTTTCTTGTTCATTTCAAATCTTTTTCTCCTTTCTCAACTTTCCACACCTTTCATCTCTTTACTTTTATTTAATCCCTTCATTTTTTCTACATTGATCATTGCTTTTGTCTTTTTGATTTTCTTTCTTTTTCATTGCCTTTCCTTTTCTTCATTTTGTACCTTTTTACCACTTTGTTGCATTCCTAGTCTCTCCCCCAAACTTATGCTTTTGCCTTGGGCTAAGGAAGGAACGGGTGCCAAGAGAGGGTATTTTTTTAGAACGGGTAAAGGCTTGTATCATGGGTTTTTAAATAAAAAGGCCTATGGCTCAAAAGGGTTGACTAGGGATATTATTATTGGTAGGATTTGGAAGTGTTCAAGATATCATTCGGATCAAGGAGAGCCTATAATCATATCTCAAGTCAAATTACACTTAGGATTTCGCCTAGACAAATATTCAGGGCAAGTTCTAGACTAACGGCTCGGGACTTGGACTTGCAATTCAAATTCTCACCACACAAGCTATGTGATTGCTAAAGAGATAGAGTCGGGGGTCCATAACAACCTTAGCTATGATTTGAGCAACACAATGGTCCCGAAAACCACTTGATGATTATCGGCCAACACAAGAGTCTCAAGGTCACAACTTTCACCATCCTATACACAACAATTTGTTTTTGACCATAGGGTCAAAGGCAAATGTGTTAGGCCCAAGTAAAGTTTTGCCTGAGGCACCATTACTCAGTAGCTACTATTTACACAAAAAGCAAAAAGAAAACAAACTCAAACCCCTTAAGAAGGTTGTCATGCCATCCATCATTGGGAAGAGCCACCCGGTTCACATAAATTCCACCTTTGGAAAGAACCGTGACATTAAGAAAACCAAAGGCTTATTGTACGCAAAAACTCAAAACAAGAAGCTACAAAAATAAAATAAGAAGCTATGAAAGAAAAAATGCGGAAAGTAAAATGAATATATACAAGAGGGTAAGGTTTAGCTCGGTTTGTGTTGCCTTGGTCCTATGCCTTTGGAAATTATCCACACGGCTATGAGATTATATGCCCTCGTGAGACTTTGCAGGTAGCTACACCGTGAATCCTCTACATGAGGCTGCCATAAAGCAATGTGAGGCGCAAAGGAGTGATTATATAGCCAAGGCATATGGGTAACAATTCTGGTGCTATTGTCCCCCTTATTTGTACTTTTCCTAATTGTTGTATTTTTCTTTTTTGTTATTAATAAAAACCTAGCCCTAGGGGCTTGCCTAGCGGATTGCCAAAAATATATATATATATATATATAAAATGAATATATACAAGAGAGGATTTAGTCGAATATACATAAGGGAGAATGAATATATACATTAGAACGTAACTTTATATACATGCCAAAAGTAAAAAGTACGAAAAGTGCAATAAAATGATAAAATTACGTACATACCAAAGGTAAAAAGAAAGCATAAAAAAAGTAATGTCATATATACAGTCATCCACTAAAACTCCCTATTGGCCCTCTGTCTACATAGGATCCTGAGTCTAGGTCCCTGGGTCCTCGGTCTGCTCGGTAACCTGTGACTGGCTCCCTGTAATCTGTGTCTCCACTGAGACCTGGGTCTGTACTAAGTCTTGGGCCTGTACTGGAATCTGGGGATGGCTAGAGGAACCTCCCTATGGGTCCTCCAACTCTATAACAGCATCATCCATACGGGGAATTACCCTCTTCCTCTTGGGTGGCCTCTCTGTCTCCTGCTCCAGCTCAGGCTGGGCTGCTGGAGCCGGGTCATGCAATAGAAGGTCCAAAGGCAAGTGATCCGCCTTCAACCTCTCCACCTCCACTCTCAACTCATTCACCGACTCCTTGGATGCCCGAGTCTTCCTTAGTTTCTTAGCTTCTTTGGCCAAATCCTTCAATGCTTTTCCGTGTGAACCCACAACGCCCAATATTAGTTTCTGGTTCTCTAGGATCTTCTTCTGGTTCTCCAGAAGCTCCTTGAGAGTGTCCTCCACTAACTGTGAAACCTGTGGCTGAGGAGGTGCAGAATGGGCTGCCACCGAAGTAGAAAGTACAGACAGCTTGGAAGTGGCTGTTTGCATCCAGTTGTTGATACTGGCAAGGGGCTGGCTCAGGCGGTGGGCAGTCAAAGGATATGCTATAGATGAGGGGATATCTGGAGCTGTAGAAGTGGAGGGTCCTGGGGCCATGTCTGGTGTGGCTGAAGGAGGCTGAGTAGGAGCCACTACTACTATTGGCTCTTCAGACTGGCCAGTTGAAGTAGTGGCTTTGCCCTTAAGGACCCTTGGTGATGTACCAGGAGAACGGTGCATTTGCTTTCACTTTCACATCAAATCTCCTCTTCTCCACATCTAGATCCTCAAAGTACATAGTCAAGAAATTGGGGAAGGGGTAGGATCTATCACCTTCGTTCACCACCCGTGTAATTACCCTGGACATCACATTCCCGATGCTGATCAGGTACTCTGCCATAATCGATGCCACCAATATAGCCCGGGAGATAGGAAGAGAGTTGTCGTGAGTGGAGGGGTCTAGCCTACTACAAACAAATGTTTCCCACCCTTTTGCTTCAAAGTTAAGGGTTCTCAGAAGAATATTTACCCTCGCTATCAACCATACTGGGGTGATACCTGGGATAGCCAAGTACTCAACTAGCCACGGACATGCATCCTCCCCCAAAGCTACCTTGTCTAAGTACAAGGTCTCATCATCTTCCGGGAAGCCCAAGTAGTCATTTATGGTTTTTCCATCAAACTTCACTTTCAGATTTCGCACCTTAGTCACTGTGGTGCCCTTTTTGATGTGGGAAACATTTGTGTAGAACTCCTTGACTAAGTGCTCATTAGCATATTCTACATGGCCTATGAAGTAGTCCTAGCATGCTCTCTCTCTGAACTGCCTCAACACATTTGGGTTGTGAGGCAAAAGGTCTCATGTGATGAATTTCCGCTCAGGTATCAACTTCCTCTCGGGCAGCCATTCTCTTAACTTGTGGTAGGCCACTTCACTCACAAACATGTCTTGCCATGCCTCCAGGTTCTTGGTTCTCTCCACACCTCCTACTTGGGGTTCACCCCCTCCTACTTCTTCTCATTCTTCTTCTAAGAGATCCTCCTCGGATAGTGAAGCTGTAGGTGAGGTAGAATATTCGTTGTCACTGCCTGCAGCTGAGCCCTTAGATGACTAAGAAGGTATATGCACTAATGCTTGGGCAGTAGGAGAGCCCGGAGGTGTATCCCTCAATATGTTCCTCTCTGGCCAGTCAGGAACATATTCTGGCACAAAGTCTGAGTCGGACGCCCCCAGGAAGGCACATTCTCACTCCTCGAGTGGTCAATAGCTCTATCAATAGGCCTTATGATCTTTCTGGTGTTTTTGATGGCTTGCTGGGCTTGCAAGGTCAATCTAATCATGCCTCGTCCCCTACCCCGGGAGGACTCTCTTTTACCTTTCTATTTATCTCCTTTGCCTCGTGATTTCACCATTTTCTACAAAGAGAATACATTTTATTCTTGTTCGTATCTCAGTAACAGATGAAGAAGTGCAAAATAAAATTGCAGACAGTCAGAATTGCAAACTGCAGACCGCACAAAATGAAGTGCGGCCGCAAAGAAGCTACCCTGGACCGCACAAAATGCACTACAGTCCGCACTGAGATGGGGATAAGACTACCCACTCTCTGATTCTAGGCACCGCAAACCGCACAAAATGTGTTGCAGTTTGCATTGAGGCACCGCGGACCGCACAAAATCCATTGCGGTCGCGGTCCGCAATTATCAACTTTCAGAAATTCCACCACCGCAGTCCACACAAAATAGCATTGCGGACCGCATTGAAGCACCGCAGACTGCACAAAATCCAACGCGGTCCGCAGTGAGTCAAAATCAGTAATACTAACCTAGGGTTTCAATTTTTTCACATTTTTGGTCTAATTTTCACCTATTATTCATCACCAAGGTGTTGAATTAGTATCTTTAACCAATTAATCCTAATCTAAGCAACTAATGAAACCCTAACCTAAAAATTAAAGAAAAAGGGGATAAGAACATAGAACTAACAATTCAAAAAGAAAATAAAAACACATTTAAAAACTAGGGAAAGATTAAAAATACCAGGAATGAGATGCAATGTAGATGAATGAGACTCAACAATTGAATTCGCACAATTAGATGCGATGAACAGTACATTTTTTAGCTTTTGAGAGAAAAGGGTCGAAAAGTTTGAAATAAGGGCCTCGGGTCCTATTTATAGAAAAAGGAACTGGGTCCCATCTCACCTACCCACCGCGGTCCGCGGTACTCAGAAACAAGAGGTACTGGGGAGATGTCCACTGCGGACCGCAAGAAATGCAATGCGGCCATAGTGGTCCACTACGGACGACACAAAATGCATTGCGGCCACGATGGAAAACATCAGAGACTCCTCATTTTGACCAATTAACTATGCGGACCGCATTGAAATGTTGCCCCCGCACTGAGGCCTTTGCGGCCGCACAAAATGCACCGCGGTCTGCATTGCAAACTTCAGAGAGTGTGCATTTTTGCAACTTGGTCCTGCACTACATCAAAACAATCCTACAACATCTCACAACCAGTTAGTCCAAAAGAAAATCCAATACTACAAAGAAAATCAAAGAAGGACACATGGGTTACCTCCCAAGAAGCACCTGATATAACGTCGCGGCACGACGCAGGTTACCATCAAATAACTTTAGATGGAGCAGTGCCACCACGTGGCTGTCATCAATCTTGCCCAGGTAGTACTGGACCTTGTGCCCATTAACTCTGAAAACCTCCCTATTTTTGTTCTTCAAGTCAAGTGCACCAAACGGAGTCACAAACACCACTTCAAAAGGTCCACTCCATTTCGACTTAAGCTTTCCCAGAAACTGTCATGCCCCGAACCTGGGAGCGAGACCGGCACCCGGTGCCTCACCTATCCTTGCATACCAACTTGCAACTAAAGAACTCTGAACATGTGATTTCATACTTTGGCCATGGGCCACATTACAAGACAACTGTGAATGCTGACTAAATATCAATATAAAGCTGGGCCGACAAGGCCGTCATAATTATTGCAGCTGACAAACCAACCAAATATATATACAAGGCCTACAAGCCCAACATATTACACTAACTAACAGGATATGTCTACAAGCCTCTACTGATGGATATAATATACTATGATCGGAATAGCTTTCCGACCTACTCGTAACATGTATACATATACATACAAGATGTACATAAGGTTCTAGACCTGGAAACTCCGAAAGGCATAGAGCTTACCGATCAAGCTGAACTCAGGCAACACTTACTGAAGAGGCCTACCCATCTGTCTGTCTGACCTGCACGCATGAAATGCAGCGCCCCCAGAAAAGGGACGTCAGTAAGAAATAATGTACTGGATCAGAGGTTGCCCAATAGGGGCCTACCCATCGATTATAGCTCGATGGTAATGAAAATACCTTTAATACAACATATATGTAAATTCTCTTCTCTCTTGACTGGAAGAAGGAAATACTCAACTGAATATGAAGTCCCGATAAGGAGAATATTATAACTTACAAAACTAGGAAAATATACGCAATTTGCGAGACTAGCAAAATATACGTAAATTCTAGGATATGAATTTTCCTCTATGCCTCATTATCAAACTTGTGTAGTTACAATATCATGCTAAAATGAAGGAAAAACTTAACCTTAACATACCTGTTCCTGAAATTATTTGAACGGAATTCTGCCTGAATCCCTTTGAAATTTTGAACAAAATTGTGGTGGCCTTTTTGAAATTTCTATCGAAATTTTTTGGCTAAAGAGTGGAATTGTTTGGACGAAATAGTCTTGCTCACGTTCTTGGTTTCAAACCAAAGAACAAATTGAGGCTAAAGACATGAGATGTTAAAGACACACAAGAATGAAGCTTATTTCTGTTTTCTTGCTTTTTAATGGATTTGATACTAATTTGTTGTATCATATTAGTGGGTTTATCAGATTCCTTGTAGGGATAAGATTTAGACACCTATTTCAATTGTTTATGAGTCATAGTTTTAAATTGGTGGCCTTGTGCCACGTGGATAATGGTGTATTTTAGTTAATTTTTCTTCACTTATTAGTTAACTGGGTAATGCCCTGTTACCCAGTAATTAACCAATTACCCGCAAAATTTAAAAATTACCCCAAATTTCTTAAAATTCTATTTATTTTTAAAAATACTTCATATATACTTTATATATTATACTACCGTGGTTATATGGTACCTTGCATGGTACTAGATCATAATTATCGGGTATTATTGCTCGACCCGTATTTTATTCCAAATTGACCACTTTCAACAAAACTCGTTTTCTTTAATCCGTGCACCCCTTTACCCTTCATAACACTTATTTATCGCTTGTTATAAATAGCGTAAGTACATTAACGTCAAGATGATCTCATCCCCGAGTCTACATCAGTTAACTGAAAATGAAATTTTAACGTACGAAAACGCGAGATGTAACATCATTCCCCCCATTGGAACATTCATCCTCGAATGTTAACTGGTGCCCTTATCATTTTCATAGCCTAAGTCTTCTGAATACTTTATTACTCTCCTTGTCATCTAAGCAATTGTTCTATGATTAAATCCAAAGTCCAGGGCATTCCCCCCTTTAGGCCTCTTTCTCACACCACGACTTATGGTCGGAACCTTTCCAGTCTCGTAACTGTTGCTACCTTCTATCGTACAGCCTGTATGATTTTGACCTTTAAAGGTGCCCAATCTCTAGGCTTCATATGTAGAGCATAATAAGATGTCCCGTTGGGCATCTACAAGTATTGTTTGACTCAGAAGATGTTAAAACCTTTTGAAAAAATCAATCGAAGATGAAGGCGTAAATCTTAGCTGAAGATAATAATCTCAAGAATGAATAATAGTAGATAAAACGAAGATGGATTTTAAGTTTCTTTTCATTCAAGAATTGTCTGTTTCTTCTTTTGTTCCTCACCTGAAGCTTCTTCTTCCTTCATCCTTTTGTGTTGATATTCCTTTGAACAATATCATGTCGAGGTCTCGTCGTTCTCGTGAAGAGGTTCCTGAAGACACCCCATCGTTCATGGTTCCTCCTTTTGACAGTGAAGATATGGTGGTAGAAGAGGGTGACAACCCTCCTACGGTGGAGGAGTTACTACCGAGACACCCCTTATCCCGAAGTGACTTCCTCAAAGATCCCCCTCCTACCTTGAACCCCGTATTTTCTAAGACGGAGCAGGTCCATATCGACGCCCTTCGTGTAAAGTATGGCATTCCTGCTCATATAGAAATAGTTCCGACGATGAGAGATTATATGGACGTCCACAGACCTGGGTACTGCACTTTCTATGAGTACCCTTTTATGATCGGTTATACTCTTCCTCTCTTCCCCTTAGTGGAAGAATTCTGTAGATTCTACCAAGTATGCCCGACACAACTTTCGCCATATATGCTCAAGGTGCTTTTGCTATTGACCAAGTATGCAGGGTTGGTGGAATGTAGCATTTCTGTCCACCACCTTTTACACCTATTCACGCCTGGCTTCCTTAGGGATACCATGGTGCATTTGAGGCTTCGTGGCACGAAAGGGTTGGTGGCCGGGATGAATGACCGATCAAGCCGCAAGTTTTGGCACAAATACGTCTTTGTCAAGACCGAGCACGTCGTTTATGACTCCGCCAGATTCCCAAAGCGGTGGAACGAGGCTCGTAAGTGTCGTCACTCATTTTGTTCCCCTTTCTTCAGTATTCACTGTAAGTTTATTTGCTTGCCATTTTGCAGCTATGGGCCATTTGCCACGCCCTATTACAGATATCAGGGATTGGGTAGCCCGTCTGTTTCCTCATGCAGTGGAAACTCGAACTTGGCCTGCCTTCGTGAAGCGTTACGGCCCTAAATTTCCCTCTAGTAAATGTCTTACTTACTGCTTCGTTGGTCGTGTGACCTTATTTAATAGTACGACCCTTTGTGATGACAGGTCGAGAAGCTTCCAGGCAAAGGACGTCAGTCCCCGCCTTTCGACAAGTCGTTGCTACTACGGATACGCAGTTTGTATTAAGTGAGTCTTTTCAAGAGGGTCGTCTTTAACCTATTCAATTGGGAGATTCGTCTCGAGTCGTGGACGCGAGGAAAGAGGCTTCTTCGGTACCGACCTCACATCCTTTGGATGAATCCTCTAATGGGGACGAGCTGTTGCCGAGGAAAAGAAGGAGGCTGGAGCTTGGGAAGGGCGTCTACGGATGCTGATAGAAGTAGGGCGTCCCAGACAGCCCCTGCGCCCGTATTCATAGCCGACGCCATTTTGTCGGGGAGATCTCCCCAAGTGGAAGGAGTTTGCCCAGGAGCTGGTTCAGTGCACTCTGTTGAGGGTGGTGCATCGTCCAATGTTGGAGGGCATCGTGTTGAGGGTGGCGGTTCGTGTTCGGATATTGATCTAGAGGATGTTAATGAGTTCGTGAGGCCAAATATACCTTATTGGAAAGAACTTGTTGCGCTTTAACCTGCGTTTCTCAGAAGTTGAGGCATTACCTGCTGGCCTACACCACCTACCTCATTACCAGATTGGATCCTTTAAAGTATATATTCCAGAAACCAATGCCCACTGGGTGGTTAGCAAAGTGGCAGATCCTGCTCACTGAATTTGACATAGTCTACATCACTCGCACGGCAATGAAAGCCCAGGCATTAGCAGATCATTTGGCTGAAAACCCAGTTGATGATGAATACCAACCTTTGAACACCTACTTCCCTGATGAAGAGGTAAATTCAGTTGAGGCAATATCCGAGGACATCAATGCTTGGAAAATGTTCTTTGATGGAGCGGTAAATGCAAAAGGCATTGGAATTGGGGCAATCTTGATCTTACCCACTGGTCAACATTATCCAGCCACAGCTAGGCTTCAATTTTTCAGCACAAACAACACTGCCAAGTGTGAAGCTTGCATTATGGGTATGAACATGGCAATCAACCAAGATGTCGAAGAGCTAGTAATCATGGGAGACTCAGATTTGATTATCCGACAAGCTCAAGGAGAATGGGAAACCCGAGACGTCAAGCTTATTCCTTATAAGCAACATGTGGAAGAACTTGGCAAACGATTCAAGTCGATAGAGTTCAGGTACATCCCTCGTTGCCACAATGAACTAGCTGATGCACTTGCCACTTTAGCCTCAATGTTGCCATACCCAAGCAATGCCCGCATTGATCCCTTAGAAATCCAAATCAGGGAAAGACACGGCTACTGTAATACGGTTGAGGCAGAACCAAATGTTCAGCCATGGTATCATGACATTAAAAGATTTTTGAAAACCAAAGAATACCCCGAGCAAGCCAGTGGAGACCAAAAGAGAACCATTAGATGGCACGCAAGTGGTTTCTTCTAGAGCGGTGATGTTTTGTATAAAAGAACTCCGGATCTCAACTTGTTAAGATGTGTTGATACCGAGGAAGCTAGGAGAATCATGTATGAAGTGCACGCAGGAGTGTGCGGACCCCACATGCACGGGTATATTTTGGCAAAGAAAATCCTCCGAGCAGGCTACTACTGGATGACCATGGAAAGAGACTGCTTCAGTTTTGTTCGGAAGTGTCATCAGTGTCAAGTGCACGGTGATTTGATTCATGCACCTCCCACGGAATTGCATCCCATGTCAGTGCCCTGGCCATTCGTTGTCTGGGGCATGGACGTTATTGGGCCAATAGAGCCAAAAGCCTCAAATGGGCACAGATTCATACTGGTTGCCATCGACTTTTACTAAATGGGTTAAAGCAATCACTCTCAAATCCGTCACCAAGAAAGCTGTGGTAGATTTTGTGCACTCCAATCTTATCTGCCATTTCGGTACCCCTGCAACTATTATCACGGACGATGTTGCAAACTCGAATAGTCATTTGATGGGAGAGATATGCGAACAATTCAAGATAACGCATCGGAATTCTACTCCCTATCGCCCTAAAGCCAATGGTGTCGTCGAAACGGCAAACAAAAACATCAAAAAGATTTTGAGAAAGATGATCCAAAGTTCCAGGCAGTTGCATGAAAAGTTACCCTTTGCATTGTTGGGCTATCGCACTACTGTGCGCACATCAATCGGATCAACCTCGTATCTTTTGGTTTATGGCACTGAAGTCGTAATACCCGTAGAAGTCGAGATCCCTTCTCTCTGGATCATTATTGAAGCTGAAACCGAAGACAGTAAGTGGGTCAAAACCCGTTTGAACAGTTGACCCTGATTGACAAAAAGTGGATGGCCGCAGTTTGCCACGGGCAGTTGTATCAACAAAGAATGGCCCGTGCCTACAACAAGAAAGTGCGGCCTAGAAATTTTGAAGTGGGGCAACTCATTTTGAGGCGTATTCTTCCCCATCATCAGGAAGCAAAAGGGAAATTTGCTCCCAATTGGAAAGGTCCATACATCATCAGAAAGATATTGCCCAAAGGAGCATTGTACTTGGAATACATTGAAGGAAATGACCCCGAAGCAGCTGTAAATGCAGATGCAGTCAAAATGTACTATGTCTAATCTTTCTACAGTGACAACATTGCCCGATTGGGATGACGAAGGTTTTCATTCTCGCTACCCCAAACACTCCAATTCTTTGCTAACCCATTGAGCAGTTTACTTTTCTTTCATTACCCTCTTTGGAACTCGAAGGTGTCTGTAAAAAAATGTTTTCTTGAACTACGTTCGACTTTATTCCGAAAAGATACGTAGGCAGCCTCTCTTTGGGGTTCAGTCACCCCGAAACAAAAATCCAATTTCCCCAAAAAGAGAAACTGTGGCAGATGTTATAATGATTTGGCGATGATCCCGCCCGAACGGTTCCAAAGTTGTAATTCAATCCAAGTTCTTTTTACCCAAACCTGGTTCAAGTCCTTCTGATCAATCGGCAAAAGGTTTTTCAAAATCGGAGAACACGGCTGTTTGGATCCAGTGTAATCAAGATGAGAGAAATAAAATGAGAGAGTCTTGTTGGTGAAAACCCACATTCACCATAAGTCGACGGTAAGTAGAGAAATTAAAAATGAGAGAGTGTTATTGGTGAAAACCCACGGGCACCATAAGTCGACGGTGAGCAGAGAAATTGAAAACGAGAGAGTCTTGTTAGTGAAAACTCGTAAAAGAGCACTATAAGGCGATGGTGAGAAGAGAAATGAGAGAGGTTGATTGGCGAAAACCCGAAAAGGGTGCCGTTGATCGAAAAGAAAGAACCCCTCACCACCACTGGTACTAAAAGGGTCCTGGCAAGTTTTCTCGGTTTAAAAAACACGGGTCGCAATGGGTATGTGGGAAGTCGGATTAGTTGTGCGGATCGGGTATCCAGTCCAAGAAGCATGTCATGTCTATTGAAGTATGCATGCACTCTAGATAAGTCCTTCTTTCCTTCCCGAAAGGGACGCTTCTCCTTAAATTCATTTTCTTGTCTTTGTTTAATTTTCTTTGAATCCCTTTCAGTCTGACCCTGTTCCGAAACTAATACAAAGAAAAAGTGGCAAGTTTGGTTTTACAGGGTTCTGCTTAATAAAAGTCGAGTCCAAAGAAAAGTACCCAGCCTCAGCGTGTGCATCAAATCAATCCCGACTGGCCATGATGGTTGATGCTCTGAAATCAAAATTATTGAAAAGGAAAAGAAAGCCAAAGGCAAAAGCCCTAAAGGTGGAATAAAGTGAAAGGGTCGAAGCCCCACGCGGGCGAGCCGTCATGAAATCTTAAAAGTTGAGTCCCTCGATTTGAAAGATAGATCAATCTTCAGAAAACTACCAAGCAGCAGAGGTTCTCAACAAAGGTTCGGGCTGAGATCGAGTGATCGAGACAATCAAAGCCACAAAACCATCCACCGTTTCAAACTAACAATTGTTCTTTGTTTAAAACTGAAATAGGTGTCACACCTCCTTTTTACCTACACCTTTGGAAGGGTATAAGGGAGTTTTTCTAATTAAAGGACAATCGAAATGGAATTATTTCATTTAAAGATTCAGAGTCGCCACTTGGGATAATTTATGGTGTCCCAAGTCAACGGTTGAAATCCCGAATCGAGGAAAGGATTGACTCTGTTTAACAGTCCGAGAACCAAAAATTCGAGTAAGGAATTCTGTTAACCCGGGAGAAGGTGTTAGGCATTCCCGAGTTTCGTGGTTCTAGCATGGTCGCTTAACTATTATATTCGACTTAATTATCTGATTTTAGAAACACGTTTTAACCTATGATGCCTTTTTAAACTTTTGACTGCTTTTAATCAATTTTAACAGAAGATTGAATGTCGTTTAAAACACGTCTTTGGATCGCGCCACATGAAATGTACCCGCAATCCTAAACATATTTTATTCAACGCTTTAAGATTTGATTTGGGTCACATGAAATGCACACCCGGGTTTAGGAAGGTAATATTATTAAAATACGCGCCTAAAGCAACTAACGCATTTGTAACTTTGCGAGGGCCATGGAAAATTCGCTAAATGGCACACCTCGAATTCTAAGGACTAAAATATTAACTAAGCGAGGATCATACATTTTAAGATTTTATTTGGCATGGCACCTCAATTCCAATTCTAGAAGGGAATTCAAACAAAGTTTTAGAGGGTCATACATTGCTAGAATTATATACTATGGCGCGCCTCAATTATTAGGGTTTGGCTAGTTGATTAAAGGGCATAATAAGTCCTTGAATCAAATTCACGAGGCCAAATTTAACCGCATTGCAAGGGTGGAGAATCGGTCCAGTCATTAAAGTGGATATGGGCCAGTGACGGCCATTAACACGGAGGCATCAATTCACTGTAAACAAAAATTGCTTTTATTTCCAAATTGCCTTCAAGGCTCTGGACCAAAATTGAGCCCAAACTTAACGAAAGAAAACGACAGCAACATTCAGATCCAATTAACAATAATCATTGACATAAGCAAGAGCAACTTAAACTATTTGAAGTGCAAAAATTCATAAAATTCAGAAAATCTCATATTCAAATCCTCATATCTCATTCAAATTATTATACCAAATAATAACTAAGCATGCCGGATTTTTACCTTGAGCAACACCTTTCAACAGGCTAACCAATCAACTAATACAAGACCAAACTTAGTTATATGTCATTCAAACACTAGTCAACTATTCAAACCAATCAAAGTGTTATTACCATTACCAACTAGGACACTTCTTTCACCCATAGCTATTTTTAACACGACTGATGCCAAACAAGAAAATCAAATCACTCAAAACTTCAGTTTTATGCTGTGACAATCAGCTCATGCTTTATTTACGAGTCAAAACATTTCTAATGGTAAACATTGCAAGCATATATGAAATTGAAGGGAAACGACTAAGACTCATTGTGAACATCTACAGTTCTTGATCAATTTTCAGATTCCAAACTTCAAATGCACTTAAGTGATGTCCATAGTGTTTGAGAATACCTAAAAAATAAAATGACAGAAAAGGAAGAAGATCAGCAATAGCAGGACAGTGTCACCAACAACAATGGAAATAGTCTCTCAGTAGTTCAAAATCAGTTTTAAAAAACCAAAATCAGACCATCTTCAACCCAGATAAGTACTTGTGATCTTTCAGGAATTAGAGCTAAACCAGGGAAGCGAAGAAAACTGGAAATTCGAACTCCCAGCACAAATTCAGCTCAAAATCAGCTTTCAAAAAACAAATTAAACCAACCTTAACCCTATATGAATCAAAAATTGCTTCAGATATTCAAAACCTCAAGAATTATAGAAAGAAATCCAATGGAACAGTAGTTTTCTATGAAATTCTTAGTCGTTCTTGAGTTTTAGATCTTTTTATCTCCTCTATCTCTTGGGTCTCTTCCCCTCTTCCTTGAAATGCAAGGAAAAGGTGCCTTTATAGGTAAGGAAATAGGGCAGCAATGGAGAATCAAATTTTCATTTTAGTCTTTTTCATGTTTTTATTTTTGCCTAGATATCCCTATTTAGTTTTTAAAGTTTCAAAACAATCCCAAAGTCAGCTTCTAAGAAGTTTCCTAATCAGTTATACAAAGATTCCCCTAAGAAAATACCCAAAACTACCCCATACCCCTATTATTTACAAGTAACCCAGATGGGTATGGGTCAAATTGACCCTGGGATGACCTATTAGGCTGAAACACATTCTCTCTGGTCTTTGGTTCTATCAGCAATCAAATCCCGTCCAATAAAGCCCAAACAAAACAAAACAAAAATTTCAAACCCAACAAAAGGGACTTCAAGAATGAAAAAAGAACAAAGGGAAAGAGATTTAAAACTGAACATGAAAATTGAAACGACAATCAAAAACTTAACACGTCTTAAATAAAAACAAACATGATAGAATGAGCAAAATACACACAATCAAAGGGAAAATTAGCACGGCACATTATGAATATCAAACAACTAATGAAAGAAAAAGAAAGCCTGAATTCAAAGCTTGAACTTCACCTAACTTCATCGGAAGAAAGCTGATTGGAGAAGGGCAAAAGAAAGAGAATAGGACCAGATGGCAAGACAATGAGAATAACCAGAACAAATGAAGGAAACTTACCAACATGAATCGAAAAACCAGTGGAGACCAGGGATATGACCAAACTAATATTGATCTCTCGCTCTTTGTCAAGAATGAAAGAACAATATTTGTTTCACCAAGTCCAGACTTCAAAACTCGCAGAGCAAACAGACCCAAGGTCATGCATGTGAATGGGCTTAACAAAATGATTTCGAACTTTTAGGAGCCGAACCCGGATTCAACATTCGAAGAGCTTGAAGGTGATTCGAGAGTCAAGAGTTTGAGATTGGGAAAGAGAAGATTATGGGGATTCTGGGTGTTATTTCAGGGTGATTTGGGAAAAGTTAGGTTTTGATCTGGTTTTCGATTTAAGATTCAAGACGAACCAGTAGGATTCGAGGGGAGCTATGTCGAAATTTGGAAAGAGGAAGGTGAGGGGGTTCTAGGGTGTTAAGATGGGGATGATTGGAGTGGTCGCCGCCACCTTGAGGCGGTGGAAATAGAGGCGGTGGCGTTAGGGTTTGCAGGTTAGAGTCTATGTGAAAGAGATGATGAAGGGGTAAGGGGTGCGTTTGGACACTTTTATACATGGGCAACCTGGCTTCCCAACCATTGGATGAGGAAGACCTCGACGGTCCTAATCTCCCTTAAACGAAACAAGGTCGTTTAGATGGTGAGGGGAGGAGCTGGACCGGGTCAGTGTGACTTTGGGCCGGGTATTGGGGCAATTTGGACGGGTTTCAGGGATGCAGGGGTTTGGGCTTGGAGATAATTCAATTAATTTTGGCCCAAATTCCTTTTCTTCATTTCAATTTTTCAATTTTTCTAATTTCTTCTAAATTAATAATTAAATAAAATCTAAATTAATTCCTAATCAAATTATCCTATCAAATTAAATTAACTAACTCTCAATAATAATTACCACAACTAATTAAATACCAAATTAAAGAAAAACTACCAAAATTCGAAATTAAAAATTTAGAATGCAAAAATAAGTTATTTTTTGTGATTTTTCCATTTTTATAAAACACTAAATTACTAATTAATTCAAGAATGCAAAATTAGATCCTAAATGCAAATGTAGTGTATTTTTTGTATTTTTATGAATTAAATAAAATAAACATGCACAGACAAATGCAAACAATAACAAAAAATGCTACGAAATTGCAAATAATGGAAAAATTTATTTTTCTTGAATCTATGGAAATAATTCATATAGGGAAAAAATCACCTGCTCACAACTGCCCCTCTTTGTTCGGAAATACGAAGAGTTTTCGTGCAAAGATAAAGTGAGCGAATACGAGCAATTTTTGCCCGTTTGAATACTCCGCGAGAAGCATTTTTGAAATATTTGACCACACCCTGCTTCCGAGGTTTCCTACATATCCTTGGCTATAAAGGAATCAGGTCAGTGTAGTTCGGGAAGTTTTGGTAGCTGGGACTACCATAAAGCTGTGATTTCACAGTTGTTGTTGTTGCTGCTACTGCTTACTGAACCCCCTTATTATACCATGACAAAATAAAAAGACGCTAGACTAGACTATGATCTATGCATTACAAAATCCTATCTATATCTTCAAAATTGCTCTTTTGGTTCTTGTTGCCTTGTTAACTGGTATTTTCCCGGTGGAATCCCCTTGTTGCCGCCTTGAATTATAATCTGAGATGTTTCCCTTTCTCCGGGTGGACGCCTGATTGCTGAAACTTGAATGTATTCCCTTGTTCTTCAGGTAGGCTCCAGATTGCTGAAACTTGAATATATTCCCTTGTTTTCCAGGTGGGCTCCTGATTGCTAAACTTGAGATGTATTCCCTTGTTCTCCAGGTGGGCACCTGATCGCCAAAAATAAACAAAAACAAAGAAAACTTCTACCCGAGTTTGACATATTACCAAATATCACTAAGAACTTGAAACCCGAAGCTTGGTATACTCCCTTGTTCTCCAGGTGGGTGCCTGATTACTGAAACTTGAATGTATTCCCTTGTTCTCCAGGTGGGCGCCTGATTACTAAAGCTTGAAATGTATTCCCTTGTTCTCCAGGTGGACGCTTGATTACTGAAGCTTGAAATGTATTCCCTTGTTCTCCAGGTGGGCGCCTGATTACTGAAGCTTGAAATGTATTCCCTTATTCTCCAGGTGGGCGCCTGATTGCTGAATTCGAAATGTATTCCCTTGTTCTCTAGGTGGGCGCCTGATTACTGAACTTGAAAAATGTATTCCCTTGTTCTCCAGGTGGGCGCCTGATTTTCACAAAATAAACCAAACAAAGAAAACATCTGCCCCAGTTTGGCATGTTACCAAACATCAGTAAGAACTTTGAAAACTGAAACTTGAACAATACTCTCTTGTTCTTCAGGTGGGTTCCTGATTGCTAAACTTGAAAATGTGTTACCTTGTTCTCCAAGTGGCACCTGATTGTTGAACTTGAAAAATGTATTCCCTTGTTCTCCAGGTGGGTGCCTGATTACCGAAACTTAAAATGTATTCCCTTGTTCTCCAGGTGGGCGCCTGATTGCTGAACTTGAAATGTATTCCCTTGTTCTCCAGGTGGGCGCCTGATTGCTGAACTTGAAATGTATTCCCTTGTTCTCTAGGTGGACGCCTAATTATCGAAACTAGAAAAATGTATTCCCTTGTTCTCCAAGTGGGCGCCTGATTATCGAAACTTGAAATGTATTCCTTTGTTCTCCAAGTGGGTGTTTGATTACTGAAACTTGAATGTATTCCCTTGTTCTCTAGGTGGGCACCTGATTATCGAAACTTGAAAAATGTATTCCCTTGTTCTCTAGGTGGGCGCCTGATTATCGAAACTTGAAATGTATTCCCTTGTTCTCCAGGTGGGCGCCTGATTGCTGAACTTGAAATGTATTCCCTTGTTCTCCATGTGGGTGCCTGATTACTGAAACTTGAATGTATTCCCTTGTTCTCCAGGTGGGCACCTGATTACTGAAGCTTGAAATGTATTCCCTTGTTCTCCAGGTGGGCGCCTGATTACTGAAGCTTGAAAATGTACTCCCTTGTTCTCCAAGTGGGTGCCTGATTGCCACAAAATAAACAAAATAAAGAAAACTTCTGCCCCAGTTTGGCATGTTACCAAATATCAGTAAGAACTTGAAAACTGAAACTTGAACTATATTCCCTTGTTCTCCAGGTGAGTGCCTGATTGCTGAACTTGCAATGTATTCCCTTGTTCTCCAGGTGGGCGCCTGATTACCGAAACTTGAAATGTATTCCCTTGTTCTCCAAGTGGGTGCCTGATTACCAAAACTTGAAATGTATTCCCTTGTTCTCCAGGTGGGTGCCTGATTGCTGAACTTGAAATGTATTCCATTGTTCTCCAGGTGGGCGCCTGATTACCAAAACTTGAAATGTATTCCCTTGTTCTCCAGGTGGGCACCTGATTACCAAAACTTAAAACATATTCCCTTGTTCTCCAGGTGGGCGCCTGATTGTCGAAACTTGAAATGTATTCCCTTGTTCTCCAGGTGGGCGCCTGATTACCAAAACTTGAAACGTATTCCCTTGTTCTTTAGGTGGGCGCCTGATTTTCACAAAATAGACAAAGACAAACAAAGAAAACTTCTGCCCCAGTTTGGTGCTGGGCGCATCTGTGAGTGTTAATTGAATCATGTTACCAAATATCTCTATAAATTTGAAAGCTAAATCCCATTATCCAGGAGGGTCCTGAAAACTCCTAGTTAAATGACGGCTTTAAAAATCAAAATCATATCTTCTAAAGGTGTTACTCCTGCTACATTTTGTTATCTAAGAAAGTTTTAAACTACATCCCATTATCCAGGAGGGTCCTGACAACAAAAAATTAAATCCCATTATCCAGAAGGGTCCTGAAAACTTAAAAATAAATCCCATTATCCAGGTGGGTCCTTCAAATCAAAAGTCAAACCTGTTTAGTGCTTGGCTTTCCCCTGCGGAGGATTTCTCCGAAACAACCAAAATTTCCTGCTCCTATTCCAATCAAAGAGAAATCTTGTCAGTTTAAATGCGGTGGTTAGTTGATGGCATTATTTGCTCAAGGTCTCTCCGCTGTCGCGCTTTGTTTTGACTGGCTTCCCCGAATTGGCTCTGAACCTCTTGACTTTATGATTATCTTTCAAACCCCATGACCTTGGATGACCCGAGTATTCTATACCCAAACCGTTGTGTTACATCTCTGACCCATCTGTTTGAACCTCTGCATTTCCTACGAAATTACCGAACCGTTTCACCGATGGAACTTCCACTGACCTTTATACCCCATTTCACATCATACTACCTCTAGCAATGCCTTGGCCGCCCTGCGCCTTGTGCCACTTTGGAAGTTGGTAGTAAGCTTTGAAATTCCTTTTTTATTTGCTTAAACAAAACTGACATTGGGAACATCTTAGAAAAATAAACCCGAAAGAAATGAAATGCAATGACTTTCAGAGCTAAGGATGAGAAGAATCCAAAACTGGAAGACTATTTGAATGGAAAAAGAAAAAGGGACTTATCTGAGTGGAGTTGCCGACACCAATGATCATAACATGCATTTCGGATTAATCGGCCCAATCTGTCCAACCGATCAACTTTCAGTTGCCATACTTGTTGCCTCGAAATTTCCATAACCTGATTTCTTCATGAAAACCTTGGCCTTGTTCGGCCTACGGTGCCCTGAAGGGTTTTCACCAACAAGCCTCTCTCATTTGTCCATCCCTCAACTCACTTTTGCCTTATGGTGCCCGTGGGGGTTTTCACCAATAAGACTCTCTCATTTTTTATTTCTCTCAGCTCTCGTCGCCTTACGGTGCCCGTGAGGGTTTTCACCAATAAGACTCTCATTTTCAATATTTTCTGCTTGGACCAGAGTGTTGCCCTTGATATGAATCACTTCCACTTGCTTGACTTGGCATCTCTCGAAGACTGATCAGAAGGTCTTTCTTTGGACCGTAACGCGGGCTTTTGGATAGGATTAGAAAGAAAGGATATCAAATGCTCAAAACAATTCAAATGGGTTCAAAATTACAACTATCGGAATCAGATTTCTAATAACAACCACAACTTCTGCCCAGTTTCTTGTTTGGGGACTTTTGGGTTTTTATTTTGATGGGACTGAACCGTGAGGCTGCCTACGTATCCTTAAAAGGAATCAGGTCGAACGTAGTTCATGTCATAGAAATTACTTTGTTGTTGTGATTTTCTCTTTTCTCTTTCTTTTCTTTCTCTTTTTGTTGTTTTTCTTCTTTTTTTTTCTTTCTCTTTCCATTCTTTTCTTTCTTTTTTCATTCTTTTCTTTCTCTTTTCTTTTTTTCTTTCTCTTTTTCTCTTCTTCCTTTACTTATCTTTCATGCTTGTGTTTCTGATATTTGCTATTGATTCCGAAAGAGGAGTATGAAAAAAAAATAAGGCTTAAAGGGGGTAACAAAGGCTAAAGTGTTTAGATAGCATAACAAAATGCTTCGTCATTCCAAATCTTCAAAAATATGCCAAGTACAAACAAATATAAATTAACCAGAGAAAATCATACATAGTATCTCTTGACCACATCGGAATTGATGGTCATTTCTAGACACTTGCCTTCTATATCTGTTAAATACAAAGCGCCATTTGACAACACTCTAGTTACGTTGAATGGCCCCTGCCAGTTTGGAGCGAACTTGCCTTTGGCCTCAGCCTGATGTGGAAGGATACGTTTCAATACTAACTGACTCACTTCAAACTTCCGTGGACGTACCTTCTTATTATATGCTCTGGCCATTCTCTGTTGATACAACTGGCCATGACACACTGCTGCTAATCTTTTCTCATCAATCAGACTCAATTGTTCCAAGTGGGTTTTGACCCACTCATCATCATCGATCTCAGCCTCCGCGACAATTCGAAGGGATGAAATTTCCACTTTTGCGGGTATCACTGCTTCGGTGCCATACAACAACAAATAAGGAGTCGCCCCTACTGAAGTACAGACAGTAGTGCGAACCTAGCAATGCAAACGGCAGCTTTTCATGCCACTACCTAGAACCCTCCACCATTTTTCGAAGTATCTTCTTTATATTCTTGTTGGCCGCCTCAACTGCTCCGTTTGCCTTAGGACGGTACGGAGTAGAATTGCGATGTGTAATCTTGAACTGCTGACATACCTCTTTCATCAGATGACTATTGAGATTAGCCCCATTGTCTGTAATGATCACCTTTGGTATCCCAAACTGGCAAATGATATTTGAGTGCACAAAATCAACCACCGCCTTCTTGGTTACAGACTTGAATGTTTTAGCCTCTACCCACTTGGTGAAATAGTCGATGGCCACTAGAATAAACCTGTGCCCATTTGATGTTGATGGCTCAATTGGCCTAATGACATATATGCCCCACGCGACAAAAGGCCATGGTGCAGACATCGTGAGTAATTCAGATGGGGGATAACGAATCAGACCTCCATGCACTTGGCACTGATGACATTTACGCACGAAACTAATATAATCTCGCTCCATAGTGAGCCAATAATAACCTGCTCAGAGAATCTTCTTTGCCAGAACATACCCACTCATATGCGGTCCACAGACTCCATAATGTACTTCGGTCATAACAGCTGTAGCCTGCCTAGCATCTATGCATCTCAGCATCCCAAGGTGTGGAGTCCTTTTGTACATAACCCCTCCACTGAAGAAAAAACCGCTTGCCAACCGCCTAATTGTTCTCTTTTGATCACCTGTGGCTTGTACTGGATACACCCCCATCTTGATGTATTCCTTGATATCGTGAAACCAAGGCTCCCCATCGAGCTCTTCTTCCACCACATTATAGTAAGCATGCTAATCGTGGATCTGAATCTGCAAAGGATCCATATGAGCCTTATCGGGATGGTGCAACATTGACGCCAGAGTAGCCAAAGCATCATCGACCTCATTGTGAATCCTTGGAATATGCCTCAACTCTATTGATTGGAACAGTTGATAAAGATCCTGCAAGCATTGTCGGTACGGTATGAGTTTTAAATCTCGTGTTTCCCATTCTCCCTAAATCTGGTGCACCATAAGGTTCGAGTCACCCAAGACCAAGACTTCCTGGACACCCATATCCACAGCTATCCTCAAACCCAAAATGCATGCCTCGTACTCAGCCATGTTGTTAGTACAGTAGAACCAAAGTTGAGCCGTAACAGGGTAGTGATGCCTTGTTTCAGAAACAAGTACCGCTCCTATCCCAATGCCTTTCATGTTAGCAGCACCATCAAAGAAACATTTCCATCCTGGCTTTGCAATTTGTTCCAATTCATCAATGTGCATTACCTCTTCATCAGGGAAATAGGTCTTCAAAGGTTCGTATTCTTCATCCACAGGATTCTTAGCCAAATGATCGGCCAATGCTTGTGCTTTCATCGCAGTCCAAGTCATATAGACAATGTCAAATTCTGTGAGCAAAATCTGCCACTTTGCGAGCCAGCATAGGCTTCTAAAAGATATACTTTAACGGATCCAAACGAGAGATGAGGTAAGTAGTGTAAGATGACAAATAGTGCTTCAACTTCTGTGCCACCCAAGTGAGGGCGCAACACGTCCTCTCAAGATGAGTGTACTTAACCTCGTAAGATGTGAACTTCTTGCTGAGATAATAGATGGCATGCTCCTTCCTTCCAGTAATGTCATGCTGACCCAACACACAACCAAATGAATTGTCCAAGACCATCAAATACAGAATCAAAGGTCTCCCTGGTTCTGGCGGGACCAACACAGGTGGGTTTGACAAGTACCCCTTTATCTTATCAAATGCTTCCTGACATTCATCTATACACTTGACCGCATCATCTTTCTTTAACAATTTGAAGATAGGCTCACAAGTTGCCGTGAGCTGAGCAATAAACCTGTTGATGTAATTCAATCTCCCCAACAGACTCATCACCTCAGTCTTGTTCTTTGGGGGTGGCAATTCCTGGATAGCTTTTATCTTTGACGGGTCTAATTCAATACCTCAGCGGCTGACTATGAATCCCAACAACTTTCCAGACGGAACACCGAACGCGTATTTTGCAGGATTGAGCTTGAGATTGTACCTGCGAAGCCTTTGGAAGAACTTTCTCAGATCTCTGACATGGTCAGACAACTTTCTAGACTTTACAATCACATCATCCACATAAACCTCGATCTCCCTGTGTATCATGTCGTGGAATATGGTCATCATTGCCCTCATGTAGGTTGCCCCAGCATTTTTCAAACCAAATGGCATGACCCGATAGTAGTACATTCCCTATGGCATGATGAATGCCGTCTTTTCTGCATCCTCCTCATCCATTAAGATTTAGTGGTAGCCCGCATAACAATCCACAAAAGAACCAATCTCATGTTTGGCATAATTATCGATCAATATATGAATGTTCGACAATGGAAAGTTATCTTGGGACTTGCCTTGTTGAGATCTCGATAATCAACACACACCCTGGTCTTGCCATCCTTCTTCGGCACAGGCACAACATTGGCTAACCAGGTGGGATACCGGGTGACCCAAATGACCTTGGCCTCAAATTGTTTGGTGACCTCTTCCTTAATCTTCACACTCATATCAGTTTTAAATTTCCTCAGCTTCTGCTTGACAGGGGGAATGCCGGGTCAGTGGGCAATTTGTGAACCACCAAGTCAGTGCTTAGACCTGGCATGTCATCATAGGACTATGCAAAAACATCTTTATACTCGAATAGTGCTTTAATTATCTCCTCTCTGAGTTATAGTTCAAGATGGACACTTATTTTAGTTTCCTGAACATTATCTTAGTCCTCTAAATTGATTGCTTCTGTATCACTCAGGTTAGGCCTGGGTTTTTCTTTAAAATGGCTTAGTTCCTTACTAATCTCTTTAAAGGCCTCACCCTCATCATATTCCGATTCATCGTCACACTCTATTTCTTGAATTATTATTTCAGAATTAGATTGGCTTTTAAGACTGGGTCGGAGATTCCTCATGCATGTCATATCATTGAAGCCAGCATAAAAAGAACTGTACAAGGAAGAAAAGAAAAACAAAAATAAAACTATCAGGAAGGGAAAAAAAGGAAATTGCATTTCATTGAAATTAAAGATAACAAAGTTTATACATCCAAACGGACGGAACATAGAATCTGAATTACAACCCTGGAGTAATACAGATAAACCAAAAGAAAATCAAAGCAAACTACCAAAACTCCTTCCTGGTGGGGAGAGGAGTAGCTTCCCAATTGTTAATCTTCGCACTGGGCCCAACAAATTGCATATCCGCCTTACTCGAACCCTCTCCAGCCTCTAACACGTTCACATTGGCGAATAACCTCTCGAACTTTTCAATCAAATCTCCATCCATATCAACTATTGAACTGGGAACCATCGTTACTGGGCGCTTTCTAGTACCAGGACTGACAAATGATTTGGAAAGATGCGGGACCGGCTTTGGAAGGGTCCATGCCTTTTGTTTCATTTTTCTGGCTCTTCTTATGTCTGCGACTGTGGGCTTGAATCCCAGACCAAATGTATCCAAGTTTTTAGGAAGAGAAACCGGCTATATGACACCTTGCAGAGATGCACCTAAACCCTTGCCCGGTACAAAACCATTTTTCAACATTTCAACGGCTACCATGACTGATGCAACAACTACCCTTGGAGTTGGCACGCACTTCCCTTCTGGAATTTTCTCTACCGATACCGTGTCAAAAACCTGATAAACCCAAAACCCCTTGTCACCTTCAACCTCTATGAGCGGAACAATGGCATCACCGGGAACACACAAATTATCTTCGCCGTGCACAACAATTTCATGTCTATCCCATTCAAACTTGACCATTTGATGCAGAGTAGATGGGTCCGCTTTGGTAGCATTAATCCAGGGTCGACCTAACAGAAGATTGTAAGAAACAGCCATATCGAGCACCTGGAATTCCATAGTAAATTCAACTGGCCCTATTGTAAGCTCAAGCACTATGTCCCCGACTGAATCTTTCCCTCCACCGTCGAATCCCCGAACACAGATATTGTTCTTGTGAATTCTTTCATCCTACACCTTCAACTTGTTCAGAGTGGAGAGAGGGCAAATGTTCACGTTGGAACCATTGTCAATCAGTACCCAAGTTACCATGGAATCTTCGCATTTCACCGTCAGGTAGAGGGCTCTATTATGCTTAGTACCCTCCACGGGCAACTCATCATAGAAAAAGTGATTCTGTTTACCTCAATTATTTTGTTAGCTATCTTTTCCAAGTTACTGAGATTTTGTCAAGAACGTGGGCCTCATTCAAGATCTTCATCAAAGCCCGACGGTGCTCGTCTGAATGGATCAATAATGACAATAATGAAATCTGAGCCGGTGTTTTCCTCAACTGCTCCACAATGGAATAATCCTGCACTTTCATCTTTCTCAAGAACTCCTCTGCTTCTTCCTCAGTCACAGCTTTCTTCGCCAATAGCGGGTTGTCTTTGGAACTTTTAGCTTTTCTCAACTCTTCGGGGGCAAAGCATCTTCCCGATCGAGTCAATCCATGGGTCTCACATACTTCTTCTTTAACTTCTTTCCCCTTGTAAGTCACTGTCACTTGTTCATAATTCCACGGGACCGCCCTGCTGTTGACTATTGGTAATTGAGTTACCGGCTTGATGATGACAGGGTCTATGCGGGCACCTTCCACAATTACAACAGGCTTGTTTGCCACTCCTGGCACAACCACTTTCGCTCTTTCATGTTTCCCTGCAACGTCACTTAAGGAACCCTTCTTGACCACCACAGATAGTTCACTATTTGCCCCATTCAACTTGATCGCAGACTTCTCACTTGTTGACTTTTTGAATGGCCTGGCATCACTGGATCGAATCATCATGACAGTTTGCGAAGGCTTCTTAGGCTCCACTTCCTTATGCACTATATCAATCATATTCGTCTCTTGATGAGCTGGCAATGGGTTCTGGTTGATATTAGGTGCCTCCGGAGCTTGGACCTCAATCCGATTAGTATCAATGAGCTCTTGAATAGCTATTTTCAATTGCCAACACTTCTCTATGTCGTGCCTCGGGGCACCAAAATAATATTCGCAACTCACGGAGTGATCAAGATTCCTTGGGGGAGGATTTGGCAATTTTGGTTCAATCGGACTCAGTATACCCAATTGTCTCAACCTGCGGAACAAACTGGTATAGGATTCTCCCAATGGAGTAAAAGTCTTCTTCTTCTTCTGCAACCTCTCATTCTTGGTGGCTTGATTGGGCCGGAAATATGTTCCAAGGGGTGGATAGGCATTTTGTGGAGCTGGGTATGTATTATGTGGGACTAGTGCTCGCCATTGTGCGTAGGCCGAAGGTTGGCTGTATGTTTGGGCATGGTGGACAGAAAAATGAGGGATTGGTGGTGGGTAGTAGTGTTGTGGTGGGCTATATGGGGTATGAGGATAGGTTTGGTGGTGGGGTTGAGGTTGGCTATAGTAATGTGATGGACCCCTAGGTCCGGACCAAGCTCATGAATCAATCGTTGCTATATCCTCTTTCTTCTTCTTTCCAATTACTCCCCCAGTTCCGCTTTGAATGGCCTGAGTGGTTGCCTTGATAGCTGAATAACTCATGATTTTGTTTGTCTTGAACCCTTCTTCTACCATACTGCCCATCTTTACCACTTCATTGAAAGACTTGCCTGTCACTGATACCAGATGACCGTAATAAGTAGGTTCTAAGGCCTGCAGAAAATAATCCACCATTTCACTTTCTTTCATAGGAGGGTCAACCCTTGCTGCCTACTCTCTCCACCTAAAACCATATTCCCTGAAGCTTTCATTGTGCTTTTTCTCAAGTTTTGTCAAAGACAGGCGGTTCGGAATAATTTCAAGATTGTACTGAAAATGGCAGGCGAAGGCTTGGGCCAAATCGTCCCATGTGTACCACCTACTGTGATCTTATCTGGTATACCATTCCAATGCCGATCCACTCAAACTTTGGCTGAAATAGGCCATCAGTAATTCATCTCTTCCGCTTGCCCCTCTCAGCTTGATACAAAATCCTCTTAAGTGTGCTACTGGGTCACCATGTCCGTCGTACAGATCAAACTTAGGCATCTTGAACCCTGCTGGTAATTGAACATTTGGGAACAGACATAAATCCTTATAGGCCACACTTACTTGACCTCCCAACCCCCTCATATCTCTAAACGATTGTTCCAAGCTTTTGACCTTTCTGATCACCTCCTCATGTTCGGGATTTTTGGGTGGCTTCTCGGTCTCTGCCGGGAGATCAAGATGAGAGGTGTAAGAATATGGTTCCGAAACTTTGAAGGTGGGTTCAGGGGGATAATACTGGTTGTCGTGAGTCTGGAACAGAGGTTCATTGGAAGATCGGTGTAATGCAGCAGGTGGAGGTGCCACAAAAATGGGAGTGACTGGTGGAGGAGGGTATGGGACTTGTTTGGGTAGTGGAGCTTGAGAAGTATGGGAAGTGGTGCCATAGCATTGTTGGTAGAGGGGAAAGGCTGGAGATGAGTTCATAGTGGGAGGCTCCTGAGGTTGGGCCGATGGTGGGATATAAGCAGGGTTGGCGGGATAAACCAGTGGTGGATGACCCTTTGCCCAGGCCTGGTACATTTCAGCCATTTGCTGCTTTAACTTATACATCTCTTCCTTCATCGTATTAACATCCAATTCTTCCACCTCTTTTGACGGATCAACAATACTTGCCTCCGGTTCTTGGTTGGCCATGTTCAGCTTGTCTTTTGATCGGGTGTTGTAGGAGTGAGTTGCCAGAATGCCAATCAACTAACCACCTGCCTGGACTCAGTATATCAACAACAACCTTGTTAGTGATTAGGGCTTTAACAAATTGGTAACCGCACATTTCAGGGAATGAATGCACCTAAGCAGTTAACCGTTTCTATTATGCATTTGATCGGTTGCTTGCGTCATCCCAGCTTTTCCTTATTTCCATTTGCAATTTCTCTTTTCCCCCTTTTTCTCTCTTTTCATTCTGGCCTTTGCTTTTTCTTTGTTTTTATCCTCTCATTTCCCTCTTGTTTTGCCATTGTTTCTTTCTCTTGGTTTTCTTATTTCTCTCTCTCTTCTTTTCTTTTTATCTCTTGTTTTTCCTCTCTTTTTTCTTTTTCTTCTCTTTTTTTTTCTTTTGGTTATGGTCGAATCCTATGGAGATTGCCTACGTATCATGACCCCGCATGAATCAGACCGAGTGTAGTTCTGGGAGATAAGTGTGAAAGTAAATAATAAAATATTTTGGGATTTGCAATTTTCATAAAAAGCAAATGCTTTGATTACAAGGACTAAAAACCAACAGACTCCAAAAGAAACTAATAGACTCTGATGCAAAGATGAAATATAGACTCCGAATATAAACTATCATACTCTAACAAAAGAAAATACAGACTCAAAACAACTGACAGACTCTAACGGAAAAGGAAATACAGACTCAAATGAAAAATCATGAATACATTAATGCTCCTGGTGCCCGCGGGACATCATTCGGTCTCGCCACGGGCCTATATGCAAGATCCCTTTGAAGTCGATCCAAGTCACTCATTATCTGTTTAACAAATGTCATCACTGTCGCGAAGAAGGTCGTGCGAGTCATATCCTCACAGGCTTGGCACTTCACAACAATGTAATCGGCGATATTTCTAATTCTCTCTCTTATGACACCTTTTTCTTGTAACAAACGCCCGATCTACTGGGTCCTGGCTCCCAAAGTTTGCTCGGCCACATGATTCTGCTCCTGAAGTTGTTGCAAATCTATTTCTAATTGTGCCAATGCTGTATAACAATGTTCCCTTTCAACCTTGAAGTCTCTCGCCTGTTTGATCATTTTGTTTTCCGTGGCGATTACCCTTTTCTTTAATCCTACAACCTCATTATCATACTTTCCTTTCAACTGCTCAACCAGGCGTGCTCGTTCATCTGCGTTTTTAGCCAATTGCTTTCAAGCCCTGGCTAGTTCACTTTCTGCTTTGTTCAAATCAAAAATATAGTCACTCACTTTCTGCCTCAGGTTATCTATGAGTTTTTCATCTTTGGCACTTCGGGCGGGGTTTTTTGCCGCTATTTTCATTTTCTGAATTTGGGCTCAAAGGGCCTCATTTTCTTTGGCTAGCTTTTTCTTTTCTCCTTCGTCTGCCGCAGCTTGCAAACTATTCTCGAATTGAAGTTCTCTGACTTGTTTTTCCAATTTGCTTATGGTAACCCTGTACTCATTTTCTTTGGTCAACCAGTCCCATTGCACTTGTGCTCCGTCGGTAAACTATTGGACATGGGGTCTCTTTGCGGGCCTTTCGGGCTCATGATGAACTCGGGATCTTTTACCATACCAAGCGGTGTAACTAGGCTCCACCTCGCCTCTGGATAGATCTCGTACTTGCGTATTAGGCCCTAAGAATCTGTACTGATGCCAAATCCGACGCATTTTTTCTTCTGGGAAGGCGACTTTTGGTTCTAACTCAATGACCTGTCGACTCAAATCTTCATCGTGTGGGATGTTCTGGTATCGGCCTAACTGACGTAGGAATCTATGCGAAGCATAAGGCTGGATACTCTGAAGACCCATCAACAGCAAAAAACACACCTCAGCCGACATATAGATTACTTCACTGACCGAGAGCCACCCGATCGTCCATTCGATCTTGTTTGTAGTCAAAGATCTCAAATGAGCATACCATGCTTCCGTACCATCCGGGAACTCATAACCCTCTACCCGCTTTTTATGTTTTTCGATGCATTCAAGGCCAGTCATACCACAATTCAAGTATCCAGGACGGTGGCAAAGGTGTTCCTCCATCCATAGTTGTAACAGCATATTGCACCCTTCAAAGAACTTCCCTCCTTCTCGACAAAGGGTCAGAGCTCGGTAAATTTCCGCCAAGATTAGCAGCACTATAGTCCCATTTGCTTTTTTCATCAAGAAGTCAGCTATCCCTACAAGCCCAACTCTATGTTCCCGTCTTTTCTGGGGCAAACCAAAATACCCAGGAACGCCATTATAAAAGCTAATCCTCTCCGAGCTTCCCACTTGTCTTGGTTCCCCGCGTGAGTAAGACCGAAATCTGGTGTTTCAAAGCCACAGGGATTCCCGTAACGTCGATACAAAAAGTAGAAGGTACAGAATCCTTTGGCCAAATTTCCGTCTCGGATGTCCCGATTGATGCTTAACAAGTCCAAAAATTTGTGAGGGGTTATTGTTCTCGATGCTACCGGATATTGATTTCTAAGATTCCCCTCGAAGCCGGCATAGCCTGCTATCTCTTCCAGTGTAGGAGTTAACTCGACATCAGCAAAGTGGAATACATTATGTGTTGGGTCCCAAAATGGTATCAAGGCCTCAATTACGTCTTTTCTTGGCTTAACCTTCAAGAGCCCGATAATACCGTCCAACGTTTTTGTCACAACTTTTCTGTTGTCGCCCCCCAAATCATGCCAACACATATGTAACTCCAAAGGGATCTCTTCACAGACTGAGAAAGGTTCATTTTGAATTGTGCTCATCCTGCACATTTATTAAGGTGATTTTAATTAAAAGAAAACTATGACTCATCTTGACTCAAGAAAAATGACCATTTTTTTTCAAATTTTCACAAAAATATCCAGCCTTGCCAACACGGCCTTTCAGCATTTCGAAAATGAAAATTTTAAGGCTATGTCGGCTAACCAGCCAAAACCTTTAAAAGTGACTAAAAGTGATTGTTCTTGCAAAAACAGCCTTCCGGCGCCCTTTTGAGGGATATTCGGCTATTTCTAGAAGAATGGCATCATCTTACTTTATTTGCAATGAAAATAAAATTTTTATTCTTTTTGGGCTGCTTTTACAAAAGAGAAGTTGGACCCGATGGGGGTTGCCTACGTATCTCACACCCTGTGAGAATCAAACTGGCGTAGTTTGGGCAAATAAAATAAAACCAACTATTTTTCAAAACGAAACCTTTTCCTTTTTTTTCATTTTTCTCAAAAAATTCGGCAGAGTTTCAGTACCATTTGGACATTGGTTTTTCCAAAACAGGTGATTTAACTCACTTAACCCTCACATTGCTATTCTCTTTTTCCAACTTTCTCTCATTATTCAAAAGTCGGTCAGCATGCAAATCCAAATCAAATAAATGTACAGGTAGCAAGTAAGATGCATCAGGATGGTCTTTTCATTCTGTCCTAGATAAACCCAACCCCTGTGTTGAGTCTCCAAAGTCAAATGCACGTGATGCAAGCAAACGTTCCTACTAGGGATCAGGCATGATGTCTTGTTATACTAGATTTAAAACCTAGGTTTATTGTTCTAGACTTGGATTACCCGAGTGGACAACTCGAGCCGAGAGGGGGTAGCGTAAGTAAGATGCATCAGGATGGTCTTTTCATTCTGTCCTAGATAAACCCAACCCCTGTGTTGAGTCTCCAAAGTCAAATGCACGTGATGCAAGCAAACGTTCCTACTAGGGATCAGGCATGATGTCTTGTTATACTAGATTTAAAACCTAGGTTTATTGTTCTAGACTTGGATTACCCGAGTGGACAACTCGAGCCGAGAGGGGGTAGCGTACCGGGAATACAAAAGCTTCACTAGCTTTGCAACTTGTCCGAACCTCATTCTAAAATTTGGGATATGACTCTAATAGAAGAGAAGTCACACGAAGTGCACACTCCTCCATGATTTAGAAGACTCAGAGAGAAGAAGGGTTTCGTAGTAGTTTATATACAATTCACAGAATATCAAAGCGGTAAAAGCAACACTTAGCACATTAGGCCCAAACATGTAGCAAAATCAGATAATTAATAAAGCCAACTATAACAATTCATCTAAGCTCGAATTCTGAACCTGAACCAGAGATTCTGGGTTTGATCCCCAGTAGAGTCGCCAGAGCTGTCACACCTCTTTTTTTACCTACACCCTTGGAAGGATATAAGGGAGTTTTTCCAATTAAAGGACAATCGAAACGGAATTATTTCATTTAAAGATTCAGAGTCGCCACTTGAGATAATTTATGGTGTCCCAAGTCACCGGTTCAAATCCCGAATCGAGGAAAGGATTGACTCTGTTTAACAGTCCACGAACCAGAAATCCGAGTAAGGAATTCTGTTAACCCGAGAGAAGGTGTTAGGCATTCCCGAGTTTCGTGGTTCTAGCACGGTCGCTTAACTGTTATATTCGGCTTAATTATCTTATTTTAGAAACACGTTTTAACCTATGATGCCTTTTTTAAACTTTTGACCGCTTTTAATCAATTTTAACAGAAGATTGAACGCCATTTAAAATACGTCTTTGGATCGCGCCACATGAAATGTACCCGCAATCCTAAACATATTTTATTCAACGCTTTAAGATTTGATTTGGGTCACATGAAATTCACACCCGGGTTTAAGAAGATAATATTATTAAAATACGCGCCTAAAGCAACTAACACATTTGCAACTTTGCGAGGTCCATGGAAAATTCGCTAAATGGCACACCTCGAATTCTAAGGACTAAAGTATTAACTAAGCAAGGATCATGCATTTTAAGATTTTATTTGGCACGACATCTCCATTCCAATTCTAGAAGGGAATTCAAACAAAGTTTTAGAGGGCCATACATTGCTAGAATTATATACTATGGCGCCTCAATTATTAGGGTTTGGCTAGTTGATTAAAGGGCATAATAAGTCCTTGAATCAAATTCACGAGGCCAAATTTAACCGCATTGCAAGGGTGTAGAATCGGGCCAGTCATTAGAGTGGATATGGGCCAGCGACGACCATTAACACAGAGGCATCAATTCACTGAACATAAATTGCTTTTATTTCTAAATTGCCTTCAAGGCTTTGGACCTAAATTGAGCCCAAACTTAACAAAAGAAAACGACAGCAACGTTTAGATCCAATTAACAATAATCATTGACACAAGCAGAAGTAACTTAAACTATTCGAAGTGCAAAAATTCATAAAATTCAGAACATCTCATATTCAAATCCTCATATCTCATTCAAATTATTGTAACAAATCATAACTAAACATGCCAGACTTTTACCTTGAGCAACACCTTTCAACAGGCTATCCAATCAACTAATACAAGACCAAACTTAATTATATGTCATTCAAACACTAGTCAACTATTCAAACCAATCAAAGTGTTATTACCATTACCAACTATGACACTTCTTTTACCCATAACTATTTTCAACACGACTGATGTCAAACAAGAAAATCAAATCACTCAAAACTTCAGTTTTATGATGTGACAATCAGCTCATGCTCTATTTACGAGTCAAAACATTTCTAATGGTAAACATTGCAAGCATATATAAAATTGAAGGGAAACGACTAAGACTCATTGTGAACATCTACAGTTCTTGATCAATTATTAGATTCCAAACTTCAAATGCACTTAAGTGATGTCCATAGTGTTTGAGAATACCTGGAAAACAAAATGATAGAAAAGGAAGAAGATCAACAATAGCAGGACAGTGTCAACAACAGCAATGGAACAGTAGTCTCTCAGTAGTTCAAAATCAGTTTTAAAAAACCAAAATCAGACCATCTTCAACCCAGATAAGTACTTGTGATCTTTCAGGAATTAGAGCTAAACAAGGGAAGTGAAGAAAACTGAAAATCCGGACTCCCAGCACAAATTCAGCTCAAAATCAGCTTTCAAAAAACAAAATTAAACCAACCTTAACCCCATATGAATCAAAGATTGCTTCAAATATTCAAAACCTCAAGAATTATAGAAAGAAATCCAATGGAACAGTAGTTTTCTATGAAATTCTTAGCCGTTCTTGAGTTTCAGATCTTTTTATCTCCTCTATATCTTGGGTATCTTTCCCTCTTCCTTGAAATGCAAGGAAAAGGTGCCTTTATAGGCAAGGAAATAGGGCAGCAATGGGGAATCAGATTTTCATTTTAGTCCTTTTCATGTTTTCATTTTTGCCTAGATATCCCTATTTAGTTTTCAGAGTTTCAAAACAATCCCAAAGTCAGCTTCTAAGAAGCTTCCTAATCAGTTATACAAAGATTCCCCTAAGCAAATACCCAAAACTATCCCCCATACCCCTATTATTTACAAGTAACCCAAATGGGTATGGGTAAAAATGACCCTGGGATGACCCATTAGACTGAAACCCATTCTCTTTGGTCTTTGGTTCAATCAGCAATCAAATCCCGTCCATTGAAGTCCAAACCAAACAAAAAAAAATTCAAACCCAACAAAAGGGACTTCAAGAATGAAAACAGAACAAAGGGAAAGACATTTAAAACTGAACATGAAAATTGAAATGACAATCAAAAAATTAACACATCTTCAATAAAAACAAACATGATAGAATGAGCAAAATACACACAATCAAAGGGAAAACTAGCACGGCACATTATGAATATCAAACAACTAATGAAAAAAAAGAAAGTTTGAATTCAAAGCTTGAACTTCACCTAACTTCATCGGAAGAAAGCTGATTGGAGAAGGGCAAAAGAAAGAGAATAGGACCAGATGGCAAGACAATGAGAATAGCCAGAACAAATGAAGGAAACTTACCAACATGAATCAAAAAACCAGTGGAGACCAGGGATATGACCAAACTAATATTGATCCCTCGCTCTTTGTCAAGAACGAAAGAACAATATTTGTTTCACCAAGTCCAGACTTCAAAACTCGCAGAGCAAACAAACCCCAAGGTCATGCATGTGAACAGGCTTAACAAAACAATTTTGAACTTTTAGGGGCCGAACCCGGATTCAACATTCGAAGAGCTTGAAGGTGATTCGAGAGTCAAGAGTTTGAGATTGGGAAAGAGAAGACTATGGGGATTCTGGGGTATTATTTCGGGGTGATTTGGGAAAAGTTAGGTTTTGGTCTAGTTTTCGATTTAAGATTCGAGACGAACCAGTAGGATTCGAGACGAACCAGTAGGATTCGAGGGGAGCTATGCCAAAATTTGGAAAAAGGAAGGTGAGGGGGTTCTAGGATGTTAAGATGGGGATGATTGGAGTGGTCGCCGCCACCTTGAGGCGGTGGAAATGGAGGCGGCGACGTTAGGGTTTGTAGGTTAGAGTCTCTGTGAAAGAGACGATGAGGGGGTAGGGGGTGCGTTTGGACACTTTTATACGTGGGCAACCTGGCTTCCCAACCGTTGGATGAGAAAGACCTCGACGGTCCTGATCTCTCTTAAACGAAACGAGGTCGTTTGGATGGTGAGGGGAGGAGGTGGACCAGGTCAGTGTGACTTTGGGCCGGGTATTGGGGCAATTTGGACGGGTTTCAGGGGTGCAGGGGTTTGGGTTTGGAGATATTAATTTTGGCCCAAATTCCTTTTCTTCATTTCAATTATTCAATTTTTTTAATTTCTTCTAAATTAATAATTAAAATAAAATCTAAATTAATTCCTAATCAAATTATCGTATCAAATTAAATTAACTAACTCTCAATAATAATTACCACAATTAATTAAATACCAAATTAAAGAAAAACTACCAAAATTCGAAACTAAAAATTTAGAATGCAAAAATAAGTTATTTTTTGTGATTTTTCCATTTTTATAAAACACTAAATTACTAATTAATTCAAGAATGCAAAATTAGATCCTAAATGCAAATGCAGTGTATTTTTTGTATTTTCATGAATTAAATAAAATAAACATACACCGACAAATGCAAACAATAACAAAAAATGCTACGAAATTGCAAATAATGGAAAAATTTATTTTTCTTGAATCTATGGGAATAATTCATATAGGGCAAAAATCACGTGCTCACAACAGGTGCGGCCCAAGGCAACCGTGCAAAAGCTGGTGCAGCCAAAAGAAAAGCTGTGCAAAAGCTAGAAACAGCTTCGTAGTAACAATCAACCCAAAAGTGAAGTTTTCCTTTAAAGTCCTTTCCCGCATTTTATTGAAATAAAATGAAATGAAAGAATAAAATAAAAAAAATAATAAGAAAATTAAAAAAAATGACGATAGCTTAGTATTCCCAACCACAATCTTTGACACCTTTTTGCCAACATTAGGGCTCAAATCCCTAAGTTGAGTTTTTAGACATAGGGCCTCCATTCCCTAGTCGCCTCTTTACCAACATTAGGGCTCCAATCCCTGAGTTGAGTTTTTAGACATAGGGCCTCCATTCCCTAGTCGTCTTTTGCCAACATTAGGGCTTCAATCCCTAAGTTGAGATTTTAGACATAAGGCCTCTATTCCCTAGTCGCCTTTTGCCAACATTAGGGCTCCAATCCCTGAGTTGAGATTTTTTAGACATAGGGCCTCCATTCCCTAGTCGCCTTTTGCCAACATTAGGGCTCCAATCCCTGAGTTGAGATTTTTTTTTAGACATAGGGCCTCCATTCCCTAGTCGCCTTTTGTCAACATTAGGGCTCCAATCTCTGAGTTGAGATTTTAGACATAGGACATCCATTCCCTCGTCGCTTTTTGCCAACATTAGGGCTCCAATCCCTGAGTTGAGATTTTTTAGACATAGGGCCTCCATTCCCTAGTCGCCTTTTGCCAACATTAGGGCTCCAATCCCTGAGTTGAGATTTTTAGACATAGGGCCTCCATTCCCTAGTCGCCTTTTGCCAACATTAGGGCTCCAATCCCTGAGTTGAGGTTTTTAGACATAGGGCCTCCATTCCCTAGTCGCCCTCTTTTTACCAACATTAGGGCTCCAATCCCTGAGTTGAGATTTTTAGATATAGGGCTCCATTCCCTAATCTCTTCCTCCTAATCAGACACAATCTTTATTTTATTGCATTCAAAAAAAAACAAAAAAAAAACAAAAAAAATAGTTTAGATTTTCGTTACAAATAACTCACGATTTTTTTTGGTGAAAACTGGGGAAGAAAAATTTCGTTCGTTTGTTTATTTTAGTATCTGAGCAGGTTTGACCTCGAGGCACTGGATTCGAGATGACCAAAAGAATGAGTCTCAACCCAAAATAAAGAAAAAGAAGAAAAAGAACAAAAAAAGAAGTGACCTCAAAGTGCTGAAGTGGAGAAGGACGCGAACTACTCAAGATATGATTGAAGTCACAAGCTTCGCATGTCCAGTCTTGATCCAAAGCTGAAGAAAGAACCAACACCTACAGCTAACGAGCATCAAGATTCAGATCGGAGTCTGCAGCAAGACCTAGCCAAGACTCAAGATCAAGCTTCAAGAGATTTATAGATAGGAATCTTGTAACTCGTAGTTGATAGGTTTAGCTAGATTAGCTTCTTATTTTTTTTATTTTGGTGTAATAAGGAGCTCAGCCAGCAGAAACAGCAGCAACAACAGTGAAATCACAATCTCCCGGTAGTCCCAGCTACCAAAACTTCCAGAACTATACTGACCTGATTCCTTTATAGCCAAGGATATGTAGGCAACCTCTGAAGCAAGGTTCGGTCAGACTCATTCAAAAAATGCTTCTCATGGAGTTTCAAAGGGGCAAAAATCCCTCGTAATTGCTCATTTTATCTTTGTTCGAAAAGTCTTTGTGTCTCTGAGCAAAGAGAGGCAGTTGTGAGCACGTGATTTTTGCCATACATGAATTACTCCTACAAAATCTAAGAAAATAGATTTTTGGTTAATTATTTGCCATTTTGTAGATTTTTATTAATTTTTTACATTTTTCTTGCTTGTTTAATTTTTATTCAAATCATAAAAATACCAAAAATATTATCCATTGCATTTAAGATTTATTTTTACACTTTTTAAAGTTAATCCGTAATTACTTGTTTTATAAAATTTGAAAATCAACAAAAAATAGCTCATTTTTACATTTTTGTCTTTAATTTTAGTTTATTGATTTTTTTTCACTTTCAACATAGATTTAAGTAATGTTTATAATTTTTATAATTAGTTGATTACTTCAGTTTCACATTTTTAAATGATTTAAATATTTTAATTAATAGGATTTTAATTAAAAAAAAGGGGGAAAAGAAAGGGGAATTAGAATTTAAAAGTAATGGGGAAAAGGGGGTTCATTTCGGAAATTGGGCCATTGTTCACCTACCCTAGTCGGCCCAGAAACTTCCCCCTATACAAATTAAATTCCCTAAGCCCAAACACCCTCTTACCCACCTACAGCCCAAAAGGACCCCTTCTCCCACGATCTGCCCCAGCCCAAACCGGGCTGACCCACCAAATGACCCTCTCGTTTGCCCTAAGTATATAACCCCATTTATAACATTTCTCCCAAATTCCCTAACCCTAGACCTAATAACAGAAGCGGCGCCCCTACTATTCCTTCATCTTCTTCGACCCATTCTTCTTTCAAACTCGCCATAACTCGTTTCCGAGTTCACTCATTGGTCCCCCTCCACGTCACCTTATCCTCAACGGATTTGTCAGAGGAGTACGAATTTTCTCTCCGAAATTGCACGATTTTTGTACAAAAGGACGATTTGTTGGACTAATGGGGGCCGTGGATAGATGTAAATCGATCCATGCATACTATTTGTCCCAAAAATTGTTCAAAAATTGGAATATTTTCAGATATTTTGAGCAGAAGATTCGAGAATTTTCGAGGGTTATATATATGAGGTAAGTCTTCTTTTTCAAGGGAGGAGCAGGAAAAAAAAATAGTGAAAAATTCGGAGAAAAGTTTCAGAAAAATTAGTCCATTTCTAGGTTCTTTGTCGTCATTTTTCCTTCAAGTTTTCTTTTCTTTGTTCTTCTCCAGCCTTCTTTGTCATTTTTTTTGAAAGATTACATAAGGAAAAAATGGTTTGAGTTTTTTTTTTTCATGTTCGAGCTTCATTTTCCAAAAGAAAATCAGAGAAAAAAGCATAAAAGCATTGTTGGGTTGATTCTGGTTTCTCAATAATGGGTTTGGATCGAGTTGATTCCTGGTTTTCGAAGCTGTAGATTTGCTATTGATTTCGTCTAATTTTGACTGCTGATTTTGCGTTGGCTGGGCTCGATTCATATCTTTCTCTGCCTTTATTTGGTTGTTGCTGATCCTCATCGAGTTTTTGAGCCGACATTTGTGTATTGACTGGGTTTTACTTAGAATTTTGGCAATAACAGGTGCCTTCTATTACTGTTGCCTCTATTGTTGTATCTTATTTGTGGTTAAATGAGAGTTTGATTATTCTGATTGTTTGAGGTCCAAATAGTTGTGACTGTATTTCTGTTTGGGACATTGAAATTATATTGAAGTTAAAAATGGAAGTTTTGAACAAGTTTTATCCGTTAAGTTCTGGGTCCATGAGATTATTCAACCCTTCTGCTAAAAACTGTTAGCTTCAATTGAAAAATACTATGCCTTTTGTTTTTCTCTCTCTTTGGTTATTCAAATGGACGCAGTAGTGTAGTATATGCTAAAGAAAACTGTTAGTTTTTTTTTAATCTTCATTTACATTTTGGTCGAAGGATATGGAGTAAAAGTTTTCTTTTGTGAGAACATGAGAGTTCAAACGTGTTTGGTCCGTTGGTTGCTGTGCAAATATAATAGTATGCTCACACTCAAAGTTTTTCCTTTTTTTTTTTTTTTTGCAATTATCTCCTCATGCATTCTCTTGCCTTATACAATAAATAGCAATAAGGTAGCAGAAGTAGTATTTGGTCAAACATCTTTTCTGGGTCTATTGCGTGCAAACGAATGTCATGTAGTCAATACAATTTGTCTGTTTACAACATAGTTTCCCTCACTGTCCTTTATTTATATAGTTAAAAATTGACGCCCTGTATTTATGTCATTTCTCTCTTTAAAGTTACTTGTAAAAAAAGGAAGGTTTAAGTTTGATAAATAATTTGTTTAAGGCATTTTGGGTATGTGTTGGAATCTCGACAAACAAATCTTCATTTTGCTTGGTCGTGATTTGCAAAGTAATGTAAAAGGAAATTTTGCAAGATTCTTTATCATGTTGCGTTTTTCTTTAGTTTAACAGTTAAGTTATACCTTTCCTACATAACCAATTTCCGTAATTTTGACTTTGCAACAATCTCAAAATTAGCCCATAATATTAACTTATGATTATTCCGTAGTATGTTTGGGCGCGCAATTAGAATTATTACAACTACGGGTACACGGTTCCCGTGACGTGGTTGTGATACCTAGTTAGAATAAAATAGGAGCACCTTCAATTTGCCCTTAAAATATATACAACCTTTTTTTTAATAACTTGGGGCGTGCCATATACAAATAAAATCTTTTAATTTATGGCCCTCATATAAATACAAAATTAGTTTAGAAATGCATTGAATAATCGTAGTTTGCTTTAGGCTCGATTTAGATTAGTATTGTGATTGTATATACGTTCGCGTAATATAATTGCAAATTAAATTCTCTAAAAGACTTAAGGGATGCGTGCGCGCAACTTCAACCAAACTTTTTTCTTAATAAAATAAACAAAGCATTATTAATTGTGGACACATTCGCGTGACATGATTTTAACGCGCCAAAAGAAAAGAGTATACTTACGCATAACTCAATTCTTTAATTACGAATAATTCAAGTGATTTAAAAGCGGTAAAAAGATAATTACACATAGGTCCTAAAATGAGTAGTTGAACAATTAAGCCAAGTATAAATTACTAAGCGACCGTGCTAGAACCACGGAACCCGGGAATGCCTAACACCTTCTCCCGGGTTAACAGAATTCCTTATCTAGAATTTCTGGTTCGTAGACTTCAAAAGGAAAGTCGAAGTTTCCTCGATTTGGGATTTAAAATAAATCGGTGACTTGGGACACCAATTAAAATATTCCAAGTGGCGACTCTGAAAATAAATAAATAATCCCATTTCGAATAATGTCACTTAAATTGGAAAACTCCCTTATATCACTTTCAGGTGTGTAAAAAGGAGGTGTGACATAATTGCAACGAGGAAGTCAGACCTTTTCAAGGTAAGGCGGAAAGATAACGAGATGCTCAGGGAATTCGTTTCTCGGTTCCAAGCAGAGAGAATGGATTTGCCTCCGGTCACCGATGACTGGTTGTTCAAGCTTTCACTCAAGGTCTCAACACTCATAGTTCTATAGCTTCACATTAGTTGAAGCAAAGTTTACTCGAATACCCGGCTGTCACTTGGGCCGACGTACATAATCGGTACCAATCGAAGATTAGGGTCGAGGATGATCAACTAGGACTCCTTCGGGATCCGTTTATCCTAGCAGGCCAAGGGTAGGATTAAAAGGAACGTCAATCAAGAACCGAGGTCGAATAGAGATCGATATCAACCGTATAACGCAAACCGTAGAAGCGGCGGGTCTAGGCAAAGCTTTGCACGAAATGAGAGGAGAAATGATAAAGGTCAAAATTCACAGGGGCTTGATGCCGAGGAAGATCACGTTAAATATCTAACATCCGAATAAAGGTACACCCCCAGTCCAATCCTTTCTATTTTTTCGACTAACACTTGCAGGTTTTCGACAAGGATCGGCATGAAGCTTTGGACCTTAAAGCACGCGTTGCATTCTTTTTCCCTTAGACCGATTTTTGTCCCAAATGGGTTTCTCCGACAAGATTTTTAACGAGGCAACCATTGTCGTGTTAACTTAGAGCAATTCAACGGTATCCGAGGTTCCCTACAATAAGCCTCGAAACTGAAGGGCATTGCCCTCGAATGTCTACTTTGTTGCAAGGAAATCACTTCAGGACATGGGGTCTCGATAGGAGAACTTTTTAATGGGCCAAACGATTGGATGAATCGTGTCCATATAGAATAGTCGAGCCCCGATGGCGAAACATGTACGCATGTATCAATTATCCAAATAAGCATTCTTTCTATATCAAAACACTTTATGTATCAAAGAAACTTGCTACTATACGAACATCATACTTGTGATTCCACGAGAAATGGCTCAAGGGACAAAATGCAAATACACCTCGAATACTCGGGGACTATCATCGACAGTCAACACATTCGAGTATCTGAACTCGAATTTATAAGACCTCAAATAGGCATCCCTCGATGCAAAGGCCAAGGCCATCATACTCAGGGACTAAACTTTCGGACAAGTTCGAAAGGTTATCGGGAAACAAGTCCAAGAGACATACCCGAAGGCTATGGCCATATTAAAGGCTACGACCATATTAAAGGCTACGGCCATATTAAAGATTGCGGTCATATTAGAGACTACGGTCATATAAAAGGTTACGGCCGAAATAATGCGGCTCAGAGACATCCGGCTTCCGCCATAAATTAAAGGCCTTCAAATACTTCAAAAAATCGTTTAAACTCGGCTACCCTCGGGAAAAGCAAAAAGGGCTTCGATAAAATCAGTCTTCGAATAATTTAAAGGCTTCGATAACATCAGCCTTCGAAAAAGCCTCAAGAGGTATTAACACAAACGGGTTCTGATCGATTGAACCCTCGAAAATCCCAATGGGTACAAATAACACATGCTAAGACATAAATAAATTTTCACTAAGTCTTTTCGACGAAAAGAGGGAAAAATTATAGTCGTCTTAGAGGCCGAATTGGCCACACTTAAAGAGCCTAAGGGCCGATCTAAAAGAGCCTAAGGGCCAATATAAAAAAGCCTAAGGGCTAACTTTACTTCGAGTTCGAGGAAATCCTCACTCGACTATAAAGCCTAAGGGCTATTTTCATTTCGAGTTCGAGCAAGTACTCACTCGACTACTAACCCAAGGGCTACCCGAGTTCGAGAAAATTCTCACTCGGGGACTATCTATGAAGCCTAAGGACTAACTCTATTTCGAGTTCGAGCAAGTCCCCACTCGATCATAAAAGCCCAAGGTCTATCTTAACCCGAGTTCGAGCAAACCCTCAATTAGGGACTATCCATAAAGCCTAAGGGCTAACTTTACTTCTAGTTTGAGCAAATACTCACTCGACTATAAAGCCTAAGGGCTATTTTCATTTCGAGTTCGGGCAAGTACTCACTCGACTACTAAGCCCAAAGGCTACCCGAGTTCGAGAAAATTCTCACTCGGGAACTATCTGTGAAGCCTAAAGGCTAACTCTATTTCGAGTTCGAGCAAGTCCTCACTCGATCATAAAAGCCTAAGGGCTATCTTAACCCGAGTTCGAGTAAACCCTCACTCGGGGACTATCCATAAAGCCTATGGGCTAACTTTATTTCGAGTTCGAGCAAGTACTCACTTGACTACAAAGCCCAAGGGCTACCTGAGTTCCAGAAAATTCTCACTCGGGGACTATCTTTCGATCCCAAGGGCCACCTCGTCTCAAGTTCGAGCATATCCTCACTTGGCCATAAGGCCAAAGGGTTATTTTCATTTCAAGTTCGAGCGTGCACTCACTCAACTATCAAGCTGAAGGGCTACCTTACCTCATCGACGATTGAGCCTAAAAGCTACTCAATCTCAAGTTCAAATGGTCATTCCGGGACCATTGATTAGAAACGTTCGAGGGCAGAACTTGTTATAGGTCATTACCATCTCAAACTTTGGACATTCAAAAGGAATTTTATGATAAGGTGCTTTGACCGCACCAAAAGGTAACATATTTAAGCCATGAAAGGATAAAAGGCTTTGTATAAACCTTTTTACAAGAGATATAGGTCACGATCAAGAGTTCCTCGCAAGGGCCGATCAGCCTCAAAAGCCAGAAATTACTAAGAGCACGAAGCCTAATCGGCACGGTCCTTATCGGTAGAAGTGTCTTAGCCCTCAGAACCTTTCCCGCCGTCGGACTCGCTAAAAGTTCTTGGAGTTTTCCTTGAGAAAGGCCAACTTCCAAGCTTTCGTTTCCTCAGTCGCTTGCATCACGATGATGATGCCGTGACAAATCGGGATAAAGATAAAGGACTCAATTCATTTCTTGTCGTTATACTCTAAGAAACGCGGGGACTATCTGTATACGGTAGAAATCATGGCTACTCGGTTTCGTGGGCTCGAGGGTCACTTCAAGAGCGAGATCGAAATAGACTAGGAGCGATCCCGATATATACAGTCAAAATCATATGCCTCCAATTTTGTAGGCTCGAGAAGTCGCATCGAGGACAAAAGTTCGATATAGACCAAGCTCGGGATCGAAGACCTAAGTGCTCGAGGAACATCGGAGCCAAGTACGACCGACTCTGAAACAATGCCATTATGAATTTGTTACAGAAGGACAAGATTCCCGCCAAGTTCCCAAGATCATAGCGTAAATTCCAGAATAGATTTATATGAATTAGTACAAATCCGTATTAGGCGGTTATATAGCTGTCCCCAATACGATTCCTTACTGTAAATAGAAATGTACCATATTTTAGGGTTCCCCTATTATATAAAGGGGACCCCAATCATTTGTAAAGATCATCTAATTATTGGCAAAGAATATACTATCTTACTTTTTCGCTCATTGTTCATGAGAGTTGTCCTTTCGCTTTATTATTCTTGCTTTATTGTTCTTGACCAATCTCGAAGTCATTTGGGCTCGAGGTCGAGACTGACTTATCTACTGGTTTGGTTTTACTTATTTCCTTCATCTATACTTCATATTTCTTGATTATTAATTGGTATTGAACTAAATCACGTATCTTTAAAATCACAAATCAAATTTAATTGTTACTCGTATTTTCGAGGTAAACAAAACCAATATTCTCAAATGATTTGACCAAAAACAAATTAATATTCCTGCGAAATAGTGTATCTAAAACATCATTTGAAGAAAAGTCATTTGCAAATAAACAGATTTTTGAAGTCTAACCAAACATGCCTTTATTCTAACATGGATAGCAGTGAGGTAAATTATTCCACGGAATAAAATGAGTCATACATAACAGATTAACGATTTTACTCGAATTCGATACCTACATATAATTACTTTATTACCTGTTTCTCAAAAAAAAAAAAAAAAAAAAAAGAGTCAAGACATACAAGACGTGGCGACCAAACCCGGTGGACCAGCTTTAGTAGAGCCTAGATCATGTGAACCGGAAAAAAAAATATAAAAAGAAAAACAAAAAATAACAATTCCGCGCCAAGGAGGAGCAAAATAAGAGAAAATTACCTAAAACCAGAAGCTGAACCCTAGAATTGATGGCTGAAAAATTGGCCCCCGAAAAACGTCACAGCTTCGTCCACAACGGTACTTTTAACTCCTCCTTTTCCTCATCTACGACTGGTGTTTTTGTGCATATGGAAATTTTAACATCGATTGTGAAATTGACAATTGAATTTCAGGCCAGAAGGTGTTCGAGTGGGACCAAACCCTTGAAGAATTGAACATTTACATAACTCTTCCTGAAAATGTTCCTAAGAAGTTATTTTACTGCAAGGTTGAATCCAAGCATTTGGAAGTTGGGATCAAAGGCAACCCTCCTTATCTTAATGTCAGTTATTTAATTTCGTACTTCTTTTGTAAGCTTTAAACTTAATATTCTATCACCAATGGTGTTAACTTTGTTTAATTTTTTTGTTTTCTGCAGCACGATCTTCTGAACCCAGTTAAGACCGATTGTTCCTTCTGGACTCTAGGTAATTAATTGTTTTCCTTCATAGAAATAATATTTAATTAATTCCAGTGACGAATTTCTATTGGAACGGGCCTAAATGGAGTGGAATGGATATAGAAGATTTATATAGTGGGTCTCTCTTTTAGGAAGCACTGTGAATCAACTCATGTAGTTTCAAGCATTTAAAATACTAGTGATCAAATGTCTCTGAAATTCTTAGGAAAGTTGAAGGGTGGTTAAGTTTGTTTGTTCATAACATGGAGTCAAGTCGGGTCAGCTTAATTAATGGATATAAGAGTTAGCTGTTGTGCAAAGTTGAAGTTGGGTATATTTGTGAAAAGTTTTACTCAATTGATCAGGACAATTGCCAGAGAATTGTATGAAACTTATGAGGTCTAGATATGCTTAGTTTGGACTGATCGTTGATACTTGCTTAGTTAATATGCAGATAAAGTCGTATCTAACAGAGATGGTAAATTGCAGAGGATGATACAATGCATGTAACTTTGCAGAAGAGGGATATAGGCCAGACATGGTCTTCTCCCATAATGGGTGAAGGGCAATTGGATCCTTTAGCCAGTGATCTTGAACAGAAGAGGCTTATGCTCCAAAGGTTCCAAGAAGAGGTGATATGATTAAGCTCTACTAAAGTCTATGTTGCAGTCCTTGCATTTTCCTATCCTCTAGGAGTGTCCCGTTGATTGTTTTTATTGAGTGTTCCCTGCAATTGCTACTTCCAAGCTGTTGGTTCGTGTTGATTCATTGAATTGCAAATTGTTACTTGCTTCTTTACTGTTCCTTCATTGGTTGATTTGTTGACTTGCCCCTTCTTGGTGGACTAGTCATACTCATGAATTCCTTGACCCTTCAAAATATTGTTATTTCATTAGTTGATTGTGTTGTCATTGACATTCTTCTTGGACTTGAGATATCTGATTCTTTTCCCTGAAGTGGCTTCATTGTGGGTTGTGTTCATAACTTCATTTGGTTCATATTCTGTTGTAAGATTGTTATAACATATAGGCGCTTTAAAATTCCTGAAAGCAGCCCACTGCACAAAGCATCCCGTGTTTATGCAGGATCCGGGGAAGGCCGCACCCCAGGAGGTGTGATGTAGGCAGTCTACCTTGATACAAGCATTAGTGGCTGATTCCAGGGGTCGAACCCGTGACCTATAGGTCACATGGAGACAACTTTACCGTTGCTCCAAGGTTCCCCTTCTTAAAATTCCTGAAAGCAATGAAATTTAATACTAACAGGGAAGACTTTCCCACATAGCAGTATTTAATATTTTCATGATGTATATATCAGGATATTACTGAACTTTAAAAGAAAGCAAAAAGGAAGAGCAAAGTGCAGAAAATTAGACAAGAGTAATTTATAGCTTGCGGAAACTGATCCTACTAAGCTCGGAGATAATCTGATGTATAGTTGCAGGACATTTTCTGGAGAACTCTTTTCTTGTCATTAACTGCCTTAATGAAGACTGCTTCGATGGTCTATAATTTGTTATGCCTGTCTGTCGCTTTCTCCGGTAGTTCTTATTTCGCTTAAATCCCTTCTTCAACGCACTGTGGCTCATTTCTCCTTTTTGCATAAATGCAGCTTATAGAAAGAAGCAGATAATGGTGCTGTAAACTTTGGTTCCAAATTAAAAGTAGGATTATATTACTGTTCCCTCTTTACCTTACTTTTGCTTAAAATAAGCATAATTTTAGTGTTCCTTCTTTAGAACAACAATACTTTGGAGCATTGGAGAAGCTGTGTCCAAGCTCCAAGGTTTCAGAGTTTCTTACAGAAATTTTGACGAGCTTCCTTGAAAAACACTAATATCTTCCATGTTTGACTAAAGATGTGATATTTGCACTCTCTGCTAGGGTGGGTCTTCTGGAAGTAGAGGTTAATGGACAAGACACATGGATCAAGATAGAATTATAGGAGTGTAACTTTGTAAATGAGGTCAATATACATCATAAATTATCTAGAGAGGCTAAGCTTTTAGGAGATCCATATTGATACTTGTGATAGTTTAGTGCAGCCAAATGAATTAGATGATTATAAGGCTGGAAGAGCTCTACTATTGAATGTCTGTCACAAGAGAGTTGGTAGTTACTTGGGCTACTGAAGGAGCTAGGTTTATAAAGCTTCAATGAGTGTAAGCAACCCTTAGATGATGATATGACTGAAAACAAAGATGGTTTGCTTCTTTATGTACCGAGTTAAGTTAAAGGCGGGACTCACTAAGCATTTGCGTTCATGAGTCCTGACGTGAGTGTTAAGCTAGATACTAGCTCAATGATTGCAGGCGATTGGCTAATTGTTTTAGTAACTGCTGATAATTTTCTTAGGAGTTATCTGCTAGTGATTAACAGTCAAACGACGGAGTATGACAGAAATTTTGAACTTTGGAAGGCTTTTAGGAATTCCCACCCAATGAGATTTTTTAAATGCATGAATACACATGAAGCTTCAGAAAAATCATCACCGGGGTGAACCTTCACACCATAGCCCTTAATCCAGAATCAATTGGCTTCACTGCTGGGACTCAGAAGTTTTGAATGGCAAAACTGGATAGCTTTTGTAAACTGCGTGATTTGGATTTAGCTTTTATTAAACATTAAGATTTAATAATTGGATTTTAGTAATATATTTATGGCTGAAATTTAAGAATTAGACATTTCTTTTAAAAAAAAAGGAGATGTTTCTTTTCATTTTATTTTTGTTTAACCATTTTGTTGTTTGCACCCTTACACAGTTTTAGGTGGAGCTATTTTTTGTCTTTTCGGGAAATGAATGTTTATCGCGACATCATTCTTATTTTTCGGTTGTTTGGATTATATGTATGATAATTGATGAGTCAGACTCATGATTAAATACTGGAAATTGCTTAGGGTTTACTTCTTATCATTCTCTCTAACAGTGCGGTTTTGTTTCCTTTAATTATTTAAGATGTGTTTTCTTGTGCGCGTGCGATTTGTTACGCAATGCCTTCCTGATTTTCTTTGGAAGGGCAACGTAAGGCTAAGCAACCGATGTTAGTGCGGTTGCTGTCCGCCAATGAGGTCCCCTCTGCACGCTAGACTAGATTGTCAGTGCCGTGCGGGAAAACCAATGTCACGAGCAATTGCGGAAGCTGAGAGAGAATTGGGTTTTGAATGCTGATGATGATTTTATTGATGAATGAAAGCTGATTACAAAAAGATGCGGTGTCGAGAGGGAGAGACACCAGTACAGAAAATTGATTGCTTGAAAATGTTTGATTGCTTGATCCCCCTAATAATGCTTAAAAAAATAAACCAAAGTTACATGACTAGTCCTAATAAAGCTGTAGAAGCACACTGAATGAAAATGATGTAAACTAGCCTATAATTACAATAAAAAGGACTTAGTTTATTACAATGTAGAAACAAGTCCGATGACAACAGCTTTGTCTTGCGGGTTAGGGTCTGCGCGCGCGGTGCTGTTGGCGCGCGCGACACTTGTTGTGTTTGCCTGAGGCTGGGCGCTGGTGCTTGGCATCAGGGTTTGTGCGCGAGGCGCTGCTGGAATGGGCCTGCAGCTGGGCACTGGCGAGGCACCAAGATCTGCGCGCGCGACATTGTCAGTGTGCGCGGCGCTGTTGTCATTGGCCAGCCGCTGGGCGCTGGCGAGAGGCATTGGTGGGGCGACAGAGGCGCATACGCGCTTGTCACTTGGCGCAGCCAAGATCACGGGGCCGACCATGGCGCTAGGCATTGTGAGGCTTGCTAGGCCGCCATGGGGCGCGGCCAAGGGTTCATGGGGCGTCTGGAAAGCAGCCCTGACATTCTCCCCCACCTGAGTTGGCGCCGTCCTCGGAGCCTTATGCTGATGATGATGATTCTGGTAGTTGTTGGATGGGAGGTCTGCGCCCCTTTGTTCTTTGAGCTTGCTGTTTTAGCGATGCAATGATTTCATGCGGCTGACATGGAAGACTGGATGGATCTTCCACCAGGATGGAGTTTTCACCTGGTATGTGGACTTCCCAATGCGTTTTTCAATGGGCAGGGGCCCGATGTATTTTTGTTGCAGGCGAGGGTTATGGGTCCTCTCTGCAAACAAGTATCGCTTTGGGATGCATAACATTACTTTGTCCCCTACTTGATGTTGGGCAAAACAAAGATTTTGTTCGGTGAATCTTTTTGCCCGCTCTTGGGCTCTGACGAGATAGCTCCGCACTATCCCCATGTTGTGCTCCCATTCGCTCGAGAAGTTGGCAGCTCGAGGAGATTTCGGCATGGTTGATGCATTCACTATTTGCGGGAGAAGCGGTTGCTGTCCGGTAACAATTTCAAAAGGGCTTTTGTTTGTATGATGGCTCTTTTGAGAATTGAAACACAGTTGAGCAGCATCCAAGAGCTTCACCTAATGCTTCTGTGATCCGGTTGCAAAGTTGCGGAGATATTCCTCCAGTATGTCATCGAACCGGTCTGTCTGGCCATCCGATGGTGGATGGATGTCTGAGTTGTGACTCAATGTTGACCCAAAGCACCTGAAGAGATGGGTCCAAAAGTTGTTAGTGAAGAGTGAGTCGCGCCTACTAACAATGTCTTTGGGCAGACCCAAATGTTTGACAATGTGCGAGAAGAAGAGTCGAGCTGTATCTTCTGCTGAGATGTTTTGTGGGGCTGCTATGAAAGTTGCATAGTTTGAAAACTGATCTATGACAACCAAGATGGATGCAAGATTACCGACTTGGGGCAATCCCGTGATGAATCTGAGGGAAACACTTTCCCATGGTCTCTCATCTCTGTGGGACATGTAATGGCTGCAAGGGTCCCGTCTGTGATGAGTGATCCAACTTGTCCTTGTGGCATGGTTGACAAGTCTTCACACGCTGAGGAGCGTCACCCGTCTTTTGAGGCCGATGACATGATGACTGATTGTTGCTGCGAAGGGTAGCCGAAACCAGGGGTTCATGTCTGTTGACTACCTTCTCCAACTGCATGGCCGAGATGTTTCCAGCGACCGTCTTTATGGGATTGCATGGTATGGTGCAGCGACCGTCTTTATGGGATTGCATGGTATGGTGCAGGGCTTGGCCCCATTTTCTCCCAACATCAGGAGCATGTTGGCATATGGTACTGGTATGATGTTGGTCTGCCTCATGAACTCCAAACCCACTATCATGTCAAAGTCATTTATGATGCGATGCGTAGGTCGATGCTTCCTTTGTATGGGCCAAGTTTCACTGGGACATTTGTAGTTGTTCCACCCAATGTCTGGGGTGGCGAGTTGATAGCCTTGACGCGGCCTTTGCTCTTTTGCACAACTAGACCGCTGCGCTCTACCTGAGTTGAAGACAAGTAGTTGTGGGTAGCACCCGTGTCTATCAATGCGTGAAGGGGTTTGCCGTTCACTTTCAATTCGACGAATATTAGGGTCCTCGCTTGTTTAGGAGGCCTCTCGTCCATCTTTTCCTTCTCTTTCTTGGTGATTGGGACTGAGATTTTCTTAGGAGGGCGTGCACTGGTCCCCGCTAAGGCATGTGGGATAGAGCCAACAATTGCATTGAAGGCGCCTACCTGGTCTTCTTCTGATGTGTTTGATTCATCTGACTCATCCTCGGCAGTTTGATGAGCATTTATCTTTATGTTTGGGCATTCATTGTTCCAATGTGTGCCGCCACAATGACGACATTCTGAGGGAGGCTTTCTCCCCTGATTATTGTTGATGAATGCAGCATTATTTCTACTGGAGGGAGGAGTCTTAGTTTTGGATGCACTCCGATCTCCCCCACTTTTGCTTGGGCCACCGTTGCTGGGATGGTTCCCGTTGAATCCCCCTCGGACATGCGGCTGGGGCCTGTCATTCTGAGTTCCCAAGTGATAATCGCCAAGGCATTTTGCAGCTTGAATGGCCTTGGGCAGGGTGTTTACCCGTTGTCTTTGTAGTTCCATACGGGCATGAGGTTTCAAACCTTTTATGAATGCGAAGAGTTTGTCTTTGTCCCCCATGTCGCGAATGTTTAGCATGAGTGCGGAGAATTCGCGCACATACTCCCGCACTGATCTGGTGTGCCGAAGCTCTCATAGCTTTCTCCTTGCATTGTATTCCACATTTTCGGGGAAGAACTGCAGGTGTATGGCTGCCTTCAGCTCGTCCCATGTCTGGAGAGTATCTTCACCGGCCCTGATGGCTTCGTATTTGACCCGCCGCCAAAGTTTGGCATCGCCCTGAAGATACATGGCAGCAGTTGCTACCTTTTTGGATTCTTCCAAATGGCCCACGGCACCGAAGTATTGTTCGATGTCGAAGATGAAGTTTTCCACTTCTTTAGCATCCCGGGATCCGTCGTATGGCTTTGGCTCCGGTATCTTAAGTTTTTGTGGAATGGGGGTGAGGTTTGCTGCACCCCTGATGTGGTTGTCGCCTCCTCGAAGTAGGCTCTGTAGGGCAGCATTGACAACGTTGAGCTGGCCTGTCAAGTCGTCTATGGTTTGCTGCATGGCAGTTAGTCTGTCTGTCTCTTGTTCCCGATGGGCTAAATCGTCGGCACGCTCCTGTTGGAGGTCCTCAAATTTGTCATGAATATTGGCAGTTTCAATGGCTGTCGTTTGTCGGTCATCCTCAGAGTCACGACTAATGTTTGCAATGTCATTTTCCGCCTGCTGCATTCGGCGGTCCAGGTCGTCCAACCTTTGCACTAGGTTGTTGTGTTGATCAGGCACCGTATCCACGATGGGTCGTAATCGGTCAACCGTCTCTTCTAGGGATGCTAGGCGCTCCCCATGATTCACCATAGTCAGAAATGGTGATGATGGCAAATGTGTTCCCTCGTCCGATGTCGAGCCTAGGCTCTGATACCAACTGTTACGCAACGCCTCCTGATGTTCTTTGGAAGGGCAACGTAAGACTAAGCAACCGATGTCAGTGCAGTTGCTGTCCGCCAATGAGGTCCCCTCCGCACGCTAGACTAGATTGTCAGTGCCATGCGGGAAAACCAATGTCACGAGCAATTGCGGAAGCTGAGAGAGAATTGGGTTTTGAATGCTGATGATGATTTTATTGATGAATGAAAGCTGATTACAAAAAGATGCGGTGTCGAGGGGGAGAGACACCAGTACAGAAAATTGATTGCTTGATCCCCCCTAATAATGCTTAAAAAAAATAAACCAAAGTTACATGACTAGTTCTAATAAAGCTAGAAGCACACTGCATGAAAATGATGTAAACTAGCCTATAATTACAATGAAAAGGACTTAGTTTATTACAATGTAGAAACAAGTCCGATGGCAGCAACTTTATCTTGTGGGTCAGAGTCTGTGCGCGCGGTGCTGTTGGCGCGTGCGACACTTGTTGTATTTGCCTGAGGCTGGGCTCTGGTGCTTGGCATCAAGCACCAGGTCTGTGCGCGAGGCGCTGCTGGAATGGGCCTGCAGCTGGGCGCTGGCGAGGCATCAGGATCTGTGCGTGCGACATTGTCAGTGTGCGCGGCGCTGTTGTTATTGGCCAGCCGCTGGGCGCTGGCGAGAGGCATCGGTGGGGCGACAGAGGCGCATGCGAGCTTGTCACTTGGCACAACCAAGACCACGGGGCCGACCATGGCGCTAGGCATTGTGAGGCTTGCTAGGCCACCATGGGGCACGGCCAAGGGGTCATGGGCGTGTCTGGAAAGCAGCCCATGACAGATTGTATGAAAAGAATTAATGTATATATCGATGTACATATATTGCTTCAAGCCTCTTGAGCAGTGTATCTATTAATGCTTTTTTGGGGGTCAATTTCTGTAGTATTATTGATTGGATCACAATAGGTATGTCCATCTTAACTTCCTCAGTTACTAAATGCATTTGTTTTTCGTCAAAGCGGATGCTTGTGATACTTCCAGACGTTTTGCTTGAACGCTGGAATAGGGTACCTACACGTATCTGTCTTTGAGCTGTTATGCATCTTCTACATTCTGTTTAAAAATTGGGCGCAGAAAGGATTTTAAAATATTTTGACTAGTTTCTATTGGTAACAAAGGGTTTCTTCTCTGCAGAATCCAGGTTTTGACTTCTCACAGGCACAATTCTCCGGTAATTGCCCTGATCCAAGGACCTTCATGGGGGGAATCCGCTCAACTTGATATTTACTATCTTCAAAGTTTCATTATAACTATGGAGCTTCCTAATATGCATTGTCATGGCAAGAAGCAAGGTGATAAGCTGTCCACTGGAATTCCTAATTGTAGTTTGAAGCATCAGTTCTTGGTAACCATCTTGTTTACTTGGTAACATTTATTGGTCACTTCTGTGTTGAATGAATATAATTGCATGTGAACATCTCTAGACTACGATATTGTCTCTTTCTTTTAGGTGTGATTGTCATGATCTCTAATTTTTTTGCATATTTCAGTATCGTCTCATTCCTATGGAGTGTGGAAACTCTTGTTTCCGATTCGTGCTTAGGATATTCCTGATAATAAAGAAATCAATGAGCTCCTAACAGCCTATGAAATAGGCTGAAGCTTTAGTACCAGCAAGACCTGTACAGTACTGTCTCTAGCCGCAACACATGTAATGCCATTGGTGATTCTTCTACCAAGACCCCCAACTCCAGTGCGATTACTATCCTCTATGCATCTCCATGTAAATTCTTCTCGATTCGATCAATTACTACACAACTTAAAGTAATCTGTGATCCTAATTCTTCCCTAGCTTAAGTAAATCCAAATGCATTTTCCTAACTTTAAATATCAGATCAAATTATAGTCCCTTTTTTCCATCTTATTCGACTTAGTCAACCCTTCAAAAGGACTGAAAGAATAAAGTTTAAATGCATTATTCTTTACATATTCGATTCCGGCAGAATAATAGTAGTTGACAATATGTGAAAAGAATAAAAGGATATCGTATCAAACTCAAAATAACATAATAGTATTATCATATAGACATATAGTAAGGGCCTGCTCTTGGTGCATGCACTGAAGTACTAATTTCTTAAATGCGTTTGTAATTTTTTAAAAGGTGTATTAACATGAAGAATAATAGATTTAAAAATAAATGAAACAAGAGGCAAATACTTATATGTGTGTGGTGTTTTGGTCAAGTTATATTATGTTTCTTTGTTAAATGATAAATTAAGGTGAAAATGCGTATCGATATATAATTTTGTGACAGTAATGTACAGTAGTGTTTCTTTATTGTAACAGATCTTATAAAGTACCGTATTTACAAACAAAATCATTTCCTTTTTTCCTGATCAGCGGTTGGGTTTAGGAACTCAAAGTAGTGCAGTAACACGTACTTTTAACCACATCTAGGAGTGGCAAACGTGCGGGTCAGGTCGGATATAGTTCGAGTCGAAAATGAGTAATGAAAAAACGGATAAATTATCCGATCCGATCCATATTTAATACAGATAAAAAACAGGTTAATCGGCGGATAATATGGGTAGCCATATTATTCATGATTTCTTGCATATGATCACTTTTGGGAGAATTCTCAATCTACATACTTGAGTAACCCCTAATTTGAGGCTTTCCAAATGTAAAAGTTAGACCCATTGGTTATCCATTGGTTACCCGTCTAAATGGATAATATGGTTCTTATCCATATTTGATCCGTTTTTAAAAAGTTCATTATCCAGTCATTTTTAGTGGATAATATGGGTGGTTAACTGTTTTCTTTTAACCATTTTGTCACCCCTAACCACATCAATTATGTTGTCATCGCATAAGCATGGTCAAAAGTTAAAAAAATATCAAATAAAAGTGTGGAAGTTAATAAATCAACTGTTGTCAGGACCCAAAAATCCCTCCGAAGGAGTCGTGATGGTACTTAGTCTCTAAACTAGGTAAGCGTAACATAAATTGAAATAATATTGATATTTACTAACTTTAAATTAAATTACTCTGAACAAATTACAATTCTCAAAACCGATGGTACAAGTCACAAGCTTTTCTAAGAGTAGCTATACAAAATAAATACATCACTGCTCCGAAACAAAAGGAACAAATGGAAATAAGTACAAATGAAGGTGACTCCGAGACCTGCGAACGCTGTAACAGGTTTACCTTGAGCTTCACCGTAATGACCCGCACAGCTACTACCGATCAAACACCTGGATCAGTACACAAAAATATACAGAAGTGTAGTATGAGCACTGTCGCGCCCCCTTTTTCCTTCACGGAATCGGGTTCATGACATTTGGTTGGGACAACTCTTTCCTTTTAGGAAAAGGGGTTGCATTTTTGAAAAGTCGCCACCTAACGATTTAAGGTGGGTTAGGGCGCCTATAGGGTTCATTCATAATTACGTTTGGTAACCAGAGACAGGGTAAGGGCTTGAAATTATCCTAAGGGGAAGGTGTTAGGCACCCCTCAGGATCCACTAGTGTGGTTCCCAGTCAGACAATTGTACAATTAGCAAATAAACAAGTATGACTCAAATAGTAGGGGATTTAAGTTTAAATACACAAGTGTTTGAAAAATAACTAGTGAAAAAAGCGAGATTTTGAAAAGAGTTACAATCTAAGCATGCTTATGAATGTAAAAGAGGTGTCCTAGGTTTGTTTGTAATATGGATCACATCAATGCAATACCCGGTATGACACTCCTCAAAGAGGGGCTACACGTGGTATTAACGCACCGGTCATCATATCCTCTACCCTTTCCCACCTTGGAAGGTAATTAAAGCGAGGGTTGGTCTCGACTCATATTGCATGCTGCTACCCGTCCCTTCCTATCAGTCTCGGAGGAATTTAGGACTCCTATCCTAAAAAAGGGAAGGTTTTAGGCGGACCCTCAGGTTTAAAGGCAAAATACTAGGTGTCAAATAAGAACACATAAGACTGCATTTAGGGGGAAAAACACAGAAACAGATAGAAGGCTCAGATAAACCTCCACAAGTAATGCACATAGACAGCATGACTCGTACACAATTAAGGTCTGAATTCAGATCTTAAGCATGATATCTAAGTGATAATAGCAGAACCAGATCTATTACATGACTCAGAAAGAAGTCCGAACTACTGATTTTAAGCCTGTTAATCATTAAGCAGTACACACAAAGAGCAGTTTCCAGTTTTATAAGAGATGGGATACCTAAGGATTGCCTAAGCATTTACCAGAAACATTAGAAGTTCAAAAGTCGTTTTTGCCTAAGAGCATGCTGTTCTAGGTGTTATAAAATGCAGGGATGGTTACCAGTTTATTTTAAACAAGATAATCAAATGTGAAGCTGTTTTTACCTCTTTTATAATCAACAGTTTACACTAAGTGTGAATGCAAGTACGAATGAGATCCTAAAACATGGTATCTAAGATGTATGTATAAAACTCATGATGGTTTATATGCAGAATTCCTAAAGCAGGGTTTCTAAATATACGACAGGATTGCAGAATTTTCCTAAAGCAAGATTTCTAAATGCAGAAAAGGTTACGACATTATAGAGCATGTTGTCAAGTGTGCAAGAGTAACAATCTTTGTTTTAATGACCCTTTATCCTAAAGCTGGATTTCTGAGTGATAAAAATGTCAAAAATGAGATGCTGAGACAGTATACATGAGACCTAAGAGCATGGTTTCTACTGCACATACAGGAAATATAGACCTAAAGCATGGCTTCTACCTCTTTTGATATCTATAGCATGCATAGCTACCCCCCATTTCACTATCCAAACCCCAATGTTCATTTTCAAATTATTATAGACCATGTGAATGAATTACAAGAGAAAAGTAAAAATTATACTATGGAGAGTCTGAAACAGGCCCAGACTTTTCAACACCGGATTTGGACTTCCTCCCTGAGTTATGTAATAAACCACCTCAGATGCCAAGACTGTTCTATAGTCTTTCTCACATCTGGGTGTGTTAGAGTTCCCTAAGGACCTCAAGGGATCCCAGGCAGTGCTCACACCCAGGTTTCATAGCCAACACAGAGTAAGTGCAGTGTGGAAAAGGCCAGCTTTTATGTGTCCAAGTTTAGAGGGAGCTCAAGGGGCCCAAACCAAGGCTCACACAAAAGGGGCAGAACCTAGTGGTCTAAGAGTATGTGTGGGAGTGGTTGTCATGGTTTGAAAAAAAGGGTTGAATTGGAAAACAATTTTGAAACAACATGTTTGAAATAAGTTTGCAAAAACAACAGAACAGTTTTGAAAAGGAGAAGGGAATAGAAGCAATAATAACTTGGAACAAGCCAGCACACACAGAAAAAAATCAAAGTGTAGTATCATTTCAACATTCACAAGCAAGGAAGTGAGGGGTTGGGTACATAGAGGGCCCAAATCAGAAACACATAAACGTGGATGAGAAGAGAAGCATATAGACCAGCAAGCACAAAGTACAAGTAACAACTACTACTTCAAAGAGTTAACAAGGGAATTATGCTTGAAATTAGAATAGTAATAAGACATAGGGACAAGGTATGGGAGTAATCATGCAGGGGTCTATTACACATAATTAGTCATGACTTAGTGTTAACCAAGTACATTAGGAGACATACTAGTTGAGGGACATAAACAGGAACTCAAGTAGCCATGCTGATTACATTTGAACAAGAGAGGGAAGAACTTAAGCATGCTGAATAAAGCAGTAAACAAGAAGGGCAATAAACAACATGAGCCATTAAGTTAGTGCAGAAAGAGACAGGGATTGACAAACAATGGACTAAGAACATACCAGTTAAGGAAGCAAAGTGCAGAAAAAGTAAAGCAAGTAGAGTTCCACAGTCTAGCCTTGGCTTTCAGCCGGCTAAACAAGCAGTAGCACAAGTAGTAGAGAAAGGAGAGAGAGTTTGAGTGTGTGTGTGTGTATTCTGAATTGTGTCCGTGTGTTAAGACTGTAGAAGAGAGTCATTTATATAGTAGTTTGAAAACTGGTTAAAATAAGGCAAGAATCAATTCTTCAGTAATTATAGAACTCAGCATAGAAAATTGGTTCGAATCTCCCTTTGATTAAGGGGGTCAGTGTGAATGGTAAAGGGCAAGTGACAAATAAGGAAAGAAATCATACACGGCTGGAGTATAACAAATAAGGAAAGAAATCATACACGGCTGGAGTATAACAAATAAGGAAAGATTTCAAAAATAGTACCAGTATAGAACAGGTAATTAATGCTAGGTTCAGAAAGTTTTCAATCTAAGGAGAAAATCAGTAGTAATGCAGACAAGGCAAGGGGAATTAATTAAGGTAAGCAACTAATCAAACTAAGTGGAAAGGTAGGGGTCGAGATTCAGTAGCATAGAGTAGGACCAAATTCATGAAGCCCTGATTAAGGACACAACTTAGTAGAAAAAATAAGTATCATAGCAAAATAAGGTAAGGAAATCAGTTAGCCTAACAGACGAGGCAAAGTTTTTAAGGTTTTTGAAAGAAAATTTTCAATCACCATTGATTAAGGAAACCAGACTTGATCAAAGGGAGTCATGACTCTATACTTTCATCATATAAATAGTGGAGGTCCACAGATGTAGCAAGAAAAACATATTTGAAGCATAGTCACAACAAGAAGCAAAAGATGAACACACAAAGTGAGCATATTCATACAAAAGCGACATAAATAGGCTAGGGATTCAGGAAAACATATTCGAAGCAGAGTAATCATAGGACTCACGTAAGCAGGCTAACACACAAACACGAAGTAAAGAAAGCATGCTAACACTTAGAGAAGCAAGTAAGGAAAATTGTAGAAACAAAGTAAAGAAAATCTTACAAAAGGGCTTTTAACAGAGTTAAGTTAAAAGCAGTAAGAGCACAAAATCGGTCAAAACAAACAAGGGAAAGGGTTTAATCACAACGAAATCAATTAGAACATGCGTAAAAGAACTCCGAGAAGCCGTAGTTTTAGAAAAGAATGACTAAAATCGAAATAGTTAGTTAAAACAGGAGATTTTTAGAGGAAAATATTTAATAATACTTGAATCATCTCAGATCTATAAAGATTTGAGAAGAATCGAGCAGTAGCAAACTAGAGTTTCGGAAGATAGTAAAGATGAGGAAAAATTGGTTAAAAACTCATGGATATACCTAGATCTAAGACAGATCTAAAGAAAAGTGAAAAATCTCAAGAGTTAGGGTTTCAGAGAACCCAGGGAAGATGAAAAAACCTTAGAACGTTATCGATTTTAGCCGGAAAAGTCATGGATCTTACTCGAACAGCCATGGATGGCCGGAAAATGGCATGAAAGATCATGGATAGGCTCTCGTAGAATTTTGAACAAGATTTGGTCTAGATCTCTTCGAGATCCTTACATGAAATCACAAAAACGAGCAACCAGGAGACGTAGGAGACAAGTATACGTCTCAAACAGCCATGGGAATCCATGGATCGAGTAAGGATCAAAGTGATTAGGGCTGGTTTTAGGTGGCGGCAGCTAGGGTTAGGTTTAGGTCTTAGAGAGAATTGGAGAGGAAAGGGGTTTCAGCGCGGCTGTTTGGTGAAAATAAGAGGTTTGGGGGGGGGGGTCTTTTGGGATTAATTATGGAAGAGAATAATAGGGACCGCTGATCTAGGAGATCAACGGTCGAGATTAAATGGGTAGGTGGGTTTCGGGTTTGGTTTGGGTTTGGGCTTGGGTCCAATGGGTTTTTTAATTGGGTTGGGGATCCGTTGGATTTAGGCTAGATTTGAAAGCCAATTTGGCCAAAATTTAAATAGCCCATTTTTCCTATTTAATTTATAAAAAATAGTTGATAATTTCTAAAAAAATTAATTTAAAAATGCTAAAATAATTTATAATACATAATAAGCAATTTAAAAATACAGGATCCAATTTTATGCATATAAAACATAATTAAATCTGAAAAGGGCTAATATTGCAATTATATACAATTTAGCTTTAAAAATATTAAATGTAATTATACAAATATATAAAAATTACCTTAGCCATATTTTGGCATCAATATAGAAATCCAATAGATGAATTAACAAAAAATAATAATTTTAGAAATAATTATTGGGGATTTTATGGATAAAAAGGGAGAAAATAAATCAATTTAAAACCTTAAAATTATGGAAAAAATAATAAAAACCTTGGACATGCTTATATATGCTATTTTGAAGGTATTTTGCGTATTGAAAATATATAGGGAAAAATTGGGTATCAACAAGCACACCACGACGATGCCCAGTAAATATCAAGACTAACTTCGGTGGGGTAGTGACGAGAAACAGTCCAAACACCTACTGGTCAAATAAATTGAACAGGATTTGATAATAAACTATCAACCTAGAAATGACATAGTAATATCAAGAGCAGGGAAAGAACAAACTACAATCAGTAGAAACAATAAAGAGAAACACAGGTGGAAACGAAGATAACCAAATAATTTAACACCAACATAACTGGGACACAAACAAGTAAAAATGTACTCAAACAAGGAAGGCGATGCCAGCTCAATAAATCATATCATTTCTGATGCACAATTTCCAGCCATCTCAAACTCGATGTCTCATATTATAACCTCAATTACCAAACTTTTAGCACACCCGGCACCTTGTGCCCACATATTTCTATCTCTCTTTAAACAACAACGTTCTCATGTTACTCAGTACATATGGTCCATAATCAATATAGTTAAGATGTTCAAGGAGTCTCATTTACATAACATAAAGTAGAGTATAACTTCTAAGCTAATTAGGAACTCAGAAAAAAAAAGATGAAATTATTTTTAGAAATCATTTGAATAGAGAAAGTACCATTTTTAATTAAAATACAACATTGAAAGAATTATTACCTTTATCATGGGATTTAAGAAATTAACTTAGTAGAAATTCTTTTTTTAAAAGTAAAATACAACCTCAAATGGTTTAAGGGAATTTAATTAAGTAACTAATTGGATAAAAAAATGGAACAATTATTGAAATTTGAAGTATTATATATATATATATATATATATATATATATATATATATATAATACTTCAAAGTATTAAAAATTCTATGAGGGTTCCATCGCAAGGGTCACAACATTAAAGAAATCCGAACAATTAAAACACTTGAGTTGATAACTACAAAGAAACACGACAAACAGAAAGTGCACGACATCACCCTTCGTGCTTTATCACTCTTCCTCACAATATGCATAAATAGAAATGTGCACAACATCACCCTTCGTGCTTTACGCTCTTCCTCACAATATTATGCACGACATCACCCTTCGTGATTTTACTCTCAATAATGTGGCACGACATCATCCTTCGTGCTTTTACTCTCAATAATGTGGCACGACATCACCTTTCATGCTTTTACACTCTTTCTCAAAATAAGCATAAATAGAAATGTGCACGCATCACCCTTCGTGCTTTAACTCTCTCTCACAATATCATGCACGGCATCACCCTTCGTGCTTTACACTCTTCCTCACCCAAACAATAGAAACAATAACATCACGGCAAAGAAGTCAACAATATGAACAATAACATCCTGGCAAGGGAATCAATAATAGAAACAATAACATCCCGACAAGTGAATCAACAATAGAAACAATAACATCCCGGCAAGGGAATCAACAATAAACAATTTTGTTGCAACAGTTAGCTTCGCCATATAGATCTCAACTCGAGTCAATACTTAATAATGGACAATTTCCAAGAGAATGTCATAAGTCTTGTTTGATATAAATAATCGTCAATTTAAATAAGAATAGTACATAATAAGGATCACGGAAAAATCAAGAAGCACGATAACCTCAACAAAACAACCAGACATAATAAGCACGTGATAACTACACCGGTAACCACAACAATTGGACATGTAGCATGTTTACACGAAGTCATAAAGGAAACTCACAATCAAGAGGTATCAAAACAATAAGGAGGAAAATCACTTCAATTAAGGAAATTAAGGGTCAAGTAACACGTACGAATTAGAGGAAAACTAATAACATCATATGGAGTATATAGAGGCAATTTAAGCAATTAGGAAACCCAACCATAACGAGATACTTTTCACATAATGAACATAAGGACCTAAGAACCCTAGAGGCAAATTTTCCACAAATAAGTCCGAGCACACACTCGTCACCTCGCATGCATGGACTACAATTAGCATAGAAGACTCAAATCCTAAGAGGAAGTTCCCCACACAAGGTTAGGCAAGATACTTACCTCAATCTGGCCAATTCAATACTCAATTTAGCTTTTCCTTTACCAATTCATCAATGCTCGGCTCAATCTAGCCAAAAACGATTTGAATACATCTAACAATGCAAGAGAAAATATTTCCAATTAACAAAACTATGATTCTTATACAATTTGTAAAAAGTCAACTCCCCGGGTCCTCTACATTGACGGCACATCCAACGCATCGAGATCTGGATTGGGACTCGTACTTGAAGTCCCAACAGGCGAAGTGATTCGCCAATCCATACAGTGTCCCGAAATGACTAACAATGAGGTCAAGTATGAGGCTATAATTGCAGGACTGAAACTGGCCCTCGAGTATGGTGCACAACGAGTCATCCTCCGCTGCGACTCTCAACTCATTGTAAACTAAGTTACTGGGACTTTCCAAATCAAGGAGTAGAGAGTACAGAAATACCAGACAAAAATCAATAAGCTGCTACCAGAATTCGACGAATGCCGACTCGACCAGATACCCCGGTCGCAAAACATCGAAGCAGATAGTCTCGCCAAACTGGCAGCAGCAACTAAGAATATCACCAAGGAAAACGTGGTCACCCTCCCCCACTCATCAATTGACCAAGTCGAGGTACACTTTATAAACATAACTTTATAAACTTAACTTGGGACTAGCGCAACCGCATCATAACATACACTCCCACAAGACAAAAATGAAGCCAAAAAGCTTCGAAGACAAGCAGCCAGGTATAGCCTCATAAACCGCGACCTTTACAAAAGGACGTTCGGCGGCCCTTTGGCCAAATGCCTTGGACCAAATCAAATATGGCGTGTGCTCGAAGAAGTACACGAAGGCCACTGCGGTGCTCATACAGGCAACCGAGCCCTCGTCAGATGTCTTATTCGTACAGGATACTACTGGCCCACTATGAAAAAAGAAGCCGCAGATTATGTCAATGAATGTGAGCAATTCCAGAAGTATTCCCTTATGATACACCAAGCAGGCGAACTCCTGCACTTCGTCACTTCTCCATGGCCGTTTATAAAATGGGGGATGGATATCGCCGGACTCCTCCTAGTAGGGCGAGGTAAGATACGCTTCCTTTTGGTTTTAACTGATTACTTTTCCAAATGGGTAGAAGCAGGTGCATTCACTCAAATACGCGAATAGGAAGTCATCGCATTCATCTGGAAAAACATCATATGTCACTTCAGCATCCCCAAAGAAATCAGTTGTGACAATGGACCTCAGTTCATCAGGAAAAAGATGACCGAGTTCTTCGAAAAATGTCACATCAAGAGGATACTCTCCACGCCATATCACCCTGCCGGCAACAGTCAAGAAGAATCCTCCAACAAAACAATATTAAATATACTAAAGAAAAAGCTCGAGGATGCCAATGGGCTATGGCCGAAAATGCTACCAGAGGTGTTATGGGCCTACCGCACCACGCCAAAAACCAGCACATGTGAGGCGCCATATTCATTGGTCTACAGGACTGACGCCGTTATACCCATTGAGGTCGGAGAACCCAGCCTGAGATACTCCAATGAGAGTGGACCGAACAATGACGAAAACAGAATATAGGACCTGGATGAGGTGGAAGAATGGAGGGATATGGCTCACGTAAGAATGATAGCCCAAAAACAATAAGTGGAAAGGTACTACAACAAGAAGGCCAAAGTACGACCACTCAGAGTCGGGGACTACGTCCTCAAGGCCAAAACACAAGCAACAAAAGACCCAAATGAAGGAAAATTGGGAACAAACTGGGATGGGTCATATAAAATCACAACAACAACAAGCAAAAGAGCATTCCAATTAGAAATAATGGAAGGAAAACTACTACAAAACAACTGGAATATCACCCACCTCAAATATTTCACTTCTCAAAAATGACGCCACCTAAGTCATACTCTTTTTTACTCACTCGGGTTTTGTCCCAATCAGGTTTTCTCGGGGAGGTTTTTAACGAGGTGACGAGGGAGATGTCTCGAAGTTCAAAGTATAATTCATCGCCCAGCCTACCAATAGCATCTCCATGCCGAGCAATGAAGGGACTAGGTACAAGGAAACTCCATTGTATGTACGAAATCGACATGTATCTCTAACATATGAATAAAACTACTCCATTGAATGTACGAAATCGACATGTATCTCCAACGCATGAATGAAACTACTCCATTGAATGTACGAAATCGACATGTATCTCCAACGCATGAATGAAATTACTCCAATGAATGTACGAAATCAACATGTATCTCCAATGTATGAACGAAACCGGCATACACGACACTCTAGCGAATAAAATAAAACATGTTACCCTCCATCGTCCTTCAGCAAACACGACGGGATAACACCTCGACATTAGCTCAAAAGTAACATCCCTATGGCTAAGGCCGTTACTAAAGAAAAGAGTTCGACACCACTCGAACCGCGACGGGATAACACTTCGACATTAGCTCAAAAGTAACATCCCTATGGCTAAGGCTATTACTAAAGAAAAAAGTTCGATACCACTCAAACCACGACGGGTTAACATTTCGACATTAAGTCGAAATAACACCCCCATGTCTAAGGCCATCGCCATAGAAAAGAGTTCGACACCACTGGAACCACGACGGGTTAACATTTTGACATTAAGTCAAAATAACACCCCTACGGCTAAGGCCATCTCCATAGAAAAGAGTTCGACACCACTCGAACCACGACGGGTTAACATTTCGACATTAAGTCAATATAACACCCCCACGGCTAAGGCCATCATCATAGAAAAGGGTTCGATACCATTCGAACTACGACGGGTTAACATTTCGACATTAAGTCGAAATAACACCCCTATGGCTAAGGCCATCGCCATAGAAAAGAGCGCTACCATTCGTACCACAACGGGTTAACATTTCGGCATCTACTCGAAATAATACCCTTACGACAAAGGCCGTCGCCAAAAGCAAGAGCTCGAACTTGCTCAAATCATTCAATAATCGACGACACACAGGTTACTTAACATCCAACGTCATTTGGACTATGATAATATATCACGCAAGGCTGGGTAGCCTAGGGCACCCCCGCAACAAAAAAACAAAACAAACACAAAACACCCAACAAAAAGACAATTAAGAGGTACGCATAAAAAGTAACTACTCCATTACAGCTGTTGTATTACAAACATTTTTACAAAGGGCTCAAGGACGCCCCCACAAAAATATCAAAACAAAAATAAATACAACCAAGTCCTATGCCACATCACCCCTTGTGGCATACTCTTCATTGTACCAAGAGTCGGAGATGAGCTTGTCCGTATCGTCATAATCGACATCGTCTCCTCCAGGCATGCCGAAGTCATAACCACACGCCTCTCGAGCGGCACGTGCTTTAATATGCACCTTTCGGAGTTTTGCCTCAGATACTTTCTCGTCAGCACGAAGAGGCTTATACACATCAAGTTGAGCTTCAGCATGAACCCATAGCTCATATAATTCTCGAGGCACGACAGGTTCGACCGAAGCATGGGATGTAGAAGGCTGAGACTGTCGTCGCACGTCCTTCCCCTTCAAAGCAACAACTTGTTCGTTTAACGCGGACAACTCCACCTCTAGATCTCGGATACGCCCCTCAAATCTTGCCACCTTAAGCGCAGATGTCTCCACCTCCTTGTCCCGTTCTGATCTACAAACATGAAGGGCATCCTCTAGAGTTGCTGCCTTAGAGATGGCAGTTGCCCTATCCCTTTCAGCATGAGCCAATCCATCAGCATTAGCACTCATCTCGCCTTTAGGTCAACGACCTCTGCCACCTTTCTGTCGAGCTCAACAATTAAGTTGGCTACCTTCGCCTGGAGGTCGACATTCTCGGCCATCACTCCCTTACTCAGCTCGAGCTCATCATCCTTGGCCTTAAGAGCCGCCTCCAGTTCACTGCAACAAGCAATGGCCTTCATCAGGTCCTCATCTCTATATTGGGAAAAATTGAGTTTACATAATGAAGTGATTGAAAGATGACGTGTCATGACACGAAGGCTGGTCAAAGAATGATGATTAGCAAAGAGGCACGAGTTGCAACAGATACGAGCAGAGGTACAAGTAGAGGCACAAGCAGTTATTCAAAAGACTCAAAGCTCGTACCTATTTATACCCAAAAATCAAAGAGAAAAAATCTGACAGCACAAGAGAGTACAAATACAATATTTAATACTAAAAACGTTAGAGAATATGTATTAAATTACAATGATTATGTAACGTAGTATTTAATGCCTTTAATTGTCTATACTGACCTTATTATGACAAAGGCAAAACATATATCTTTGAGATAGCTATAAAAAGGAGAGAATGGATCATTTGTAAGGACACAAAAGATCATATGAATATATTGGTTTACTTTGTTTTCTTCTGTCTATCTTATTATTAGCAAAATCACTTTCCTTTATTCAGTTTTGATTATCAGTAACTCATGTTCTTCTAAATTAAAGCTTTGACCGAAATTTCACGTTTTAGTTAAACAAATTGGTTACGTTACCGGGAATCTGGTAATATATTCTTTCTTAGCCTAACCTTTTTTGTTGCATCAACCATGTCAAACTTTAATGACAACACCTAAGGAAACCAAGGAAACCAAGGGGACCAACAACTCTAGGGAAATCCACAGGATGATCACACCCCAGTCACTTCTCCACAAAGCTCCCCTTAGCAGTCTCGAGAAGGCACTCCTGATGGATCTCATGCAAATGGAAACGCTCAATTTGAAAATGATGAAGCTGTTAATGAGGCTTTGCAAAAACTAATCGCTCAACAGGTCAATAAAGCTCTTGAGGACTTTGTTATCCAGTTACCTGTCGCACCCACAACACCCACTCCAAATGACAATACTTTAGAGAACCCTCGTTCTGGGCTTGCCAATTCAGGCAGTGGTGGAATCCCCACCGAGTCACGAGATGGAGAACCAGGTAACTTAGTCAATTCTGATTTACAAAATTTAGTACTAACATTGCAGAAACAGCTCAAGGAGCAAAGTGACCGCATAGAGCAAATACCTGGAGTACCGCCTGTAATCAAAGGGATAGATATGGATAAATATTCACAACAACCCTGGAAGCCAAGTGTTGCTCCCCTCCCAATTCCAAAGAAATTCAAAATGCCCGATATTCCAAAATATGATGGAACAACTGATCCACGAGACCACGTGACTGCATTCACAACAGGCGTAAAAGGCAACGACTTTACCAAACAAGAAATTAAATCAGTACTGGTTAAAAAATTTGGTGAAACACTCACTAAGGGAGCATTAACATTGTTTCTCTTTTACCTGAAAATTCCATAAATTCTTTTGCTGAGCTTGCAAATTCATTTATGAAAGCACACTCGGGAACTTAAAAAGTTGAAAAAAGAATGGAAGATATTTTCAAAATCAAGTAAGGGGACTAAAAATTGCTTAGAGAATTCGTGGATAGGTTCCAGCATGAAAGAGTGACGTTACCGCGCGTACCTGACAATGGGGCAGCTATAGCCTTCACTAGTAATTTGAATGAAAAATGCTCCGAAGCCACGAGGCGACTCAAGGAAAGTCTTCGTGAATTCCCAGCAACATCGTGGAATGACGTTTACAACAGGTACATTATGAAGCTAAGGATAGACGAGGATATTATCTCACGATCTCAAAAATAAGAAAAGGTGAGTTCGAGACGGGCGGAAACCAAAAAAAGGTCCGGTAAAAATAGGTACGAACCATATATGGGTCCAGTGGGAAAAGATTCACTATCAAAACAGTACAATCCAAGGTACGATCATAGGTCGAGCAATAGAGAGTCGGGCTCGTCATCAAGATTTGGGAATGATCGAAACGCGCGAGAGTCACGAGATGATGATAGAAATTTGAAAGCAAGATTTGGCGGTTATAATTTTAATGTAAGCACTTCCGAGCTCATAGCTATTTTAAGAAGCATGGGTGATAAGGTACGGTGGCCAAAAGAAATGAGATCGAATCCAAACAGGCGCAACCCTGATCACTGGTGCGAATTTCACAACGATCACGGGCACAAAACGGCAGACTGTAGGTTGTTACAAGGTGAAGTTGATCATCTATTAAATCAAGGGTATCTCACTGAATTATTCAGTGAGAGAGGTAAGCAAGCATACATGAAGAATAGGCAGGAGCCCCCAAAACCACCTTCTCCCAAAAGGACCGTTAATGTCATAAGTGGAGGTGAAGACATCAATGGCGTGACGTAGAAAACAGCCAATAAAGTTTCCAAAGTCATAATTACCCACGGGAAGCGGGTGCGACATGTCTTAGAGAAAGAAAGCATTACGTTTGATGATGCAAATGCAGATGGCGTATTATCCCCACATAACGATGCACTGGTAATATCTCTACTTGTACATGATACTAATGTGAAACGAGTTTGAGTTGATCCAGGTAGTTCCATGAACATTATTCTGCTAAGAGTACTACGTGAGATGCAAGCTGAAGATAAATTAATACCAAAGGCGCATACTCTGTCTGGATTTGACAATTCTAGCGTAGTGACGAAATGGGAGGTAATACTTACAATATTCACAGAAGGAGTTGTCAAAGATATAAAGTTCAGGTGGTAGATATGGAGATGGCTTACAATATGATCCTTGGGAGACCATGGATCCACGAGATGGATGTCGTTTCGTCAACCTTGTACCAAGTTATTAAATTTCCATCACCATGGGGAATATGTCAAATCTGTGGGGATCAACATCCATCTAGGAGCATCAACTCTGTAGCAGATTCAAGTACGGGAAATGAAGAAAAATAGCAATTACAGAATCCAGTTGAGGGTACCACAACACAAACCTCAACTGAACAAGGACGAACAGACGTGGACTCAAGGCCAGATGTTATTCAAGAACCAGAGAAAAATGAAAATATCAAAACAATGATTGAAGAACTGGAAGCTGTAATATTATTTGCACAATGGCCTGAAAGGAAAGTATACATAGGGGCCAATCTAAGCCAAGACATGAAAGGTAAGTTGATTGAATTTTTAAAAACTAACGTGGATTGCTTTGCTTGATCCCACTCTGATATGACATGAATACTACCAGAGGTAATGACTCACAAATTAAATGAAGACCCATCGTATCCCCTTGTCAAACAAAAGAAGAGAAATCAAGGAACTTTCAAACATCAGGTGATTCAAGATAAGGTTCAAAAATTACTAAAGATTGAGTCTATCCATGAGGTAAAGTATCCTAATTGGTTAGCCAATACTATTGTGGTACCGAAGAAGAATGGTAAGTGGCGAGTTTGTATAGATTACACAGACCTTAACAAAGCTTGTCCTAAAGATTCTTTTCTATTACCACATATAGATCAACTAATTGATGCTACTACAGGACATGAATTGTTAAGCTTTTTAGATGCGTATTCAGGATACAACCAGATCAAAATGGATCCAATAGATGAAGAAAAAATCTCATTTATAACAGACAGGGGGACTTACTGTTATAAAGTAATGCCTTTTGGTCTCAAAAATGTTGGTGCAACATATCAAAGACTAGTGACCAGAATATTTCAAGAACATTTGGGAAAAACAATGGAGGTCTACATAGATGACATGCTCGTTAAAACTCAACATTCAGGGGATCATATATCGCACTTGTCTGATACGTTTCAAATCTTGCGAAAATTCAATATGAAATTAAATCCGGAGAAATGTGCATTCGGTGTTGCATCAGGTAAGTTTTTGGGTTTTCTTATTTCTAACCGTGGTATTGAAGTGAATCCCGCACAGATTAAGGCCATTGAAGAAATTCCTGACATGCTTACAAGTAAAAAAGAAGTGCAGAGGTTGACAGAAGAATTGCAGCCTTGGGGAGATTCATTTCTAAATCATCAGAAAAGTGCTTTAAGTTCTTTTTAGCTCTTAAAAGCAAGATCAGTTCGAATGGACTGAGGAATGTCAGCATGCACTCAAGTAAAAAAGAAGTGCAGAAGTTGACAGGAAGAATTGCAGCCTTGGGGAGATTCATTTCTAAATCATCAGAAAAGTGCTTTAAGTTCTTTTCAGCTCTTAAAAAGCAAGATCAGTTCGAATGGACTGAGGAATGTCAGAAGGCACTCAAAAATTTGAAGACATAACTGTCAAATCCGCCATTGCTCGCAAAACCAAAGGCTGGGGAAAGACTGCTCATCTACCTTGCTGTCTTAGAAGTAGCGGTAGGTGCTGTTTTAGTCCGTGAAGACCAAGGTAAACAATCTCCGATCTATTATGTTACCAAATCTTTATTAGATACGGAGACGCGGTATCCTTAATTAGAAAATCTAGCACTTGCATTAATCATGACATCTAGAAAATTAAGGCCTTATTTTCAATATCATCCTATCGCTGTAGTAACTGCTTATCCCTTACGCAATATATTACATAAGCATTAGTTATTAGGTAGGTTAGCCAAGTGGGCTATAGAATTAGGTGAGTATGACATCATATACCAACCTAGAACCGCGATAAAATCTCAAGTGTTAGCAGATTTTGTGGCTGATTTTAGCCAAGGAATGCAATTAGAAGCAGAAAAAGAATTACAAGTGTTCAACGGATCTAATCCGGGGATTTGGACCTTATTTACTGATGGTTCGACTAATGTGAAAGGTGCAGGCTTAGGAATTGTTTTGTTACCACCTACAGGCGAAACCATTCGACAAGCCATTAAATGTCATTCTATAACTAACAATGAGGCAGAGTATGAAGCTGTGATTGCAGGTTTAGAACTGGCACGAGAACTTGGCATTAATCAGATTATAATCAAAAGTGATTCGCAGCTCGTAGTTAATCAAATGCTGGGGACTTATACGGCCAGGGAAGCACAGATGCAGCAGTACTTAGAGAAGGTACGGGATCTGATTAGGTAATTCCAAACCTGGAAGTTACGCAAATACCAAGAGATGAAAATGTCGAGGTAGATACCCTAGCTAATCTCGCATCTGCGGCAGACGTGGCAAGCAATGAAAATGCTTCTGTAATTCATTTGTTTCATTCAGTGCTCGATCTAGACAAAAATGAGGTAAATTTTAATAACTTAACTTGGGATTGGAGGAACGAGATTGTTGCTTTTTTGCAGTATGGTACCGTCCCTGAAGACAAGAGAAAAGCTCACGCGCTTCGAAAAAAGGCTGCCCGATATTGTTTAAAGCAAGGCAATCTTTATCGAAAAATGTTTGGTAGACCCTTAGCAAGATGCCTCGGACATTCTCAGATAGAATACGTAATGAGAGAAATACACGAGGGGCATTGTGGAAATCACGCCGGAGGAAGATCACTGGTAAGATCCATAATTAGGGCAGGTTATTATTGGCCCAAAATGGAGGAAGAATCGGAAAATTTCATGGCTAAATGTGATAAATGCAAAAGGTATGGTAATAACATGCATAGACCTGCGGAGTTGTTACATCCGGTCATTGCACTGTTGCCTTTTATAAAATGGGGGATGGATATCGTGGGTCCGCTACCACAAGCAAAAGGACATGTAAAATTCTTGCTCGTACTCACTGACTATTTTACTAAATGGGTGGAAGCAGGAGCATTCAAACAGGTGCGAGAAAAAGAAGTTAGAAATTTCATTTGGCGAAATATCATATGTCGATTCGGTGTGCCAAAGGAAATCGTGTGTGATAATGGCCCTCAATTTATAGGCGCACAAATCACAGAGTTCTTTCAAAATTGGCAGATTAAAAGGATTACATCCACACCTTATCATCCGGTGGGTAATGGACAAGCTGAGTCAACAAACAAAATCATTATCAACAATTTAAAGAAGCGTTTGGAGGAATCCAAAGGTAATTGGCCAGAATTGTTACCTGGAGTTTTATGGGCATACCGCACAACAACAAAAACAAGTACGGGAGAAACACCATTTTCATTGGTTTATGGAGATGAAGCTTTAATTCCAGTTAAGATAGGAGAGCCAAGCACAGTTTTACACAAGCGTCAGAAGAGCCTAATTACGAAGAAATGCGCATAAATCTTGATCTACTTGAAGGAAAAAGAGAAGCTGCATTAATAAGAATGACAACACAAAAGCAGGTCATAGAACGATACTACAATCGAAAAACACGCCTAAGATTCTTCAAGATTGGGGACTTCGTGCTCAAAAAGGTTTTTCAATCTACGAAGGCAGCCAATGCGGGAAAACTAAGTCCAACCTGGGAAGGACCCTACAGGATTCATGATATCGCAGGGAAAGAGCATACAAGCTGGAAACGATGGATGGCAAGATACTACCTTCACATTGGAATACTGTTCACCTGAAGAGATATTATTTCTAAGGAATACCCACGGTCAGGTATCTATATTTTAAAATTTAATTTTTGAATTGTTAAAATTTTACTAACGATTTTAGATGGTAGGCAAAAAGTTAGCCCGTAGTAAATGATGAATCACGACCTACAAGGCACGTGGAATAAATTAAAATTTTCGGTCTAGGGTTACAACTATTCTGATAGAAATTCATACGGGTTAAGCAGTCTTCATCTATAATCGCACCTCTGAGTCCCGTGTGTTTTTTCTTTTCAGGAAAGGGCCAAATGAGAGGAACAATCAAGTGCTCGAGGCTTCATACTTCAACGCTCAAACACTTGGGGGACTATATAATATACATAAGCATGTGTATAAAGAAGGCGAAGAAGATTGGGAAATAATCAAAGATCAAGCCTGAGAAGTTCACTCATTGAATGAGTCAAGTGCAGTGCAAAGTCACGAGCTAAGGCCAAAGAAAAACCGTATCATAGTTAGGGTAAAGGCAATGTACTGAAACGGGTTATAAATAAAAACCTTGTGTTCATTTAATGTACTTAAACATGTTATAAATAAAAACCTTGTGTTCATTTAATGTACTGAAATAGGTTATAAATAAAAACCTTGTGTTCATTTAATGTACTGAAATGGGTTATAAATAAAAATCTTGTGTTCATTTTTTGTTTTTGAAATCTGTTATAAGAAAAACAGTTACGAGAAAGTTATAAAAGCAATTCAAATACATGTAAAGTATTATTCAAAACTAGACAAAGTTCAAATAAAAACTTGTCAAAGTTATTTCAAGAAACATGTGTATTCCTATTTCTTTTATCGTATATTAACACCATTATGAAGTTGAGACGTCTTCTTCATTAAGTGTCGAATATAAAAGGGCCCTCTTTTATAAAATTCATGATTAATTCAAGTATTCATGAAATTAACAGAAGCATTTTTGAAGAATAAAAATGCAAGTTATTCAGTAAGTCCTAAAAAATAAAGGCAAGAATAAACAAAACAGAAGTTCAAACAGCAACGGAAACTTCTTAATATTAAAAAGGTTTAGACTAAATAACCCATACTGTAACGAACTTCCTCTGAGTCCATTGGAGTCCAACAACGAAATCCATAGTGATACACTCCCACTTCCACTCAGGAATCTCTATCTTCAGAAGCAAACCACCAGGTCTCTGATGCTCGTACTTTACTTGCTGACATTTTAAACACCGAGCTACATGTGCTTATATATCCTTCTTCATCTTTCTCCACCAATAATGCTGCCGCAAGTCCTGATATATCTTAGCGGTGCCCGGATGAATAGAATACCGAGAACTGTGGGCCTCCTCTAGAATCAACTCACGAAGCCCATCCACATTAGGCACACAAACACGACCCTGCATCCTCAAAACTCCTTCATCACCAACCGTAACCTGTGTGGCATCACCGTGCCTCACTGTGTCCCTAAGGGCAAACAAATGAGGGTCATCATACTGCCCATCTCTGATGCGCTCAATTAAGGAAGACCGAGCAACTGTGCAAGCTAAAACACGATTGGGCTCAGAAACATCTAACCTCACGAACTGATTGTCCAAGGCCTGAACATCTAATGCAAGCGTTCTCTCACCGACTAGAATGTACGCAAGGCTGCCCATACTGATTGACTTCCTACTCAAAGCATCGACCACCACATTGGCCTTCCCGGGATGATACAAGATGGTAATATCATAATCTTTCAATAGCTCCAACCACCTTCTCTGCCTCAAATTGAGCTCCTTTTGTTTGAAGAAATACTGCAAACTCTTATGATCCGTGAACATCTCACACGACACGCCATATAGATAGTGCCTCCAGATCTTCAGCGCGTGAACAATGGCTGCTAGCTCCAATTCATGAACTGGATAATTCTTCTCGTGAATTTTCAGTTGCCGCGAAGCATATGCAATAACCTTGCCAGCATCAATACCGCACCAAGTCCAATACGAGATGCGTCACAATATACCGTATAGGGCCCTGAATCTATGGGCAACACCAACACCGACGCCGTAGCTAAAGCTGTTTTGAGCTTCTAAAAGCTCGCTTCACACTCGTCTGACCATCTGAACGAGGCACCCTTCTGCGTCAGCCTGGTCAATGGGGCTGCTATAGATGAAAACCCCTCCACAAACAGACGGTAATAACCCGCCAATCCCAAGAAACTACGGATCTCTGTGGCTGAAGTAAGTCTAGGCCAATTCTGAACGACCTTAATCTTCTTAGGATCCACCTGAATATCCTTTGCTGATACAACGTGACCCAAGAAAGTAACTGAACTCAAGCAAAACTCACATTTCGAAAACTTAGCATATAACTAGCTGTCTCTCAGAGTCTGAAAAACGATCCGAAGATGCTGCTCATGCTCCTCTCGACTGCGGGAGTAGATCAAGATATCATCAATAAACACAATCACAAAGAAATCCAGGTAAGGCTTGATCACCTGGTTCATCAAATCCATAAATGCTGCTGGGGCATTTGTCAGCCCAAATGACATCAATAGAAACTCATAATGTCCATACCGAATCCGGAAAGTGGTCTTAGGGACATCAGATGCCCTAATCCTCAACTGATGGTAACCTCAAATCGATCTTTGAAAACACCTTGGCACCCTGAAGCCGATCAAATAAGTCATCAATCCTCAGCAATGGATACTTCTTCTTGATGGTGACTTTGTTCAACTGCCGATAGTCTATGCACATCCTCATCGACCCATCCTTCTTCTTTACAAACAACACCGGCGCACCCCAAGGCGAGACACTAGGTCGAATAAAGCCTTTATCAAGCAAATCTTGCAACTGTTCCTTCAATTCTTTCAACTCCGGCGGGGCCATGCGTTATGGCGGAATAGAAATGGGCTGAGTGCTTGGGACTTCGGAATTCCATTCCGGGCATACGCCCAGGTCCCATATTTTACTACGGACCCACCGGGCTTGGGACCTCGGAATTCTTTTATCAAAAATTTATTTCTCGGGTTTGGGACCTCGGAATTCGATTCCGGGCATACGCCCAGGTCCCATATTTTACTACGGACCCACCGGGACCGTCAAAACACGGGTTCGGGTTCGTTTTCTCATAACATTGACCGAAGTCAACTAAAATCAACTTTTTAGACCAAAAATTATTATTTCATCAATTTTTTACATAGAAGCTTCCCGAAAACGCGCCCGAACTACATACGCAAATCGAGGCGAGATAAAATGAAGTTTTTAAGGCTTCGGAACATGAAATCGAGTTCTAAAACATAAAATAATCCTTTGGGTCATCGCAACGAAGAACAACAGAAACAATATAACTCACAAGTAATTCATCTACCACTTACAAAGGAACAATCAAAATATTTAATTGTTCCTATATTATTCAATTGATTCGTTCAATACCAACAAAATCAGACCGAACGAATTTGTGGAGAAAGCAGACAATTTGAATGATATTTGTGGAGAAAGCAGACTATTGCTGCCTTCAACTAGCCATTTTTTTAGCTATTCCATATTTAAAATCTTTCCTTAGTTTTATATTCAAAAAATTTCTTTACGTATTTAATTAACTCATTTTGAAGATAATAAGATACTCGTAAAAAAAAGCGAACGATATTTCACCAAGGACCTTCATGTTTTTAGTATTTTAGTAGTAGTATTAATTAAGATAATATAGATTACTTATCTATCTTAAATCAAACACTAATCCTAATCCATATTCAACATGATTAATTAGGAAGTTGGAACCAATGAGAGCTAATGGCTTGTTTTTAGTTTCAAAGAGTATTTGTAAACACGTTAACAGCTGAATGCACAGTACACAATTTTTGACTTTAGTAACTCCACGAGAAAATAGTGCCTTTGCTGACTCATCTCGTACCAATCTAAAATGGATAAACCCTGACGTGTCAAATAAACTTCTCCAAACAAAGAGCTACCACGTGTTCACGACAATTGGTTGTCCCAGTATATTCCACATGGAGATGGAGTGCTGAAAGATGCTAAAATGGGATATCCTCCATCTATTTAATATCCACCGTTTAAATTTATATAAGGGTTAAGAAAGAAAGTAGGATATTTAGAACTTGTAAATCTAAATATACTATATTATACTTAATGAATTTTTTAAAATTAAATTGCTTTTAAATATAAAAAATTGTCATTTGTTTTGGTCCATAAACAAGGAAAAGCGCCACATACAAAGGAATAGAAGGAGCTGAGCAATGTTATCATATCCTAGTCGATGACTAGCTCTTAAGAAATTGTCATTTAAAAATTGTTATTTGGTGAATTGAACTATAACTTGATTATGTCGTGAATAATATAGTAAAAATTGTTGTAGGTGATCAATAATACAAAGAATTGTTACAATTGAATAGTCCGATTAAAGGAATAATATAGTAACTTTTTTCCCCAATATTTATATCAACAAATAAATGTAAGATAGTCTTTACACTTAAATTTTACCCGCTAAAATTAAATTACTTAGACTTGTGTAAACATAATTTCTAAAAACAAAACGTAGCATGGATTATGAAGAGTTATATGCTAAAACTTGAATGCCATAATAATTATCTTAACACAAGAGATTACATTATTAAACGAACGTCACATCATTTTTTAATATCAGGATTAGACTTAAGATGCGGCGACCAAACAACCCTCTAAGAAAAGGAGAAAAGGAAAGAAATCGAACCGAAGAAACGTCGCCGCTTGAAAGGTAGTTGTTGATGTGCCCATTGGAACGCCTATAAATAGAAGGGCCTGTTTGCCACTAAGCAATGCATTAACTTAGGAAACGTACTCCATTGTGTCTTAGTACGTGGCCATCTCTCCAAAAATCCTGCATAGCCTTCTCTTTATCTGTTTTATTATACTATCATCTTTATTATCCAATCATCTTTAAAAAAAAAAACTAGTGTTTTTGTACTAAGATAACATTTAAAGTAACAATCATGTGCGGGATCTTGGCTGTTTTGGGTTGTTCTGATGATTCTCAGGCCAAAAGGGTTCGTGTTCTCGAGCTCTCTCGCAGGTAAATTATATTTCCCTTCTTTTCTGTATTGTTAATGTTATTGTGTTGCGTTATTATATTGATTCTTTTTTATGAGAAAGTAGTTTCCTGAACGTTTGCATTTTAGAATAAAAGAAGACTAAAGCTTAAGATAGATTATATATTTAGATATTCTTGACGTGGACCTATATCTTAGATTCACAATATAATTTTCTCGGACCAACTGTTTTAGCATGACTTGTGTATGATGTTGATATGAAAAGCTGTGATTTAATTAGTAGGAGTAATTCATTTCCATGTTACAATTACTTATCTTTCTCCTCCTTGTGTTCTTGCCACTGCTAGAGGCAGATCTATAATTCCTACTTAGAGTATTGAACACATTGTACTTTTGAAATTGTAAGTGTGCAGTTTAATATTTGTTAAAATTTTGAAGGTTTTTTTAATTACATGTATATCGTGACGTTATATAGCCTCTCTACCCGCATAAGGTAGGGGTAATGTCTGCGTACAAATAGGCTGATTTCACTCTGTGTTCAGTTGAATCAATATATGCGGCATCCACCACTGTTTGCAAATGCATGGGAATGGAAAAGTCATGCCTCATCACTGTCACACATGATTTTTATTTATTTATTTATTATATATGATTCTTTAAATCTATTAGTGGGTACTGAATCTTGCTAACTGATCGATTGATGAAACAGGTTGAAGCATCGTGGACCAGATTGGAGTGGGCTGTATCAACATGGGGACTGTTACTTGGCACATCAGCGTCTAGCTATTGTTGATCCTGCTTCCGGTGATCAACCTCTGTTTAACGAAGATAAGACGATTGTTGTTACGGTGGGTGCTTTTAATTTCATGTTTACTCTCATTTCTTGCTCAGTTTACTGATGAAAACGAAACTAATGCTGATAACTATCAACCAATCAACCACATACAAGTAGGGGTCGACTATATGATTCATTATATCCTTTCCTCTATTCAAATAGTTGATGATTAATTTCATGCCAAAAATTTCAGGTAAATGGAGAGATCTACAATCACGAGCAACTTCGTAAGCAAATGCCTAATCATAAGTTCCGGACTGGCAGTGACTGTGATGTCATTGCACACCTAGTGAGTACTCATCTTCCAACTTAGGAAACATGTATGTATATGTAAAATTATTCCCTGATTATATTATGTACATTAATCAGTATGAAGAACATGGAGAAGATTTTGTGGACATGCTGGATGGGATCTTCGCTTTTGTGTTATTGGATACTCGAGATAACAGCTTTCTTGTTGCTCGTGATGCCATTGGAATTACTTCCCTTTATATTGGTTGGGGACTTGATGGTAAGATTCCATATGATTTTCTCACTTAGATTTTGTTATTGCAAATGAATATGTTGAATCCTTATATGTACTAATTGTTGTAATTCTGTTCCTTCTCAGGGTCTGTATGGATATCATCTGAGCTTAAGGGCTTGAATGATGACTGCGAACATTTTGAAGTTTTCCCACCAGGGCACTTGTACTCTAGCAAGAATGGCGGCTTTAGGAGGTGGTACAATCCTCCTTGGTTCTCTGAGGCCATTCCTTCCACTCGTTATGATCCCTTAGTTCTCAGGCGTGCCTTTGAAAATGTGAGTTAATATTGTTGTTGTTGAAATGGATCCAACATGTTGGTTTTAAGGCTATATATCATTTTGCAGGCTGTTATCAAAAGGTTGATGACTGATGTCCCCTTTGGTGTTCTCCTCTCCGGGGGACTCGATTCATCCTTGGTTGCTTCGATTACTGCTCGCTACTTGGCTGGTACAAAGGCTGCCAAGCAGTGGGGAGCACAGCTTCATTCCTTCTGTGTTGGCCTTGAGGTCAGATAATCTTGAGACTTGTGTGATTACAACATTAATAACGACAACACCTCATTCACAAGCTAGTAAGGTCAGCTATATGAAATCTGATACCGATTTGCTTGCTTTCACCGAACAGGGCTCACCGGATCTCAAGGCTGCAAGAGAAGTTGCTGACTACTTGGGAACCGTTCACCACGAGTTTCACTTCACCGTTCAGGTTTTGATGGAGCAACTCTATTTTCACTTGATCTATCATCCTCTTCGTTTCTCCTTTGTTTACCTGATGGCAAATGACATGTGTTGTATTTGCAGGATGGAATTGATGCAATTGAAGATGTTATTTACCATATTGAGACATACGATGTAACGACAATCAGAGCAAGCACTCCTATGTTCCTTATGTCGCGTAAGATTAAGTCACTAGGAGTGAAGATGGTCATATCTGGGGAAGGATCTGATGAAGTGTTTGGTGGCTACTTGTACTTTCACAAGGCTCCCAACAAGGAAGAGTTCCACAAGGAAACATGTCGCAAGGTATAAGAAAGTGCTTCCAGTTCCTAGTTTAAATAGGACAAGGAGTTGAGAAAATGTTGATTTTTTCCCTATGCAGATTAAAGCGCTTCACCAATATGACTGCTTAAGAGCAAATAAGTCAACATCTGCATGGGGTTTAGAAGCTAGAGTCCCTTTCCTAGATAAGGAGTTCATCAATGTTGCCATGAGTATTGATCCAGAGTGGAAGTTGGTAAGTAGTTGACCCCCAATTGTTGATCGAATAAACAATCAACTGTCCCTAAAACTATGTATTTATTCATTTCAGATTAAACCAGAGCAAAGGAGAATTGAAAAGTGGGCTCTAAGGAGGGCCTTTGATGATGAGGAGCATCCTTATCTCCCAAAGGTGTACTAAATCGCCATTTTCAAACTGATTTGCAAATGATTTTGAATGTTATATTATTAATCAAACTAACAATTTACTCATTACATTCCTTGCAGCACATCCTGTATAGGCAAAAAGAACAATTCAGTGATGGCGTGGGCTATAGTTGGATAGATGGACTCAAAGCACATGCTGAACAACATGTGCGTTTCAATGACTAATCAACGACTTTCTACTGCTCTTATTTATCTTCCAATGCTTGTTTGTTTTAAAGCTGACCGAGGAAACAAATTTTTTCCTTTAATAGGTGACCAATAGGATGATGTTTAATGCTTCACATATATTCCCTCATAACACACCCATTACAAAGGAAGCATACTACTATAGGATGATTTTCGAGCGCTTTTTCCCACAGGTAATTTGTTCAGATAATAGTGAGAATTTATGATAAATGGACTAATTTACGTTTGTTGTCGATTTTGCAACCTTCCAACAGTGTGAGCAAGCTCACATAATCGGAATTTTTTGTTCAAATAATAATGCATTGGAAATCATAATGCTAAATTGAGATTTACTTTTAACCATGTTCCTCTACCATTTTTGGTTCTGCAGAATTCAGCTGGGCTAACCGTTCCTGGAGGAGCAAGTGTGGCGTGTAGCACAGCTAAAGCTGTAGAGTGGGATGCTTCTTGGTCAAAGAACCTTGATCCTTCAGGCAGGGCTGCTATTGGTGTACATAACTCGGCTTATGAGAATCATGTACCTGCTATGGCTAATGGGAATTTGACCAAAAAAATCATTGGTCGTGTGCCTTCTATGGTAGAAGTTGGTGCTGCTCCCGAGCTCACAATAAAGAGTTAGCAGCAGTCTGTTGTCCATGACTTCTTGCTCATATTTAATATTAATATTATTATTATTATTATTATTATTATTATTATTATTATTATTATTATTATTATTATAAGTTTTAGTCTATTGTCATTATTAAGGGAAGAGGCAGCATGTCTTTTAGCTGTTCTGCTACATTAAAAAGCATCCGGTCATGTATTATATAGAATAAAGACCAGATGAGGGTGGTTTTAAGCCGAACAATATTAATACTATTGTTGGTTTAGCAAGTCTTAGGAGCTTTTCAGTTTTCTACTTAAACTATCATATTTTTGTCAGTTTCCTACTTAAACTATTCGAAGTCCCCAAAATCCTCCCGAACTATATTGTCCTTCGTATTAAAACCCCGGGCTTGGGAGTGCGCGGTAGCGGTAAAAAGGGGAGAAATTAAAAAATAGCCAGATTTACAAGTGGTCATTCAAAAATAGCCACAGTTTCAAAAGTAATCGAAATTTAGCCATTTTTCATGTAAAGATAAATCTGAACGAAAGCACTGCTTAAAATCCGGAAAAATACTCCAATATAAGTTCCAGTATATTATACTGGAGTTCCAGTATAATATACCGGTCTCGCATAATATACTGGAACTTTCCGAGTGTTGGAGTTCCAACATAATATGCTGGAAGTTCATACACAGGTGCACCGATCTCCAGTATATTATGTTGGAACTTTTCATGTTGCAGCAAAATAGTGGCTATTTTTTAATGACTTTGTAAACGCTGGCTATTTTTGAATGACCAGTCCGAAAATTGGCTAGCCCGTGCTATTTTTACGGTGAAAAGCCATCAAAATGGCCCACCTAACAAAAAATAATGGCTAATTAGTCTAACTCTCTTTCAAATTTATTTTTTAATAAATATTCTCCTATTTCAGTTGTATACATCTTTCTTCCTAAATTTTCACCATTCTTCCTTATTTGTTTTACCTTTCTTCTTTGTTCTTCACCTTGTTCTTTTTTTTTAAAACCTTTTTTCTTCAATTCTTCATATGGGTTTCTTCTGGAAAAAAATTTCCCTCTTTTATTTCCCCTAAAATTATTTATTTTCTTTCTTGTTTTAGTCTTCTTTCTTTCATGTCTTACACTTATTTTTGAAAGAATACCAATTTAAATCTTTTTATTAAACTCAACACCTTGTAAAGAATAAAGTTGAATCTCTTGAACCTTTTTATGTAATATGGAATTAGAGAATGTAATTACCGGATAATTAATTTTTTATTTGGAAAATTTTATTTTGTGTAATCTTTTTTATGTAATATAAGATGATTTTTAAGAAATGCAACACTATATGGCTTTATTTATATTTTAACTATGCTACAAAATGAATATTTATAAGAACTTATCAATTGGAGTCCAGCATAAAGCACAATCACAATTAAACCAAATATTAATACAGTACATTAGATATTATTTTGGCAAAGAATCCTAGAATTAATCAATTATTCTAGAGTAATACATCATGAGTAAACTATATAAAAAAAACTGTGTACAAACTATAGGGGAATATAGTTCAGGGAGGTTTTGGGGACACCAGATGGTTTAAGTAGGTAACTAAGAAAAAAGTGATAGTTTAGGCAGGTTTTAGGCTGAGTTAAATAGCCACGTGTAGTCGTGTAGTGCTACATGACACATTTTTTAGACTATTAGGATCGTGTACTAGATGTGAGCACGTAATTTTTGTTTCGCGCGACAACCGCTCCAAAAAAAATAAAAAAAAATAACAATTGGTCCTGCTGTACAATTTTTGGATTTTTACATGGAACTTTGTTAATTATTTATGATTTTTGCCCATTTTTATTTTTATTAAAAACAAAATACAAAAAATGTATGTGTCATGCATAATTTGAACCGTAACCCGGTTGTTAAATAGAAAATCATAAATAGGCATCTTTGTCCGTGATTTTGTTTTGTTTGATTTTACCTGTTTTAAAATATTTTTATGCGTGTGCAAATAATTGTATTAAGTGTTTATGAAATTTTATTTACTTAGGTTTTGTTTTAAAAATAAAAAAATAAAAAAATAAAAAATAATAATAATAATAAAAAAAAGGAGATGCAGAATTGGGTTTAAAAATCGGTTGGGCTTACTTTTATTGTTAATTCAAAGCCCAAAACAACCCAACCCAAAACCCCATGTAAACCCGGTCCAGACCAGCTGGCCTCAAGGGGCGTTCCAAACGACACCGTTCTGATCTGGTCTGATCTGGGCCGTTGATCTCAGATTGATCAACGGCCAAGATCTCTCACCCCGAACCCACTAACAGACCCGACCCGTCTCACCCGGACCGACCCCAACCCTTTACCCTTGAAACGACGCCGTTCCCTGTTAGTCGAAGGATCCTGGCCCTTCATCACATCTCATCCAACGGCCAGGATCCACCTACCCACTAACTATATAAACTCATAACCTTACCCTGCCCCCCTATCCGAACCCCAGCCTTCATCGTCTTCACAAGAACCCCAAACCCTAGAGCCGCCTCGGTACACCTTCACCATGAAAGTCGGTGGCATGAACGCCGGTGGCCTTCACCTTAACACCATAGAACCCCCTCACCGCCCTGAACATTGATCTGTTGGCCGTTTAGTTCGAATCCCTTCCCACCTTCTCGAATCTTCATTTGAAGATTCGAGTCGGAACCCGATTTACACCAATCGACCTCAACTTCACACCAGACAGTCCCCAGACCCCCTCGTGACCAAACCATGCTTGGTTTGGTCCGAATCTAACCAGGGAAACACGAATCCCAGATCTAATTTTTTGAACCCTAGTTTTCTCCATGCATGTTCCATATCTGTTCAAGCCGAAGAGATTAAGGTCTAATGGACCTTAATCGAAGTGTTTCTCATTTGAGAAACACTTCGATTAAAGTCCGTTCAGCCTTAAGAAAGGTCTGTCCGAATCCAAATTAAGGCTTTTGATTTTTCGAGTTTTAAGGTGAGTTTTGCTTTTCTTTTCTTATTTCTGTTAGTCCATGTTCGTTTTCAAGATCTGTTCATATTTTGTGTAATTCATTTCGAATTTTATCAACTGTGTCCTGTCCACTTTGCCGGAACCTCGGTGTTTTGAGTCCTTCTTCTGTTTTGTTCTGATAATGTGTATGTATGTATTTGTTGTGCAATTAACTGAATCTCAAATTTGAACCGATTAACTGACTCCTCAAGTACAATTCTGTTTGGTCAGTACAATTCAAATCATGTGTCGATACTGTTAAATGTCTGATTTTTGGCTACGATTGTATGTGTTATAACTAATATAGTCGAGTCGACATGTGTCGTCAATTAGTTTCAGATGTTGAACAATAACAAATTGATCTGCTTCTGTTAAGCATTGTATGAATCAGTTAGGAATTGAATTTAGCTACTTATAGTTGTTAATCTGAATCAGAAATATAAAAAAAGATTGGTTTTGTTTAGTTGCAGTCAGAATTGGAGGGCATGTGCACTTGTGCACAACATGTGCACTTGTGCACAACATGGGCATAAAGGCCTTTGTTACATTTAAAATAGTTTGACAGCATATGCTGTCAGATTATACCATGCTGCCCAATACCCTGCTTTAGTTTAAGAAGTATTAAACCTCTTTCAAAAGAGTAAGTCTGCCAGGGAATGTGATGGGGTTCTAATACTTAAAAGTTTGAGTGGAAACTGAAAAGGAGGGAGCACATGGGAGGGTGTTTTGAGATTGATGAACATGCTGTTAAAGGGCTAAGTTTTAGGCTTATAAAAGGGGGGAAGAGGGAGACATACAGGGAGGGAAGAGAGAACTGGGAGGGAATTAAGAAGAAGGAGAGCTGAAGTTCTGGGGGATAGATACACACACACAGACAGAGAAAAGGAGAATACACACAGAAAACTTAGTTTGGAGATTGAGAGCTGAAGTTCTGAAAAACAGAAAAACTGGAAAAGAACTCTGTTTGATAACACAGACAGACAAAACTAGAAATTGCATTCTTATTTGCTGTCTTGATTTCACTGGTCTTGATCTGTTTGTTCAACACTGATTTCTTCTAAATCCAACTGAGTCTGCTGGTTGTTTGTTGGTTTACTCTGGGACTTGGTCTAGCTGGGATCTTGATTCTACCCCAATTGTTTCATTTGTTGCTGCTGCTGCTATTCTGTTTTTGCTGCTGCTGATTTCCCTATCTTCTTCCTCTTCTCCTTTGCATTTTCAGTATTTCCAGGTACATATTTCGAGTCTCACATTGGTGTAGCTGATTGTAACATTGAAAAGCATGAATTGAAAGATCTGAAGGAGTTATAATCATCCGCTGTTTATTGACTGCCTTTTTCATAAATGTTGCTAAGTCGTGTAAATTTTAGTTTGTAGTTCAATAGAGAAGTACATTAGTAAGTTTGTATCTGATTGAAGCTTATGCTGATTTTAAACCACAATATGCAATTGATTTAATGGTATATAGGATGTAACTACAATTCATGGAATATGCAACCATTAGTATAGTTGTTAATTCAAAATCCGTTCTTCAGCATGCTTCGAATATATAGGTTGTTTAATCCCGCAAAAATACAATACAGTTTTTTTTAGATTCTTGGGTTGCAATTTTATTAGGCATGTTTAAGATAGTTTTTTTACACCATAGGTAGCATCCTTTGGTAAGGAATTCCATTAATCCTGTTTAAGCAATTTAATTTAAATTCGACTCAAGGATGTTTGTTCGGTTTAAGCGTTGTACTTCGTCAGCTCGTATGTGATTTCTTTGACAAATTAAAGCATTTTTCCATGAAGTATAATGTTTTCTCCACTTTGTAAATAATTGATCAGAAATTGATAAGAATCCGGATTGGGCCCAAACATATAATTAAATTAGCATGTACCTTTTTTCTTCTAGTTTTAGAGACAAACGCATTAGAAATGTAGCCACTTTAGGATATCCTTTCTAAAATAGAGACGAGCCTCGCTAAATGAAAAATGCAAATTGCGGGGCCCTCAATAACTAGCCATAACAAATACTTAGAATTTGGGACAGGCCAGTTAGTGAATTTCATGGCCTTCCCCAAGAATTATAACACGTTAGACTCTTTAGGCACGGTTTAATTAAATAACAGTCTTAAACTCGGGTGCACATTGATGTGACCCAAATCCAAATCTCAACGGAGTCAAGATGTGTCGACGACCACGGGTGCATTGATTGTGACGTGGTTCGAGATACATTTCCACGACGTTGCAATTCTATAAAAAAATAAAAAAAATGATAATAATAAAAGCGGTTTAAACTTAATAAAAGCACGTAAGTCATAACATGCATTTAAATCAGATATTTAGCCATTATAACAATTTAAGCGACCGTGCTAGAACCACGGGATTCGAGGGTGCCTAACACTTTCCCTCGGGTCAACAGAATTCCTTACTTAGAATTTCTGGTTCGCAGACTTCATTTGGAAAAGTCGAAAATTTCCTCGATTTGGGATTCAAGATAAACCGGTGACTTGGGACACCAAAAACCAAACCTTTCCCAAGTGGCGACTCTGAATTAAATAAATAATCCCATTTCGAATATTGTCACTTAAATTGGAAAAACTCCCTCGCGCATTTAACCCTTCGGGGCGGGCGCGCAAAAAGGAGACTCCGCTGGGGAAAAGTTCCCAGAACCACTGGTTCAGGGTTCAAGAATTCGAGCTTAGAATAATTGTTATATTTGGCTTTATTATCTGATCTTTATTACATGTTTTTGCATAACGTGCTAAATGTTGTCTTTTACCGCTTTGATATTATTTGAACTGTATATAAACTGTGCCGAAACCCTTCTCTTCTTACCTCCGGGGAGAAGATCGCTGGTCGAGACTCCCTATTCTGTTAGTGTCAATACCTGAAATAAGAAAGAGGTCGGACAAGTTACAAAGCCGGACGATCTCGTGGGTCCCCGGTACGTAGCCCCCTCCTCGACTCGAGTTGTCCGCTCGGGTACACAGTCTAGAACAAATACCCAGGTTACGAACCTAGAATAACTTGACTTCATGCCAGATCCCTAGTAGGAACGCTTATTTGCATCATGTTGCATTTGACTTAGGGGACTCAACACAGGGGTTGGGTCCGTCTAGGACAGGCAACCGGAAATGAAAAGACCATCCTGCTGCATCCTATTTGTTTTGCGCATTTATTTGCTTCAGTTCCGCATGCTGACCGGTTTTTAAAAAAAAATTAAAAAAGAAAAATAGTAGCGTAGGGAGATAATTACTTCTTTTGGAAAAACCAATGTCTGAGTAGTGTCGAAACCTCGCCGGAATTTCTTCTAAAATATATATATATAAAAAAAAAAGAGATTGTCTTCTAGTTTGATTTTAAAATAAAAATAAAAATTTTCTTTTTATCATTTTCAAAATCAAAAAAAAAAAGAGAAGGTATTTATTTAAAAGTAAAAAAAAAACGGAAAATTCATAATTCAAAAAAAAATGTTGTTTCTTTTGTAGTACACCTTTTATAAATTCAGACTAATAGTCCAAATATTTCCTAAAAAAAAAATAATAAATATTTTCTTTAGTCTTTATCTCTTTTCAAAAATAGTATAAAAATATATATTCTTGTTTTCTAGGTTTATTTGATTTTCTCTATTCACGATAGCCCGAACTACGCCGGTTTGATTCTCACCGGATGTGAGATACGTAGGCAACCCTCGTCGGGTTCAACCCCCGTTTTTGCTAAAATAGCCAAAATCAATGAATAAAAAAAATGTGTTTCAAACTTTAAAAAAGAGTCGTAAATAAATCAGGTGATGTTGTTTTGTCATAAATAGCCGAATGTTCCCGAAAGGGACGCCGGAAGGTTGACTTTGCATAAACAGCCACCTTTGAGTCATTTTTTTAAAGGTTTGGCCCAATTGACCCACACAGCCTTAAAATCCTTGTCACCGAGGCGTTGAAAGGCCGTGTTGGCAACATTGAGTTTTCTAATTCGAAAACGATAAAAAGTCATAAATAAATCGGGTGATGCTGTTTTGTCATAAATAGCCGAATATTCCCGAAAGGGACGCCGGAAGGCTGACTTTGCATAAATAGCCACCTTTGGGTCTTGTTTAGTATTTTGTCCAGTTGACCCACACGGCCTTAAAATCTTCGTCCTCAAAGTGTTTAAAGGCCGTGTTCAAAACTTGATCCCTTTTGTAAAATATTTTTTTTTTGAGTCAAAATCATTTTTGTTGAAATCACCTTAATAAATATGCAGGATGAGCACGATGCAAAATGAACATTTTTCAATAATGACCAAAATCCCTGTCAAGTTACGGCTATGGTGGAATGATCTAGGCGCTGAAGGACAAAATGAGGTCAAGAAATATCTGAAAGGTCTCGTGGGTTTGTTGGAAATCCAGCCTCGGGGAGATATCATAAGAGCTTTGGTTACCTATTGGGACCCGGCGCACAATGTTTTCCATTTCTCTGATTTTGAACTCACCCCGACTTTGGAAGAAATGGCCGGATACATCGGGAATACTGAACTTCCCTTGAGGGAAAAATACTTGGTCGCCCCAAGAGTCGTCACGGTACATCGGTTCCTAGATTCATTGAAGATACCTAGAACAGTCCACAACCCGGATCTGGCAGCCGGATTTTGTACTCCATGCTTCATATATGATAGGTACGGTCATGAGGGGGGATTCAATAATCCAATCAACAAACTGTGCAGCAAAGGTGTTCGTCAGAAGTGGGACAAACACAGACGGGTAGCTTTCATGATGATGTTCCTGGGCCTTCTGGTATTTCCAAGGAAAGACGGAAACATTGATTTGAAGATATCCGGGGTCGTCAGCACTTTACTCACGCAAAATGACAGTACTCTCGCACCTATGGTGGTATCTGACATCTTTCGAGCTCTTACAGCTTGTAAAGCTGGGGGAAATTTCTTCGAAGGTTGTAACTTGCTCCTACAAATATGGATGACCGAGCACCTCTGCCATCATTCCGAGATTTTGAGCCATGGTTCCCCGGAAAAGACTTGCATAGAAGAATCTTACACGAGAACCAAAGAGATCAGTTTGCCCAAAGGAGTCCTGGCATGGACCTCGTTCTTTCAAGCTCTTACTGCCAGCCAAATACAATGGACGCTAGGATGGTTGCCTGTTGATGAGATCCTATATATGTCGGCAGCTAAAACTTATTTCTTACTGATGGGGCTTAAGAGCATTCAACCTTACGCACCCTGCCGAGTTTTGAGACAGTTCGGAAGATGCCAGACAGTACCTCATGAGGAAGATCTTAGCACTCAAGCAATTGAGATAAGTCCTAACGGACAATTCCCAGAAGCAAAGATTCGCCAAATCTGGAGTGAGTGTCAATATTTGAAATCAGATACTTGCGTGCGGGATCGAGCCAAAGGAGAGACAGCGCCAGGTTACCTTGCATGGTATAGAAGGGAATTTGAGCATGAAAGGCTGGCTAAGAGACCCCACATCCGGAATTTCACCGAATCATCGTAAAGGCAGTGGGATTGGTTAGCAAAGGAAAGAGGCTATTGCGCCGAAATCAGCAGGTTAAAGCAACAAGTAGAAGGCTTGAAATATGAGCACAACGTGCAAGCTGCCACCAGTCTGGGAGAGCGGAACAGGTTAATTCAGGAAAACGAAATGCTCAGAGCCCAGATCAAACAGATAAAGGTGGATGCAGATAAACAGCCAAGGCGTCGATCAGACGAGCAGCTGATAAAAAGGTTAAAAAGTGAAATCAGGGAATGGCAAGATGGTTTGGAGAAATCTGAAAACATCATAGCGGAGCTCAGGGCACAGTGGGATACAAGAACAGATAAGCATCACCGATACTTGAATCAATTGGAAGGCGATCACGAGAAAACTGTTGCTAAAATAAAGAGAGAGATGGCTGCGTTTGAGATCAAAGCAGTTAATCAGGCCAAGGATTTCCAAATTGAGAGCAGATACTGGTACGACTCAATGGCCCAGATGAAGTTGGAAGTAAGGCGATTGAAGCATCAGCATATACAGGATACTCAAGTATTCAAGATATGTAGAGACCAGATAAAACGCTTACTCGTAGAGAAGAAGCAAACCAGAGATAGGATTAAGGCCATTGCCCATGCCATCACCAGACGATGTCTACGATGTGAGAACATGTCCAGCGTTACCGTCCTCTCGGCAGTGATGGGTTATGTCAAGCAGACTATGCACGAGCTGGAGCAACTTGAGAGGGATCTCACGCCTAGGACCGCGGCGAGGTCGAACGATGCCCCGCGGACACCAATTTTCAAAACCATAATGCACTCATAAGTCAAATCTGTATCTTAGCATCTTCTGCCTGTTTTTCCCATCAGGGTGATTTTTAGTCTATTTTGAGTCTAGGTTTATTTTCGAAGTTTGCTTTTTCTTTTGCAAAATGTAGTTTGTAATAGACCATTTCAACAATAAAGAGGTTGCTTCTTTTACGCTCATTTGTGTTTTTCGAACTACGTAATGATCTGATTCACGTAGGCATCGTGATACGTAGGCAATCCTCATCGGATCCGGTCGCATTTCTTTTACTGCAAAATAAAGAAAAAAAAATATAATAATAAAAAAAAAGTTGAAAAACTAACAAAGAGGAAAAATGCCGGAATGACGCATGCTCTCGTAGCAAACATATAGTAATCCACTTAACTGTATAGGTGCATCATGCCCAACGTGAGATTAACTATCTGTTATTTGCTGCAAATTAACCGTGCGTTTGTCGATGAGTATTCCAGGGTTTTTGGAAAGACGGTTGGTTTGGTGAAAGTCTGGCCTCGCACTCATACTTCACGAGGTCAAGGAGAAGTGTTCAACTACCTGTTGTTAGGACCAGAAGCAGTACTCACACTTACTTCACCAGGTCAAAAGGAAGTGTGGAAATGTCTTCAGAAATTCCATTGCAAACAATCCCTGTTTCCGAGGAGAGCTCGATCTCAGCCGTCCTCACACCTGAATCCGCAACTGCGGAGGAAAATAGAATCCTACGGCTCCGCATGTTGGAAATGCTGGACGACTGGAATAATGGGAAAGAGCCGCCAAGTGTCGTCCCCGGATTCCCTGAATTATTCTCCAGGTCAAGTGGGACTTCTAATGTCCCCATAAATTATCCTGCTACCCCATTCGGGTACCCAGCCACCTCAGCCTTCTCTGCTGGATCGCCTTCTGAGCCTCATCCCCGAATGTCAGCCACCGATGCAAGCATGAACATCTTTACTGCATCGCCTTGCCCGATTACGGCACAGCCTGCCACGTGCAAACCAAGCTTTGACTCATCCTCTTTTACATTCCAAGCACCATCGTTCTCAATGGAACCAACTAGGTTCGCTACCAGTACTAATCCTCTACCGCCTCAGGGCGAGCTTGCACCCGGGCAAGATCAGAACCCCAGAATTGCAGAACAAAATGAGATTGCCAAGAGAATGAGAAGCCTTGAACAAAGTTTGAAGAATATGCAAGGATTAAGCGGACAGAAGAGCGTCTCTTACGCCGACCTATGCATGTTCCCTCACGTGCACCTGCCAGCAGGTTTCAAGACCCTGAAGTTCGAGAAATACGATGGGCACGGTGACCCCATTGCACATCTTAAGAAATACTGCAACCAATTGCGGGGAGCCGGCGGAAAAGAAGAACTGCTAATGGCATATTTTGGGGAAAGTCTAGTAGGGATAGCCTCGGAATGGTATATGGACCAGGAAATGTCTCGATGGCATATATGGGATGATCTCGCCAGAGATTTTGTGAAACAATTCCAGTATAACATCGACATTGCGCCAGACCGAAATTCGCTGTCGAATTTGAAGAAGAAACCTTCAGAAAGCTTCAGGGAATATGCTATTAAGTGGCGTGAACAGGCGTCAAGAGTGAAGCCTCCCATGGATGAAGTGGAAATGGTCACTACTTTTCTCCAGGCTCAAGAATCTGACTATTTCCAAAACATGATGTCAGCCATGGGTAAGCCATTCGCGGAAGCGATCAAGATTGGAGAGATGGTAGAAAATGGTCTGAAAACAGGTAGGATTCTGAGTCAAGCAGCCATAAGGGCAACCTCCCAGGCCGTCCAAAGCGGGTCCGGAGGAATGACAAGAGGGAAGAAGAAAGAAGAAACGACTATGGCAGCCTCGGAAGCAAGGGAGTATCGTCATCCCAGGCCCCGTTTCCCGGAAAGAACCCCACAACACTACTACCCCCACTCCAATTTGGCATATGCTCATCAACCTTATATGGTCATGAATGCCCAACCTTATACCCATCCACCACAACAAGCCAACCGAGGCCCAGCTCCACCTCCCAGAAATCAGCCTCCTTACCGCAACCACTATAACCCACAACCCCCGCAGAATAACTTCCGCCCTCAAGAGCCACCCCGAAGGCGGACCTTCACGCCCATCGGTGAACCATACTCAACTTTGTTCCCGAAGCTAGTCCAGCTGGGTTTCTTGCAACCAATCCCTCAAACAAGGCAAAACCCGACGTCACCTTCTTACAAAGCTGGAGTCTGATGCGCCTATCATTCAAGGGCCGAGGGACATGATACAAATGACTGCTGGTCGTTGAAGAGAGTGGTCGAAAATTTGATAGAGCAAGGGAAAATAGTTCTAAGGGACGAGGAGATCCCGAATGTAACTAACAATCCATTGCCTGCTCACAATAATGGGCCGCTGATCGGAATGATTTGCGAAGACAAAGAATTCGACCCTGCTTTGAAAGCCATAATTGCCATTGTCGACACGGGGAAGAGGCCTGAGACAGACCAGAAACCAAAAAAGGGGGAGGAGGCCAAAGCTATAAAGAAAGAGCCTGAAAAGAAGGTGGAGAAGAAAGTGGTACCGGCAAAGGGTGGAGTTCTTTACATACCGCGAGGTCAAGCCAAGAAGACGCAGAACTTCGGGATCAAAAAGACAAAACCTATGTATGTGCCAAAAGGGGCCTATGTGGTCCGGGGGACGATTCAACCACCTCGGCTGAATGAGCCAGTGGTTATCGGACGCGTGCCACAAAAGCCAATGACCAACCCGTCCACAGTGCCGTGGAATTATCAAAAGACTTTGGTAATGTACAAAGGCAAAGAGGTCATGGGAGAACTTCCAGAAAATACTTTCATTGGAAGGTATTCAAATACCCAAGAACTGAACGACGCCACACAAAGGCGATTCCCGCCAAAGAAGCCCGTAAGTGTTGAAGAAGCGGAAGTGTTCTTCCAACAAATGAAAATGCCAGATTACGAAGTGATAGATCAACTGCGCAAGTACCCCGAGCAAGTGTCCATGCTGTCATTGTTAATGAGGTCGACCGAGCATCGAAAGATCTTACTAAAGACCCTGAATGAAGCATATGTGCCAGTTGAAACCTTGGTAGAGCAATTAGAGCGGATGACAGAAAGATTCTTCGCCGTCAACCAAATCTCTTTCAGCAAGAACGATCTACCCCCGGAAGGAGCGGCACACAATAAGGCTTTGCATCTAACAATTAAATGCGAAGACTATTATGTCAAGCGGGTAATGTTGGATGGGGGCTCAGGTGTTGACATTTGCCTGCTCTCCACGCTACAAAGAATGGAAATTGGGACCGGAAGAATCCGACCCAACAATGTCTGCGTAAGAGCTTTCGACGGCATCAAGAGAGATACCATGGGAGAAATAGACCTATTGTTGGCCATAGGACCAGTCGAATTTCAAGTAACATTCCAGGTGCTCGACATGGATACATCCTACAATTTTCTCCTTGGCAGACCTTGGATCCATGCGGCAGGAGCTGTGCCTTCCACTCTTCACCAGATGGTGAAGTTTGAGTACGAAGACCGAGAGATCGTGGTCCATGGGGAAGATGAGCATGCTATCTATCGGGACCCATCCATCCCATATCTTGAACCGAGAGAAGGGAGCGAACATACGGTCTATCAAGCTTTCGAGATTGTACTGACAGAGCAACACGAAGAGGGAATACCCTGCCCCCAGCCTTTCTTGTCTAACGCCTCGGTTATGGTGGCCAAAGAGATGATCCGGCACGAATTTAGGCCAGGGAAGGGGCTTGGACGAACCCTTCAAGGAATAACAGAACCCATTACCTTGCCAGTCACCAAGAAACCTTTTGGACTAGGTTTCAAACCTACTCCAGCAGACGAAGAGTGGGCAAAGAAAAGAAAAAATGAGGGTTGGAAGTTACCTCGACCACTGCCGGATTTAAATGCAACTTTCATCAGGCCAAGGTACGCTGAAGAAGAAGATGATGAGGTCTTCACAGCTGAGGAAATCGAGGAGATATGTGGGGCAATGAGAGAGATGCTCTACGAGGTCCACATGGTTCAACCAGGTGAAGGCACAAGCACTGCTGAGATGCTATACATGGGGCCGAACGCCCAACTTCAAAACTGGGAGGCTACGCCATTCCCGACTAGACGGAAGTCCGGGTAGACCTGTCCTGCCACCTTTCCTGTGTCACAAGTTATCTCCAGGACATAACTTGAACGTTTTCTTCTTTTCAATTGTTGTTTTGAGTTCCTAAGTTGTAAACATTGTTGTCTTCCAACTTTCCAAAGAAAAATGAAAAAAATCATCATTGCTTTCCCATTCTTTCTTTTGTTCTGATTTTGTTATTTTTCCTTTTATCTTTCTTTTCAGTTATAATAATGCGGCTTTAAATATGACATGCTTGCGGACTTCACACCCAGGTCACAATGAGCTATTTAACTGCGAATTAATGAACCCAGAATCAGAATATGATGCGGAAGAAGCTTTTAGGGAGATAAACCGAGAGTTGGAATACTTTGAGAATAAACCTAAGCCAAATCTGAATGACACCGAACCGGTTAATTTAGGAACTCCTGAAGAAATCCGGGAGACCAAGATAAGCATTCACACGGACAAGAAAACGCGAGAGGCGATAATTCAACTTCTTTTTGAATTTAAAGACGTGTTTGCTTGGTCATATGATGACATGCCGGGACTAGGTGTTGATCTAGTGGTTCATAAATTGCCGATTCATCCTGATTGTCCTCCAGTTCAACAAAAGCAACGAAAGTTCAAAACTGAGGTCAGTGACAAGATTAAAGAGGAGATCACCAAACAACTGAAAACGGGAGTGATTCGGGTAGTCCAATATACAACATGGTTGGCGAATGTGGTTCCAGTACCAAAAAAGGACGGGAAAACTCGGGTATGTGTAGATTACCGAGATCTGAACAGAGCAAGTCCTAAAGATAATTTCCCGCTGCCCAACATCCACATCCTCGTTGATAATTGTGCCAAACACGAGATACAGTCTTTTGTAGATTGTTACGCTGGGTATCATCAGGTATTGATGGATGAAGAGGACGCTGAGAAAACTGCCTTCACCACGCCTTGGGGCACCTACTGTTACCGGGTCATGCCATTTGGTTTGAAGAATGTTGGGGCTACTTACATGAGGGTCATGACTGCCATTTTCCATGACATGATGCATCAGGAAATAGAGGTGTACGTGGACGACGTGATAGTCAAGTCCAGGACGCAGGATAATCACATCCAAGACTTGAGGAAATTCTTCGAGAGATTAAGGAAGTATGACTTGAAGCTGAACCCAGCCAAATGCGCTTTCGGAGTTCCGTCGGGCAAACTTTTGGGCTTCATCGTAAGCAGGAGAGGTATCGAGCTAGATCCAACTAAGATAAAATCCATCAGAGATCTGCCTCCCCCGAGAACAAAGAAAGACGTGATGAGTCTGTTGGGCAGGTTGAACTACATCAGTCGGTTTATTGCCCAGCTGACAAGCACGTGTGAGCCCATATTCAAGCTGTTAAGGAAAGATGCGGCGATTAAATGGACAACTGAGTGTCAAGAAGCCTTTGATAAAGTCAAAGAATACCTTTCGAATCCCCCAGTCTTGGTCCCTCCAGAACCAGGGAGGCCACTTTTCTTGTATCTGACAGTCTTGGAGAACTCTTTCGGTTGCGTCCTCGGGCAACACGACGTAACCAGAAAGAAGGAGCAAGCAATCTACTACTTGAGCAAGAAATTCACCGGCTACGAGGCCAAATACACTCTGTTGGAGAGGACATGCTGCGCTCTCACGTGGGTTGCTCAAAAGCTGAGACATTATCTCCAAGCCCACACTACGTTCCTCATAAGCAGGTTGGATCCTTTGAAGTATATATTTCAGAAACCAATGCCTACTGGGAGACTGGCTAAATGGCAAATCTTGCTTACGGAATTCGACATAGTCTATGTCACTCGCACGGCAATGAAAGCCCAGGCGCTAGCAGATCATTTGGCCGAAAATCCGGTCGATGAGGAATACCAGCCATTGAGTACCTACTTTCCAGATGAAGAAGTAAACACCGTAGAAGTGGTCTCGGAGGACGCTCATGTCTGGAAGATGTTCTTTGATGGAGCCGTGAACGCCAAGGGTGTAGGGATTGGGGTAATTTTGATCTCGTCTTCTGGTCAGCATTATCCCGCCACAGCTAGACTTCGTTTCTTTTGCACAAATAATACAGTTGAGTATGAAGCCTGCATCATGGGCATACATATGGCAATCGATCAGGATGTCGAAGACTTACTGATTATGGGAGATTCTGACCTGATTATCCGGCAAGCTCAAGGCGAATGGGAAACTCGGGATGTCAAACTTATCCCTTACCGACAGCATGTGGAGGACCTCAGCAAGCGCTTTACATCAATAGAGTTCAGGTATATCCCGAGGTGTCACAATGAACTGGCAGATGCACTTGCTACTTTGGCTTCAATGCTACCCTACCCGGGCAACGCCCACGTCGATCCTTTGGAAATCCAAATCAAGGAAAGACACGGTTACTGCAGTGTAATCGAGGCGGGATCAAATACGCAGCCTTGGTACCATGACATCAAGAGGTTCCTGAAGACGCAAGAATACCCCGAGCACGCTACTGGAGATCAAAAGAGGACCATTAGGTGACATGCAAGTGGTTTCTTTCTGAGCGGTGAATTGTTATATAAGAGGACCTCGGACCTCAATCTCCTAAGATGTGTCGATATCGAGGAAGCAAGAAAGATCATGCACGAAGTACACGCAGGTGTGTGCGGACCTCACATGAACGGGTATGTCTTAGCGAAGAAAATCCTTCGAGCAGGTTATTACTGGATGACCATGGAAAAGGATTGCTTTAGCTTCGTTCGGAAGTGTCATCAGTGTCAGGTGCACGGTGATTTGATTCATGCACCTCCCACGGAGCTGCATCCCATGTCTGCACCTTGGCCATTTGTCGCCTGGGGCATGGACGTCATTGGACCAATCGAACCAAAGGCTTCGAATGGACACAGGTTTATACTGGTTGCCATCGATTACTTCACAAAATGGGTAGAGGCTGTCACTCTCAAGTCGGTCACTAAAAAAGCTGTAGTGGATTTTGTACACTCAAATCTTATCTGTCGTTTCGGTATTCCTGCGACTATCATTACAGATAACGCAGCAAACTTGAACAGTCACTTGATGGGAGATGTATGCGAGCAATTCAAAATAACGCATAGGAATTCTACTCCTTATCGGCCAAAGGCCAATGGCGCTGTAGAAGCGGCAAACAAAAACATCAAGAAGATTTTGAGGAAAACCATCCAAAGTTCCCGACAGTGGCATGAGCAGTTACCATTTGCATTGTTGGGGTACCGCACCATGGTACGCACATCAGTAGGAGCGACTCCTTATCTTTTGGTTTATGGGACCGAGGCTGTAATACCGGCAGAGGTAGAAATTCCTTCGCTTCGAACCATTGTCGAAGCGGAAATCGAAGACAGCGAGTGGGCAAGACTCGGCTAGAGCAATTGACTTTGATTGATGAAAAGCGAATGGCCGCGGTTTGTCACGGACAGTTGTACCAACGAAGAATGGCCCGTGCTTACAAAAGAAAGTCCGGCCCAGGAATTTCGAAGTAGGTCAGTTGGTACTGAGGCGTATTCTGCCGCATCATGAGGAAGCCAAAGGGAAGTTTGCTCCAAATTGGAAAGGCCCATACATCATAAGGAAGATATTGCCAAGAGGAGCGTTGTATTTAGGTGATATCGAAGGAAATGACCCCGACACAGCAGTAAATGCAGATGCAGTCAAGAGATACTACGTCTAAATCATACCCCAGTGGTCCTGACACATTTGAAAATGACGAAGGTCTTATTCCCCACTACTCCCAAACACTACCCAATTCTCTCTACAAACCTTTGAGCCGCTATAAAAAAAAAAAAAAATTGATTGAGGCCTGAACTACGTTTGACTTGATTCCGAAAGGATACGTAGGCAGCCTCTCCCTGAGGTTCAGTCACACCAACAATAAAATCCCATTCGCCCTGAAATTGGGGCACGTCGAGCGGTTGAGAAGTTAGTATCATCTACCTCTCTTTACCAAGCACAAGCTTTCAAATCAATTACCAAAGATAGTGGGGAACCAATAAGCGTCACAAATGGAGACCGGCACACGCTGAATTGAGAGAGATAAAAAGAGAGAGTCTCGTCGGTGAAAACCTTCGGGCACCACGAGGCGATGGGAGCAGAGAAACGAAAATGAGAGAGCTTGTTTAGTAAAAACTCACAAAGAGTGCTATCAAGCGATGACAGGAAGAGAAATGAGAGAGGCCAGCCAGCGAAAACCCGCAAAGGGCGCTGTTGGCCGAAAAGAATGACTTCACCCCAAAGAGGTCTCGGCAAAGTTTCACCGGTTTGGAATCACATATTCGTTCTGGTTCAGGGAAACGCGAGTTCATGGAAGGTCAGGCGTCCAGGCCAAAGAGCATGTCATGTCATTTAAAGCCAGCGTTATCTTCCTAAGATAAGTCTTTTTCGTCCCGAAAGGGACATTCCCTTCCTGAAATTGTTTTCTCCTTTCTTTGTTTCTCTTCGAATCCCTTTTATGTTTTAATCCCAAGTTCAGGATACATCGGAAAGGGCAGGTGGCAGGTTTGTTTTCACGGAATTCCGTTTCATGAAGGAAAACACCCCGTTTCATTGGTACGTCTGTCCAAACTTGATAAATCATGATATTTGATGGCGTTCAAAGTAAAGAGGAAAAAGAGAAATCTCCCCCAGCAAGTCCACCTTCGGACGAATCCCCACAGAGTCTCCCCCTGTACAATCCTCCCACAGAGTCTCCCCAATATAAAAATAAAAAAATAAAAAAAGAAAAAAAAATCCCGTTGGAATTTCCCCAGCACATCCCCAGCGAGTCCCTTTGTAAAAATTCCCCAACAAGCTTACCCCAACAAATCCTAGAAAACCCATTTTGAAACAAATATCCAGCATGCTCCATTGTACAAAAATCCACACAAAGAATCTACTTTGTAAATATTCCCCCACAGAGCTTCCTTTTGTACAAATCCCCACAGAATACCTCCAATAAAATCCCCGTTGAGAGCCTCCAAGCAAAACGGGACACAAAAAAAGAGAGAGAAAAGAAAAAGAGCCTTACGAGGCAAATCATCACAGAATCTGGAAATACAAAGCCTGAGAAGTCAAAAGAGTTTCGCCATTTGAATCAAATCAATGGCAGGATTTCGCAACAGGAATGAGGACGCAACAAAGCAACTGGGAACGACCAAGGTCACCGAACCGACCGTCATTTCCAAACTAACAATTGTTCTTTGTCTGAAAAGTTGAAACAGGTATAATCCAAGACAACCGTGCAAGAAGCAGGTGTCGCCCGAAGAAGGAGGTACATGGGTACAAGAAATATCTTGGCAATAAGGAACTCACTCGAAAGGTAAGTTTCCACGAAACTCTCTTTTGTTTTTTTACTAAAACAAGAAAATTCAAAAAAAAGAGGTCAGTTGTTGTTCTCGAATTTTGCCCCCAGCTAGTCAGCATTAGGGTTTTAAACCCTAAACTGAACTTTTTTCCATTCAGCCAGCATTAGGGTTTTAAACCCTAAACTGAGCTTTTCCATGCAATTAGCATTAGGGTTTTAAACCCTAAACTGAATTTTCCCTTTAGTCAGCATTAGGGTTTTAAACCCTAAACTGAACTTTTTCCATTCAGCCAGCATTAGGGTTTTAAACCCTAAACTGAGCTTTTCCATGCAGTCAGCATTAGGGTTTTAAACCCTAAACTGAATTTTCCTTTTAGTCAGCATTAGGGTTTTAAACCCTAAACTGAACTTTTTCCATTCAGCCAGCATTAGGGTTTTAAACCCTAAATTGAGCTTTTCCATGCAATCAGCATTAGGGTTTTAAACCCTAAACTGAATTTTTCCTTTAGTCAGCATTAGGGTTTTAAACCCTAAACTGAACTTTTTTCCATTCAGCCAGCATTAGGGTTTTAAACCCTAAACCGAGCTTTTTCATGCAATCAGCATTAGGGTTTTAAACCCTAAACTGAATTTTTTCCTTTAGTCAGCATTAGGGTTTTAAACCTTAAACTGAATTTTTTCCATTCAGCCAGCATTAGGGTTTTAAACCCTAAACTGAGCTTTTCCATGCAGTCAGCATTAGGGTTTTAAACCCTAAACTGAATTTTCCCTTTAGTCAGCATTAGGGTTTTAAACTCTAAACTGAACTTTTTTCATTCAGCCAGCATTAGGGTTTTAAACCCTAAACTGAGCTTTTCCATGCAGTCAGCATTAGGGTTTTAAACCCTAAACTGACCCTTTTCCTTTAATCAGCATTAGGGTTTTAAACCCTAAACTGAACTTTTTCCATTCAGCCAGCATTAAGGTTTTAAACCCTAAACTGAGCTTTTCCATGCAATCAGCATAAGGGTTTTAAACCCTAAACTGAATTTTTCCTTTAGTCAACATTAGGGTTGTAAACCCTAAACTGAATTTTTCCTTTTAGTCAGCATTAGTGTCTTAAACCCTAAACTGAACTTTTTCTCTTAATCAGCATCAGGGTTTTTAAAACCCTAAACTGAACTTTCCCCCAGTTGGTCAGTATCAGAATTTCGACTCTAAAACCGAACTTCTCCCCAGCTAGTCGGTATTAGGGCTCCAACCCCGAACTGAGCATTTTTATCTTCCTTCATCAATTTTATGAACTTCCTGGCGAATAATTCACGAAATTTTCCTAGTGAAACTGGGGCAGAAAATTTCGTTCGTTTGTTTTTCTCCCGCAGGTCTAACCTCGAGCCACATGGATCGAAATGACCCACGAGATGAGTCTCAACTCAGAATCAAAGAAGAAAAAGACAAAAAGAAGATGTCCCGAGATATCAGAGTAAATGGAAGGCGGATCGACTCCAACATTTGATTAAGGTCCTGAACTCTGCCAGTCGCGTTTCACTCAGTATCCCAAAGATTGAACAAGTCGCCGCAACTCGCAAGCATCAAGATTCGGATCAAAGTCTCCAAGCACAATCAGCTAAGACCCAAGATCAAGTCGCAAAAGAATCATAGATAGGAATCTTGTAACTCGCAGTTGACATGCATATAAGTAGTTAGTTCAGTTCCAATTTTCCTTTGGTTGTAATAAGGCGGTCAGTGACGCAGCAGTGACAACAGCAACGGCAGTAACAACAAGCATTGCAATCCCATGGTAGTCCCAGCTACCAAAGCTTCCCGAACTACATTGACCTGATTCCTGTTTAGCCCAGGATATGTAGGAAATCTTTGAAGCAAGATTCGGTCAGATCTTTCAAAAACATGCTTCACACGGAGTAGTCCATAGGCAAAAATCGCTCATACACGCTCACTTTATCTTTGCACGAAAACTCTTCGTGTTTCCGAACAAAGAGGGGCAGCTGTGAGCACGTGATTTTTGTTTCGCGCGACAATCGCTCCAAAAGAAATAAAAAAAATAACAATTGGTCCTGCTGTACAATTTTTGGATTTTTACATGGCACTTTGTTAATTATTTATGATTTTTGCCCATTTTTATTTTTATTAAAAAGAAAATACAAAAAATGTATGTGTCATGCATAATTTGAACCGTAACCCGGTTGTTAAATAGAAAATCATAAATAGGCATCTTTGTCCGTGATTTTGTTTTGTTTGATTTTACTTGTTTTAAAATATTTTTATGCGTGTGCAAATAATTGTATTAAGTGTTTATGAAATTTTATTTACTTAGGTTTTGTTTTAAAAAAAAAAAAAAAGGAGATGCAGAATTGGGTTTAAAAATCAGTTGGGCTTACTTTTATTGTTAATTCAAAGCCCAAAACAACCCAACCCAAAACCCCATGTAAACCCGGTCCAGACCAGCTGGCCTCAAGGGGCGTTCCAAACGACACCGTTCTGATCTGGTCTGATCTGGGCCGTTGATCTCAGATTGATCAACGGCCAAGATCTCTCACCCCGAACCCACTAACAGACCCGACCCGTCTCACCCGGACCGACCCCAACCCTTTACCCTTGAAACGACGTCGTTCCCTGTTAGTCGAAGGATCCTGGCCCTTCATCACATCTCATCCAACGGCCAGGATCCACCTACCCACTAACTATATAAACTCATAACCTTACCCTGCCCCCCTATCCGAACCCCAGCCTTCATCGTCTTCACAAGAACCCCAAACCCTAGAGCCGCCTCTGTACACCTTCACCATGAAAGCCGGCGGCATGAACGCCGGTGGCCTTCACCTTAACACCATAGAACCCCCTCACCGCCCTGAACATTGATCTGTTGGCCGTTTAGTTCGAATCCCTTCCCACCTTCTCGAATCTTCATTTGAAGATTCGAGTCGGAACCCTATTTACACCAATCGACCTCAACTTCACACCAGACAGTCCCCAGACCCCCTCGTGACCAAACCATGCTTGGTTTGGTCCGAATCTAACCAGGGAAACATGAATCCCAGATCTAATTTTTTGAACCCTAGTTTTCTCCATGCATGTTCCGTATCTGTTCAAGCCGAAGAGATTAAGGTCTAATGGACCTTAATCGAAGTGTTTCTCATTTGAGAAACACTTCGATTAAAGTCCGTTCAGCCTTAAGAAAGGTCTGTCCGAATCCAAATTAAGGCTTTTGATTTTTCGAGTTTTAAGGTGAGTTTTGCTTTTCTTTTCTTATTTCTGTTAGTCCATGTTCGTTTTCAAGATCTGTTCATATTTTGTGTAATTCATTTCGAATTTTATCAACTGTGTCCTGTCCACTTTGCCGGAACCTCGGTGTTTTGAGTCCTTCTTCTGTTTTGTTCTGATAATGTGTATGTATGTATTTGTTGTGCAATTAACTGAATCTCAAATTTGAACCGATTAACTGACTCCTCAAGTACAATTCTGTTTGGTCAGTACAATTCAAATCATGTGTCGATACTGTTAAATGTCTGATTTTTGGCTACGATTGTATGTGTTATAACTAATATAGTCGAGTCGACATGTGTCGTCAATTAGTTTCAGATGTTGAACAATAACAAATTGATCTGCTTCTGTTAAGCATTGTATGAATCAGTTAGGAATTGAATTTAGCTACTTATAGTTGTTAATCTGAATCAGAAATATAAAAAAGGATTGGTTTTGTTTAGTTGCAGTCAGAATTGGAGGGCATGTGCACTTGTGCACAACATGTGCACTTGTGCACAACATGGGCATAAAGGCCTTTGTTACATTTAAAATAGTTTGACAGCATATGCTGTCAGATTATACCATGCTGCCCAATACCCTGCTTTAGTTTAAGAAGTATTAAACCTCTTTCAAAAGAGTAAGTCTGCCAGGGAATGTGATGGGGTTCTAATACTTAAAAGTTTGAGTGGAAACTGAAAAGGAGGGAGCACATGGGAGGGTGTTTTGAGATTGATGAACAGGCTGTTAAAGGGCTAAGTTTTAGGCTTATAAAAGGGGGAAGAGGGAGACATACAGGGAGGGAAGAGAGAACTGGGAGGGAATTAAGAAGAAGGAGAGCTGAAGTTCTGGGGGATAGATACACACACACAGACAGAGAAAAGGAGAATACACACAGAAAACTTAGTTTGGAGATTGAGAGCTGAAGTTCTGAAAAACAGAAAAACTGGAAAAGAACTCTGTTTGATAACACAGACAGACAAAACTAGAAATTGCATTCTTATTTGCTGTCTTGATTTCACTGGTCTTGATCTGTTTGTTCAACACTGATTTCTTCTAAATCCAACTGAGTCTGCTGGTTGTTTGTTGGTTTACTCTGGGACTTGGTCTAGCTGGGATCTTGATTCTACCCCAATTGTTTCATTTGTTGTTGCTGCTGCTATTCTGTTTTTGCTGCTGCTGATTTCCCTATCTTCTTCCTCTTCTCCTTTGCATTTTCAGTATTTCCAGGTACATATTTCGAGTCTCACATTGGTGTAGCTGATTGTAACATTGAAAAGCATGAATTGAAAGATCTGAAGGAGTTATAATCATCCGCTGTTTATTGACTGCCTTTTTCATAAATGTTGCTAAGTCGTGTAAATTTTAGTTTGTAGTTCAATAGAGAAGTACATTAGTAAGTTTGTATCTGATTGAAGCTTATGCTGATTTTAAACCACAATATGCAATTGATTTAATGGTATATAGGATGTAACTACAATTCATGGAATATGCAACCATTAGTATAGTTGTTAATTCAAAATTCGTTCTTCAGCATGCTTCGAATATATAGGTTGGACGGTTCCTTTTAATCCCGCAAAAATACAATACAGTTTTTTTAGATTCTTGGGTTGCAATTTTATTAGGCATGTTTAAGATAGTTTTCTTTACACCATAGGTAGCATCCTTTGGTAAGGAATTCCATTAATCCTGTTTAAGCAATTTAATTTAAATTCGACTCAAGGATGTTTGTTCGGTTTAAGCGTTGTACTTCGTCAGCTCGTATGTGATTTCTTTGACAAATTAAAGCATTTTTCCATGAAGTATAATGTTTTCTCCACTTTGTAAATAATTGATCATAAATTGATAAGAATCCGGATTGGGCCCAAACATATAATTAAATTAGCATGTACCTTTTTTTTTCTTCTAGTTTTAGAGACAAACGCATTAGAAATGTAGCCACTTTAGGATATCCTTTCTAAAATAGAGACGAGCCTCGCTAAATGTAAAATTCAAATTGCGAGGCCCTCAATAACTAGCCATAACAAATACTTAGAATTCGGGACAGGCCAGTTAGTGAATTTCATGGCCTTCCCCAAGAATTATAACACGTTAGACTCTTTAGGCACGGTTTAATTAAATAATAGTCTTAAACTCGGGTGCACATTGATGTGACCCAAATCCAAATCTCAACGGAGTCAAGATGTGTCGACGACCACGGGTGCATTGATTGTGACGTGGTTCGAGATACATTTTCACGACGTTGCAATTCTATAAAAAAATAAAAAAATGATAATAATAAAAGCGGTTTAAACTTAATAAAAGCACGTAAGTCATAACATGCATTTAAATCAGATATTTAGCCATTATAACAATTTAAGTGATCGTGCTAGAACCACGGGATTCGAGGGTGCCTAACACTTTCCCTCGGGTCAACAGAATTCCTTACTTAGAATTTCTGGTTCGCAGACTTCATTTGGAAAAGTCGAAAATTTCCTCGATTTGGGATTCAAGATAAACCGGTGACTTGGGACACCAAAAACCAAACCTTTCCCAAGTGGCGACTCTGAATTAAATAAATAATCCCATTTCGAATATTGTCACTTAAATTGGAAAAACTCCCTCGCGCATTTAACCCTTCGGGGCGGGCGCGCAAAAAGGAGGTGTGACACTAGACGGACCTCTAAGAATGCAATGAGAGAGTTTTAATATGAGTGGCAATATAGTTAAGGGGATTTTGGGGACACCGAATAGTTTAAGTAGGAAAATGACAAAAAACTTAATAGTTTAGGAAGATTTTAGGGTATTAACTCTTGGAAAAAAATTCCTAAATTTAACAACTATTTAGTTATTTGAACCCAAAAATAATATTTTAGCTCAGTAAAGGAAATGAAGTATCCATAAGCCAATAATACCAAATAATATCTTTCATTGGCAGCACAAATCTAAATGCCAATTCAGTTTCACTGTTAAGCAGTACTCTAACTATATAAACTCATGTAACAGTCAATATGTCATCTCAACTGCACTAGTGTGGACATTTGTGTCTCTAAAATGAATTGCAGGGTATCAAAAATAAAATAGTAGTAGTCCTACAATGAGTTAGTAGAAAAGGGCAGTGTAAAAAGCTTAGGCTGGTTCCATATATCAGACAGCAGGTCAGGAAGGCACCAAGGGCTACAATCAGCTTTGTTAATGTTAGTTGTTTGCTTAGAGGTGAGACCACCAGTGTAGATAGAGGGGTGTGCATTTTTCCTTATACCTGATTGCAAATTATATATCTGTGTACGAATAAAATCGGGGGAAATGTCTACTCCGATTTTTTGATGAGAGAAAGAAGAGGGAGCACGGATACACGAGAATGTAATAGAGGCCCGAAACACTTCGTATCAAGACCCTGGAAGAGCGAACGATATGTCCGACATCAGACATGATGAAGCGATGCACCCTGAACTGAGTGTAACTTCTAGACCTCGGGAGGCACGGTGAACGGTTATGCACAACGGATAGGGCATCGTAATAATCGCCCTTAACCAGATATTACGGTGTGAATCTCGTTCAGAATCGATTATGGATCAATAATTACCGGGAGAAGAAGATTTTTACCTATTTTAGACTAATACTAGGACTGAAATTCTCCTACTATAATTTTTTTTCTTTAATCTAACACATTGTAATGCACAACTCAAAGCAATAAAGATTCATTTTTGTTTGCTAGCTACTGTCAAAGGCATTATTCATTTGTTTTGTTCTTCATTTGTGATTAGGCCTAAACCGAAGGTCCAATCGAGGACGAGATCACTGTTCAATCTAAAATAAGGCTTAGTTATAACATTGGTACTAGTTTGGTCGTTTATTTCATATTTAATTCATTTATATGTTAGTCTAGATCATTCATGCTGAATTAAGCCACACATCCTTAAAACCGCTTATAAATTTAATTGTTACTCAATTTCGGGGTCAATAGTTTGGCGCCCACCGTAGGGCTAAGGATAATAGTGGTGATTTGGTATGATTCTCCATAACACACCCTATTGTACGCTTGTTCTTTAAAATCTTAATTTCAGATCAACCTAAAAATGTCAAACTCTCAGTCTGCTTACTTGAACATTGATGCTGAATCAAGCCATCACGGCGAGAATAATAATCTGATTCCCAATAAAGATATGCTTCGTGCCGATCCTAACGGTGTCCCAACCTCCGACCCAATCTATGGTTAATCGCAGGTGTTCATCAACATCAATTTGCCAAATGATCCCGAAAATAGTGTCCGTGGGGGACCCCGACCAACAGCTCGAGAAATGTCAGAAAGTGAAGGTGATAGGGTGAGATTATGGCTGATTTTTGAAATGTTACAGCTCAGCAAGCGGCAATAGCACAACTGCTACGCCCCAACAGGGTCGAACCCGAATAATCCGGGAAAGCACTCGAAGAGACAAACAGTTTATCGAGAGACCGGGTGAAGCCGAGCCCAGGGTGAATTCCTAGGTAATGAAGATGCTCGAAGCGTTGACGAAATAGGTGGATTCAAGAGAGAAAAATATTGAGGCTAATGACAAGAAGGTAGAAACATACAACTCCAAGGTCGATCAGATCCTGGGAGCACCCTTGATATTGAAGGGAACGAACTTCAAAAAATTTAACCAAAAGCATTTTTCCCCCGAGCACGAAACTAAAGCCGATCCTAAAGAGGTTTCATATGCCCTACATCCCCAAATATAATGGGATCACAGATCCAAATGATCATGTGACCTCCTCTACATGCGCAATCAAAGGGAACGATTTGGAAGACAATGAGATCGGGTCGGTGTTGCTGAAAAAATTTGGGGAAACTTTGTCTAAGGGAGCGATAATATGGTATCCAACTTGCCCCCAAATTCCATTGACTAGTTTTCTATGCTTGCACATACTTTCGTAAAGACTCATGCCGGGGCCATTAAGGTCGAGACTCGAAAGTCAAATCTTTTCAAGGTCAAACAAAGGGATAATGAGATACTCAGGAGTTTGTTTCAAGATTACAGATGGAACAGATAAACCTACTATTGGTTGTAGACGATTGGGCCATTCAGGTATTCACTCAGTGGCTTAACCCTCATTCCCTGGCCTTTCAACAACTAAAACAAAATTTGGTGGAGTACCCGACGTTAACTTGGGTCGACGTCCACAACAGGTACCAGTCAAAGATCAGGGTCGAGGACAATCAACTCCGGGCCCCTTCTAGATCTGTTTACCCCGTCAAGGCTGATGATAGATATAAGAGATCCATTGATTAAGATCCAAGACTGGTTCGAGATCGATATCAACCATACATCACAAATAGAGGGTGTAACGATCCAACCGGTTGTTTTACTTTCTAGAACCTCGTTCCCCTAAATAAGACTTCCCGTATGTGCTTTTACTATTTTATGACTTTCGGGGATGGTTAGTTCAGATTTGAAAGGGTTCGGGTTGAAATCGGGACATTTGGTTCCTTAAGGTTAGCTAAAAATGCTAAGTTTGACTTCGGTCAACATTTTGAGCAAACGACTTCAGAATTAGAATTTGATGGTTCCAATATGTTCGTATGATGATTTTGGACTTGGGCGTATGTTTAGATCGAGTTTTAGATGACCCGGGAGCGTTTTGGTGTCTAATAGTGAAAATTGATTCTTTGAAGGTTTTGAAGTTCTTTAAATTTGGTTTGGAGCAGGTTTTGGTGATATCGTGGTTCAAATGGAATTCTGATACCGGGAATAGTTACCGTAATGTCATTTAAGACTTGCACGCAAAATTTGGTGTCATTCCGAGTAGTTTATGTACGATTCGGCGCGTTCGGAGCGATTTGGAAACTTGAAGTTCATATTTTTATTCAATTTGTTTTTGGGGTACGATTCTTTGTTTTGTTGTTGTTTTACGCATTTCGAGAGTTTGAGCAGGTCCGTATAATGATTACAGACTTGTTGGTGTAGTTGGACGAGGTCCCTAGGGCTCGGGTGTGTTTCGGATCACCCAGAGCTAAATCTAGGAAACTAGATTTTCCAGTTCTAGTTTACTTCTTCGCGAATGCGGGAGGACCATCGTATTCGCGGAGAAGGATTTGGGGCAGTGGGAAAATTGCCCTTCGTGTTTGCGGTCATGCTCACGCGTTTGCGAAGCCTTGTGAGCCTAGGCCTTCGCGTTCGCGAACCCCACTTCCATTCGTGTAGGGGAAATGGGGTCGGGGAGGGCCAATTGACTTTGCTCTTTGCGTTCGCAAAAAAGCTGTCGCATTCACGATGCACAGTCAGCTTAGACCTTTGCGAACGCGAGGCTTCTTCCGCATTCTCTAAGAAAGTTGTTCAACTGGGCAGAAACCTTGTTTTAAATACGAGATTTAGACCCTTTTCTCTCCTTTTTCACTCACTTGGGCGATTTTGGAGCTTCAAAAAAAGGGATTTCAAGCTAGCTATTGAGGGTAAATAATTTCTACGTAATGTGAGTTTAATACATAGATTATGGGTAGATTTTAACATGTAAATTGAATTTATGGGTTAGTTAAAAACCTAGAGGTTATGGGTAATAACTTTCTTCGAAAATTTACGGAATCCGGGCATATGGGTCCGGGGGTGAATTTTAGAAATCTTACAGTTAGAGTTGGGTAATCATTTTAATTGTTGGAATATGAACTTTTGAACATGTATCGATTAGTTTATATACTATTTGATTAGATTTGGATTGTTCGGCACCGAATTGCGGGTTTGAGCACAAATCTTGGACCGGAAAGTAGGCTTTGAGACGAGGTAAGTCTCTTTTCTAACCTTATAAGAGAGAATTAACCCCATAGGTGAATAATTAATATGTGCTCCTATTATTCATGTTATTGAGTTTTCTGCTATATTTTGTAATCCATGCTCAATTATTATTTTGACATCTTATTGTTAGCCCATAGTAAGTGTCAAAGTCGACCTCTCGTTACTATTTCTTCGAGGTTAGACTAGATACTTACTGGGTACATGGTGTTTATATACTCACGCTACACTTATGTACTTAATGTGCAGGATTTGAGGCAGGTGCATCTGGATATCAGTCCGGCGCACATACTTGATCCCTGTTACGAGACTACACGGTGAGCTACCTTCCGAGCCGTTGTGCAGCAGCCAGAGTCTTTCTTTTGTTATTGTTTTATCTATTTCATTTCAGACAGTAGAGTAGTACTCTTTTATATATTCTACTAGTAGCTCATACACTTGTGATACTAGGTCTTGGCACACACTAGTAGGCTTGTGGTTTTAGTTTATGGTTATGATTGCACTCAGCTGCTTTCGTTCTAATTATCTTAAACCTATTATTTCTTAAATCTTTTAAATTAAGGAAAGTTATTTACTTGGAAAACCTATAAAAAGAGAAATCACAAGATTGTTCACTGTTGGCTTGCCTAGCAACGGTGATGGGCGCCATCACGACCTATAATAGATTTGGGTCGTGATAATATGGTATCAGAGCACTAGGTTAATGTAGGTCTCACAAGTTATGGACATGCCTAATAGAGTTTTGTGGATCTGTGCGGAGACGTCCGTACTTATCTTCAAGAGGCTATAGGGTGTTAGGAAACTACTCTTTATTCATTTCCTATCATGCAATTGATGATATACTAAGTTTCTTTCTCTTACTCTTTCACAGATGGTGAGAGCACACACGGCGGATGTTCTAGACTCGGGAAGAGATGCTCCTCCTGTTGCTAGAGGCCGAGGCAGAGGCCGAGGGAGGGCACCATCCCGAGATAGGGGACGAGGACGTCCCAGAGTTTGCCTAGTTGCACCACCAGCTGATCTGGTGGAGGATCCCATTATAGAGGAGCAGGGCGAGGTGCTCACAGCAAAGCCAGCCCCAGTCAATTTCATGTCAACACCGGGCTTTCAGGAGGTCATGGTTCGTATGCTGCGGTTCATGGATAGTGTGACCCAAGCTGGTTTATTTCTAGCAGACCTAGCCATATCACAAGCGGGAGAGGGGGGGCACAGACCTCTACTGCTCAGGTTCTTGGGCATGCAACTGCTGTATATCAGACCCCACACGCACTACCCATGGGCGGGGCCCAACCAGTAGCAACAACCGTACCTGAGCCCAGACCAACTGTGACCGACGAGCCGCAAAAGCTATTGGATAGATAGAATAGGCTATACCCTCCTGTCTATGGGGGTGAGGGACATGAGGATCCCCAAGACTTCATTGATCGGTGCAGGGACAGACCACACAACATGAGGATATTGGAGTCTCATGGGGTGGATTTTACTACTTTCTAGTTGGAGGGCCGGGCTCGTACATGGTGGCAGTCTCATCTTCTCGGCGGACTAGCAGGTTCTCCTCCCATAACTTGGGATTAGTTTATACGCCTTTTATTGGATAAGTATATTTCACCCTCCTAGAGGGAAGAGCTGCGGTTTCAGTTTGAGTAGCTCCAATAGGGTCAGATGTCAGTGACCGATTATGAGACGAGGTTATCTGAGTTGTCTCGCCATGAACTTATAATACTTCCTACGAACACTGAAAGAGTGCGGAGGTTTGTTGCTAGGTTGCACTCAGGTATTCAGGCTACTATGGCCCCGCAAGTTGAGATGGGGACTTCTTATCAGCTAGTAGTGGAGATTGCTCAAAGTATTGGGGGTTACCGTCAGAGGGGTAGAGAGCAGATGCAACGGGACAAGATGGTCCGTTATTTGGGGGAGTTTAGAGGTTCCCTGGCTGGGGGTCGAGGTTAGGTTGGGAGGGTTCAGCCTAGTAGGCCCACATATCCAGCACCATCACTTCCTCAAGGTGCTCCGGCGCAACCCTATTTCAGTTCCATGCTAGAGAGTTCTTACCGTCCACCGGCTATTCAGGGTTTTTCTAGTGGATACTCAGGACATTAGGGTTCTTCTAGTGCCTACTTCAGTACCAGGCCAGAGAGCTCATTCTGCCCACCAGCCATTTAGGGTTCTTCCATTGGGTATTCAGGCCATTAGGGTTAGACTTTAGAGCAGCATATCACTGAACCGAGAGGTTATTTCGAGTGTGTAGATCTTATTTATGTGCGAGGATTCTGCCCCGGGCTTCGGGGCATGGTAGTGCAGCAGGGCCAGCAACCCATGATTACAACACCAGCTGTTCGTCTGCCCAGAGGTGGAGGGCAGCCAGGTAGGGGCCGTCCTAGAGGTGGAGGCCAGGCAGGGGGAGGTCAGCCAGCTACTGTTCAGTCAGGCGGAGGCCAGCCAACCGTCGCTCCAACTAGGTTCTATGCTTTTTCGACCAGACCAGATGAAGTGGCCTCAGATGTTGTGATCACATGTATTATCTTTGTCTGTAGTAGGGATGCTTCGATATTATTTGATCTAGGGTCTACCTATTCGTATATATCACCTTTGTTTGCTCATTTCCTTGATATTCTTCGTGGGTCCTTGGGTACTCCTATTTATATGTCCACTCCTATGGGCGATCCTGTTGTCGCGGATCAGATCTATCGATCCTATGTGGACACATTCTGTGGATACGAGACTAGAGCAGATCTTTTGTTGCTTGATATGATCGACTTTGAGGTCATCCTGGGCATGGACTGGCTATCCCCATATCACTCCATCCTTGATTTCCATGCCAAGACTGTTACATTAGCGATGCCAGAGTTTCCTAGATTGGAGTGGAAAGGTTTATCAGTAAGTGCGTCTAGTCGGGTTATCTCTTTTCTGAAGGCTCGACATATGGTCGAGAAGGGTTGTTTGGCTTATCTAGCTTATGTACGGGATATTGCCGTAGAGATTCCGGCAATCGATTTAATACCAACAGTTCCGGAGTTCTCCGATGTGTTTCCTTCTGACCTTCCAGGTATGCCGCCAGATCATGATATCGATTTCTGTATTGACTTGGCTCCAGGTACCCAACCTATATCTATACCACCGTATCGTATGGCTCTGAAAGATTTGAAGAAGTTGAAGGAGCAGCTTGAGGAGTTGCTATCAAAGGGGTTCGTCATACCAAGTATATCACCTTAGGGTGTACCAGTGTTATTTGTGAAAAAGAAAGATAGGACTATGCGGATGTGCATTGATTACCGCCAGTTGAACAAGGTTATCATTAAGAACAAGTAACCGTTGCCGTATATTGATGATTTGTTTGACCAATTGCAGGGTGCTAGGGTGTTCTCTAAGATCGATTTGAGATCGGGGTACCGTCAGTTGAAGATTCAGGACTCAGATGTTCCGAAGACCGCTCTCGTACTAGATTTGGCCATTATGAGTTTCTAGTGATGTCCTTCGGCTTGACTAATGTCCCATCGACATATATGGATTTGATGAACATTGTGTTCAGGCCTTATATTGATTTATTTGTCATTGTCTTCATTGATGACATTTTGATCTACTCACCGGAGCACGAGCATCATTTGAGAGTAGTGCTTCAAACCTTGTGGGAACATAAGCTTTATGCTAAGTTTTCCAAGTGTGAGTTTTGGCTAGATTCTGTAGCATTCTTGGGGAATGTTGTATCAGGCGAGGGTATTAAGGTGGATCCTAAGAAGATTTAGGCAGTTCAGAGTTGGCCTCGTCCCACTTCGGCGATCGAGATCAGGAGTTTCTTGGGGTTAGCAGGTTATTATTGCTAGTTTGTGGAGGGTTTCTCATCCATTGCAACACCTTTGACTAGATTAACCCAAAAGAGTGTTCCGTTCCGTTGGTCCAATGATTACGAGGCAAGCTTTTAGAAGTTTAAGTTAGCTTTGACTACAATACCAGTTCTAGTGTTTCCTTTCGGTTCGGGGATATATACTGTGTATTGCGATGCTTCATGTGTCGAGTGGGATGTGCATTGATGCAGGAGGGGCGAGTTATTGCATATGCTGCAGGTTAGCTAAAGATTCATGAGAAAAATTACCCTGTGCATGATCTAGAGTTAGCCGTGATTGTTCATGCTCTTAAGATCTTGAGGCATTATCTTTATGGGGTGTCCTATGAGGTTTACACTGATAATCGCAGCTTGCAGTATTTGTTCAAGCAAAGGGATCTCAATTGGAAGCAGCACAAATGGCTTGAGATACTGAAGGATTATGACATCACCATTCTTTGTCATCGGGGCATGGAAAATGTAGTCATGGATGCCTTGAGCAGAAAGGCAGAGAGTATAGGTAGCTTTGCATTTATTTCAGCAGAGGAGAGGCCATTAGCTTTGGACATTCAGTCCTTGGCTAACAGACTTGTGAGGTTGGATATCTCAGAGCCCAACCGAGTTCTTGCATGCGTTGTTGCCCAGATTTCACTATTGGAGCAGATCAAGGCTTGACAGTTTGATGATCTGCATTTGATGGTTCTCAAAGTGATGGTACTACAGGGTGGTGCCAATGAGGTTTCTATCAATGAGGATGGTGTTCTACGACTCTAGGGTCATCTATGTGTTCCTAATGTTGAAAGCTTGAGGGAGAGGATTTTAGAGGAGGCACACAGTTCTCAGTATTCATCGCGACATGACATAGCATTATTGGTGGCGGCGGATGAAGAAAGACATAGTTGAGTATGTAGCTAGGTGCCTAAATTGCCAACAGGTTAAGTATGAGCACCAGAGGCCAGGTGGCCTACTCCAGTAGATGACTATATCGGAGTGGAAATGAGAGCGCATTACTATGGACTTTGTAGTTGGGCTACCGCATACCTTGCAAAAGTTTGATGCAGTTTGGGTCATTATTGACAGGTTGACCAAGTCGGCACACTTAATTCCAGTTGAGACTACGTAAACTTCAAAGAGGTTGGCCTAGATTTATATTCAAGAGATAGTTCAGTTGCATGGTGTGCCTGTTCCATCATATCAGATAGGGGCCCTCTGTTTACTTCGCATTTTTGGAGAGCTATAGAGAGTGAGTTGGGGACCCGTGTAGAGCTCAGCGCCGCATTTCATCCACAAACTGACGGACAGTCAGAGTGGACAGTTCAGATCTTGGACGAGTTTGCTTACAACAACAGTTGTCACACCTCCTTTTTCTGAAGGGGATAGGGAGTTTTTTCAAGTTAAATGACATTAATCGAAATGAGACTATTTATTTATTTCAAAGTCGCCACTTGGAATAATTTATGGTGTCCGAAGTCACCGATTTATTTTAAATCCCAAATCAAGAAAATTTGACTCTGTTTTAAAGTCCACGTGAAATGCACCCGTGATCTCTAACATGTTGATTTTAATTATTATTTGAAGTTATGGCTGAGTCGCCTGAAATGCGCACTCGAATTGTAATTTATGTCATGACTATGCCATGGGAACCATACCCATAGTCACGATAACTTATTTAATTAACGCGCCTAAAGCAAGCTACGACGTTCAAGTTAATTATTTTCCTAAGTTTCGGATTATCTTGAGGCTTAAGAGTTATACATTCTTCTGACTTAACACCACTCATGGGCTATTTTATTCCTTGCCAAGAAAGAAAAAATTCTAATTTTTCAATTTATCCAATTTAACAACTCACTTAAATCACCACTTCAACATGCTAAAACAAAGGCAACGTAACATAATTATATAAGTACAAAAACTAGATAAGTCTATAGCAAATTTAACAGAAATCGTCCAACAAAACTTACATGAATTCAAACGAATTAATCTTGAAAACCAGTATATAACCCAAATTATACGCAACAAGTATACAATTAATATGAAAGAGATCAAGTATTTTCCATAGAGCAAATGAAATCCATCACGAGCAAATAGAAACACTAATATATCAAAGCAAGTATATATTTAGAATGTAAACAAATACTGAGAAAAATGGATATGAATGAACCTTTATATTGATGAATAAAGCTGAAAATTTGCAACTCAATCGGAATAGCAAAGCAACAATCATTGTACTAAAACATCGAAATTGCGAACCAGAACCTCGACATAGAAGCCTCGCTCGACCGATGAAGACAGGACAATTTTAGGTGGTTTTGCAATGAAATTAGCTAACTTCAGTGGTGGTTTCTCATTGTGTGTGTGTGTGGGGGGGGGGGGGTCTTTTGGAGTAGGGGATCTGCCGCTTCTCCTTAGAGTTAGAGGAATTAGGGTAGGGTTTCTATAATTGGGTATTTTATATGGAGGTGGGAAGGGTTGTTGACCATTGGATTAGAAGGAAATATATGGCTAAGATTAAATCTTGCAGTATAAGTGAAGAGTGGGCTAGTGGGTTGGGAAGAATGAGCATGTGTCTTGCTGGTCCACTAAAATTCGAAAATGAGCTCCCAATTGGCCAAATTCAATTCTTTCTCATTAAAAATAAAATAAAAATAAAACTACCAAAATATACTAATTAATCTTAGTTAATAAGAATAAATTATTAAAGTGAACTATATATTAAAATAAAAATATTTTGGTGTTTTTAAATATTATAAAATACTAATAAACTATATATATAACAAGAAAAGAAAAATTATAAAACTATTTTTGACTTTTTAAACTTATGTTTTAAAATTAAAACTAAAAGTTGACTGAAATCCTATTAAAATGAAAATAAGTAAATATTTTTAAAAATACTACTTTAAAATGTTGCGTGGGTCAAAAATTACGTACTTACAGATGTCCCTCTTTGCTTGGAAACACGAAGAGTTTTCGGAGTAAAGAACAATGAGCAACGTAATTGATTTATGATCCGATGCTTACTCAAAACGAAGCAAAGATGGACAAAATATTGTGACTGGCCCTGGTATCTGAGCTACCTACATATCATTGGCTATAAAGGAATCATACCACGTGTAGTTCAGAAGTGAATGAAGTGATGGAGTGTGTGGAGAGGATGAGAGAGTCGAGTGATGTACCTTTCCGTCAAGATTCAGATCCGCGGTCATGTTATTACATCAAAATCAAAATCTAAAAGAACTAAACAAGCCTAGAAGCTATGAGTTACAATATTCCTATCTATAAGTCTTCTGAAACTTGATCTTGAGTCTTGAATGGTTCTTCATGCAGACTTTTGATTTGAACCTTGATGCTTGCTAGCTGTATGTGCTAATTCATTCTTCAACAACTTCTTCGGATCAAGCCCAGACATGCAGTGCTCGTGACTTCAGCCATGTCTTGAGCAATTCACATCTTTCATCTGCATTTTAGATTCACTTCTTTTTTCTTTTCTTTTATTCTGGATTGAGACTTCTTCTTTTGGTCATTTCGGACTGTCAACTCGCATTCTTGAGGCGAGCTTCTCCTCCTTCTAACTTGAATTGAATTCTGAAATGACTTCCCTCGTTCTCCAGGCAAGGAACCTGCTGCTGACTGGAAACTTAAAATAAATTCCCTTATTTTCTAGGTGGGCGCCTGCCACTGACTTTAAAATTGAAATAGCTTTGAAACAAATTCCCTCGTTCTCCAGGTGGGTGCCTTCTAATGACTTAAAACTTGAAATAAATTCCCTTGTTCTCCAGGTGAGTGCCTACAACTGACTTAAAACTTGAATGAATTCCCTTGTTCTCCAGGTGGGCGCCTACAACTGACTTAAAACTTGAAATGAATTCCATCGTTCTCCAGGTGGGCGCCTGCCAATGACTTGAACTTGAAATAACTTTCCACATTCTCTAGGTGGGCGCCTGCTAATTACTTGAACTCAAAATAAATTCCCACATTCTCCAGGTGGGCGCCTGCAACTGACTTAAAACTTGAAATGAATTCCCTCGTTCTCCAGGTAGGTGCCTACTAATGATTTGAACTCGAAATAAATTCCCCCATTCTCCAGGTGGGCGCCTGCCAATGACTTGAACTTGAAATAAATTCCTCGTTCTCCAGGTGGGTGCCTTCCAATGACTTGAACTTGAAATAAATTCCCTCGTTCTCCAGGTGGGCGCCTGCCAATGACTTGAACTCGAAATAAATTCCCTCATTCTCCAGGTAGGCGTCTGCCAATGACTTGAACTTGAAATAAATTCCCTCATTCTCCAGGTGAGTGCCTGCTAATGACTTGAACTCGAAATAAATTCCCTCATTCTAAGTGGGCGACTGCCAATAAGTTGAACTTGAAATAAATTCCCTCGTTCTCCAGGTGGGCGGCTGCAATTAAAACCACAAAACGAACAAAATTTTCTGGCCCAATTTGCACTAGGAGGATTTGCGAGTTGTTATAAAAAATGTAAATCACCTATGCTATTGATGCAATGATGAGAGTAAAACTAAATACACGACTAGGATGTGCATCTCCTGTGAGTAAAACCAAGAAAATTTGACTAGCAAATGCATCTCCTAAAAATAAAACCTGAATGACCTAAACTAGGAAGTGTGTCTCCTAGAGATGAACTCAAACAACCCAAACTAGGAAGTGCGTCTCCTAAAAGAATAATCTGAAATAACCCAAACTAGGAAGTGCATCTCTTAGGGGTGAAACTTGAATGAACAAAATTAGGCAATGCGTCTCCTAGGGGTGAAATCTTAATTTAGGAAGTGCGTCTCCTAAAAGTATATCCCGAAAGACCCAGACTAGGAAGTGCGTCTCCTAGGGGTGAAACTTCAATGACTCAAACTAAGAAGTGCATCTCATAGGGATGAACTTAAATGACCCAAACTAGGAAGTGCATCTCCTAGAGGTGAAATCTCAATTAAGGAAAAAGTATATCTTGAAAGACCCAGACTAGGAAATGCATCTCCTAGGGGTGAAACTTCTATGACTCAAACTAGGAAGTGCATCTCCTAGGAGTGAAATCTCAATTTAGGAAGTGTGTCTCCTAAAAGTATATCTTGAAAGACCCAGAATACGAAGTGCGTCTCCTAGGGGTAAAACTTCAATGACTCAAACTAGGAAGTGTGTCACCTAGGGAAATAAAATTTGAAAAACCCAAACTAGGAAGTGCGTCTCCTAGATTTGAGATTGAGCTTGAGGAAAACTATAAACTAAGCTTGACTGACCCTATTCTCCAGGTGAGACCCTTGAACTTTAAGAAAACTAAAGATTAACGACTTAAGGAAACTAAAACTGACCCTATTTTCCAGGCGGGACCCTTGAACTTAAGGAAAACTAAGACTAACAACTTAATAGAATTAAAAGCTGATCCTATTTTCTAGGCGGGACCCTTGAACTTAAGGAAAACTGAAGATTAAAAACTTAAGGAAACTAAAACTGACAACTTAAGAGAATTAAAAGCTGACCCTATTTTTCAGGCGGGACCCTTGAACTTAAGGAAAATTAAAGATTAAAGACTTAAGGAAACTAAAACTGGCCCTATCTTCCAGGTGGGACCCCCGAACTTAAGGAAAAATAAAGATTAACAACTTAAGAAAGCTAAAAGCTGACCCTATTTTCCAGGCGGGACCCCTGAACTCACGAAGAACTAAAGATTGATAACTTAATCAAACTAAAAACTGACCATATTCTCCAGGCGGGCCCCTGAACTTAAGAAAAACTAAAGGAAATCTAAAAACTCTTCTGACTAGGGAGAATGCCTAGGAGGTACGGTTCTTCTCAACTAGGGGTGTCTAAGAGGTAAAAACCCTTCTCAAACAGCCTTTGTGCTGACAAATTGGGCATGACACCTGAAAGATTCAAGCTTCCAAGCTTTGATTCGGACATAGTCTTCGTCCCTGTTTCAAACAAAGAAAACTTATGAGTTTAAAATGTGGTGGTTGGTTCGTGGCCTTGACTTTGAGGGAGATTGCTCCTGAACTTGCCATGATTAACCTTGGTTTTGACTTGGAAGTCCTTTCCTGTTATTGGCTAACCCTTTTCTGTCAAACCTTACCACAGAAAATGCCTCTTATCTATTCGAGCCCTATACCCTTTATCTGTTGTATTTTACTCATGAATTGACATTTCTGAACCTTTGCATTTCACATGAATCCCAAAACACGTCAATTGTTATCAACTCAGTGCACACACTATTTTCCCATGTCTTATGCCACTTTGATGTGATTTCCAGACTCTGCTTTGTGTAATTAAAAAGCTTGTAGCTGATTTTGAAGGCATTTCTCACTTGTTTCGACAAAAATAGACTCAAAAGGGACTCAAACAAAATAAGAGGAACAAAGTAAGAAGAAGAACGAGAAGAGATGGTATCTAACATGAAAATTTTTACCCAGGAAAAGAACAATGTAGAAACTAATCAGATGTAGACACCAACTCTAATGACCATGACATGCATTTTAGATTAAGCGGTCCTAATCTGTCAAGCAAGTCTAATGTTCAACTTTTGTTATACTTATAAGCCATGAAACTGGGATTCAATGCTCCGATCATCCTATCTGATTCACGATCCTTATTCGACTTGTAGTACTCGAAGGGTTTTCACCATCAAGCCTCTCTCATTTTATTCTTTCTCTCAACTTACCGTCACCTTATGGTGCCTATGAAGGTTTTCACCGATAAGACGATCTCATTTTGTTCTTTTCTTCTTATTTCCTCTGATTCTGCAGATGACAAGGCATTGACCATAGTAAAAAAACATTATATGCTCCTGGCATGTCTAGCTCGGCACTCTCAAAGATTATCTGTGAGGTCTTTTTTGGATTGTAATATGGCTTTTGGACAAGGTTATAAAGAAAGAAAGGCATGAAGGCTCAAATTAAAACTAAAACAAAAGGGTTAATTGATATACAACTTTTGGAATCCATTAAAAACTTTGCCCTAATTTCTAGAATAAGAGAATTTGATTCTATTTTTTCCTTCCTTTTTTAGACGGAATTACTAAGAAAAACTGCCACACTCTTGACTTCGTGGGATTATGAAATATTTATTTGGTGCGACCGAACTGTAAGGCTGCCTACGTATCTTGTGGTGATAAGAATCAGGTCGAATGTAGTTCAAAGAGATAATTTTTGTTGCTATTTTTCATTTTTTTCTCTTTTGTTTTTTTTCTTTTTGAATTTTTCCATTGGAATGAAATTTCTAAAACAAACCTATGGGGACATGAATTTTTTTTAATAACTCTAAATTGGTTCCAAGAGAGGGGAGGTAAAAAAAAATCAGTACATGATCAAAAGGGTACCTTAGGGTATAAAGTATTTGGGTAGATGAAAGATGGCCTCCCAATCTCTGAAGATGCTAGGTACAAAACATGCAACGCAAGGATGAAATATAAATATCATGCATAACATTTCTTTTGCAGCATCGGAAGTGATGACACATATATGTCTTCCACCTTTCTTTAGTGCCTTGTCAAGTACAAAACTCTTGTTGGGTAATTGTCTTCACAATGGAGGTCCACCGTTAGTTTGGAGAAAATTCCTTAGCCTTACCTTGTAACCCGAGATGCACTTGAACTCAAAGTTATTCACTTCAAATTGTCTGTGACGCACTCTTTTGCAAGAAATTCTTGCCTTCCTATTAACTTCTCAAACTATCTGCCCCAGTTTCACACAATTCGGGCTTTAAATGATCTCCAAATGTTCAAATCTTTACTTATTTCCCTCAAATGTCCCTATTATCTTCTAACCTTCTTTCATTGTTTCATGATTAGACTAACTTTTAAAATCATGCTGAGAGTTTCGCATGCATGTCATGTCACTAGAGTCACCATGAAAAGAACTATAAAAAGAAAAGAGAACTAAACAAAAATGGACTAGAAATAATAGACGACAGGAGATTGCATTAGACAGATAGTGAAAGGGTTTAAAAAACAAGCGAAATAAAACTTAGGTTACAACCCTGGAACAAACCTAGATAACACTAGATGCCTTACTACGACTAAACAAACTAGAAAACATAAAAGGAAGAAGGGTTTGAGTCTCAAGATAATATTGAGATTACAATCCTGAAATAACTCGGGCATCAGAAATGAAAACAAAATAAGCCACCAAAACTCCTCCATGGCTAGCCAAGAAAGGAGTATCTTTCCAACTACCAAACTCGACATTTTATCCACCAAGTTCCACATCAATATTACCAAGGCAATTACCAATTTCAATCACATTGACCTCAGTAGCCTTTGGGTCCCTTTTGCCTCAACTTCTGGAGCCGAGATTGATAGCGATGAAAACTTGGCAGCAAGTGGCCCTCCAAGGAGCTCAGACGAGTTCTCATATTCATTTTCAACACAAATTATGCCCATCATATGCGTCTCATTATGAACAGGCAATGAACATTGGCTAGTGTAACGACCCGGCCGGTCGTTTCATGAGTTACTGCTCTGTTTCCCCCATTTTTGCTTCTTATATCCTTTTTCAGATGTATTTTGTGTTACCGGGTTGGTTGGTTCGGGTTCAAAGAGGTTTTGGTAAGGTTTGAGACACTTAGTCTCTTTTGAGGAAGCTTAAATTGGAAAAGTCAACCGGATGTTGACTTATGTGTTAAAGGGATCGGATGTGAGTTGTGATGGTTCATATAGCTTTGGGAGATGAATTGGGCCTTAGGAGCATGATCAGAATGTGTTTTGGAGGTCCGGAGTAGATTTAGGCTTGAATTGGCGAAATTAGAATTTTGGCGTTTTCCGGTTGATAGGTGAGATTTTGATATAGGGGTTAGAATAGAATTCCGGAAGTTGCAGTAGGTCCGTTGGTTCATTTGGGATGTGTGTGCAAAATTTCAGGTCATTCGGACGTAGTTTGATAAACTTTTTGATCGAAAGCAGAATTTAGAAGATTTGGAATTCTTAGGCTTGAATCCGATGCGAATTTGGTGTTTTGATGTTGTTTGAGCGTTCTGAAGGTTGGAAAAAGTTTGAATGTTATTATGGGATATAATGGCATGTTTTGTTGAGGTCCCGGGGGCCTCAGGTGAGTTTCGAGTGGTCAAACGGACTATTTCATGTTGTAGGAAGTTGCAGAAAAATCTGCTAAAGTGTTGCAGACAGCAGTGCTTCGCATTCGCGAGTGGACCCTTGCGTTCGTGAAGGGCTAGAAGGTGAGGCTGAAGATTTAGCCTTCACGTTCACGAACGAGGTCCCGTGTTCGCGAAGGGCTGGTGTCTTTGACATCACGTTCACGAGGTATCCGACGCGTTCGCGATGGTTTGAGCTGTGGAGTCATCGCGTTCGCGAGGGAGTGGTCGCATTAGTGTAAGAGGAAAATGTGGTCAACTTCAGGTTGTGCTTCACGAATGCGAGGCTTTTACCGCATTCGGAAGAAGGATTTGAATGCCTGGGAAGAATGTTTAAATAGCCATTGTCCGCGATTTTGGATCCAATTTTCACCATTTTTAGGCGATTTTGAAGCTTTTTGAAGAGGATTGAAGAGGGATTCAAGGGGGAACACTTGGAGGTAAGATTTATGGACTTAATACTCGATTCTAATGTGAATTCTACCTAATTAATCATGGAATTTAAGCCTAATATTGAAGAACTAGGGCTTGTAATTGGAGACCTAAAATTTGGGATTTGAGGGATCATTTGAGGTTGGATTTTGGTGATTTTGATATGAATGAACTCGGGGAGTGATAAGGAGTCTATTGATGTAATTTTTATTGGAATCCAACACGTGGGCCCGAGGGTCGGGTTTGGCCAATTTCGGGATTTGTGTTGTAATTTGATTTCTTTCAAGTGGGCTTTGCTTCCTTAGCATATTTTGATGGTTTTGCACTGATTTTGATTAGATTTGGAGCATCTGAATGCCGATTCGAGAGGAAAAGGCATCGCGGGCTAGAGATTTGGACCGGATAGAGGTGAGTAATGATTGTAAATGTTGTCCTGAGGGTGTGAAACCCTGGATTACACATCGTTGTGCTATATTGAGGTGACACACACGCTAGATGACGAGCGTGGAGTCGTGCACCGTTGGGGATTGTGACTTAGTCCATTCCGAATGACTGTTTTTACTGCGTATTTGACTGAAAACTATTTGCTATCATCATGTTTTGGGCTGAACACCATATTTGGGCCTCGTGCCAACTATTTGGACCCTTAGGGAATTTTTACTGATATTTCCTCACTGTTTTGACTTTATACTTGTACTCAGTTACGCTATATTCTATTGTTTTCATAACTCAACCATGTTTACTCTGTTTTAACACATTTTATGATATTCTAAATGATAAGTTGAGTGGAGCATCATGTTTTATAGTTGCCCGAGTGTCTTATGAGATTCTGACTGAGTAAGGTCGAGAGCCTGTGTTGTGAGGATACACTGATTTATGATTATGTGGCCGAGGGACTGAGATTGTATGCCACGGGGTGGCTTGTTGATATGAGGCAGAGAGCCTATTGATTATGCCACGAGATGGGTTGATATTGCTCTTCGGCCGTAAGGGGCCCCTCCCGGAGTCTGTACACCACCAGTGAGCGCGGGTACCTATTGTGATATAAGATATAGCCCGAGGGGTTGGTATTGTTCCGTGATATTGCCTGAGGGGCGGATGCTGTTGACATTGTGCTCGAGGGGCGAGTTTTATGTGTTTATCTGTTCTAGCTGCTTTTCATTTAATTGTTTTACTGTAAAAAGGTGTTTTAAAGAAGCTTCTTCTGAACTAAGGTGTCTTTATATGTTTTTACTATTTCATTGCTTTTTACTAGTTTTGTACTACTTCTTTATAGCATGTTGATGTGCTTTTACGTGATTTCTTATCTCTCAGTCTTCAGGTCCCGCTAGCGAGTGTTGATTTCTTCCAGCTCAGGCGGATTCGGAGATTCACTAGGTAGCTGCTCGACGTTTGTAGCCCAATGCTTCTCCCTCTATCTTATTTTCTCTTGTCTTAGTTTTTTAATGGACTATGGTGATTCTTTCTATTTTAAACGGCTAGTAGATGCTCATGACTGGTGATGCCCCGATGTCGGGCTATGTTTATTCCGCAAATTGTATTATTCACCTTTATTTTGGGATTATTATTATATTAAAGACCTAATTTGTATTATTTTAATGCTTAAAATGAATTGAGTATGTGTCGGCTGACCTTGTCTTCACGAGAGGCGCTATCACGATTGGGTCTGGATTTAGGGTTGTGATAAGTTGGTATTAGAGTCTAGGTTACATAAGTCTCACGAGTCATGAGCACGTTTAGTAGAGTCCCGCGGATCGGTACGGAGACGTTTGTATTTATCCTCGAGAGGCTGCATAACCTTTAAGAAAACTTCATATTCTTGAAATTCTTATCGTGCAAATCTGTTGATCCGAGTACTAAACTTCTGTTATTGTATTCTCTCACAGATGGTGAGGACACACGCTACTGGTCAAGATGGACGACCACCAGTACCACCAGTTATGGCCACTGGAGGCCGAGGACGCGGTCGCAGTAGGGGCAGGGCTGTGACCCGCACAACAGCTAAGGCAACATTGCAGATCCACCAGCCACCCCAGTCCAGAATCAGTTCCCAGTTATGGACGCTCCAGTAGCACCAGCTGTGCCCATTGTGATTCCGGGTCTTCAGGAGGCCTTGGCTCAGATTCTATCAATATGCACTAGCCTAGCTTAGGCGGTCTCAGTTACTACAGCCGCATATACTTCTCAGGCTGGAGGAGGCACTCAGACTCCCGCCGCTCGCACACCTGAGCAGGTCGTGCAGGGACTTCAGACACCGGTGGCACATCCAGCCTAACCGATTGTAGCTGCTCAGGACTATGTAGCTCCTGCCATGCTAGAGGACGAGTAGCATAGGTTGGAGAGGTTTGGTAGACTTCAGCCTCTGACTTTTAGTGGTGCAGAGGGAGAGGATGCCCAGGGTTTCTTGGACAAGTGTTAGTGGATTTTTTGCACAACGGGTATTCTACAGACCAGCGGGGTCGCTTTCACTACTTTTTAGTTTTCTGGAGCTGCCTTCACTTGGTGGGAGGCTTATAAGAGGCATAGGCCTGTTGGTGCAGCACCCCTTACCTGGCAATAGTTCTCCGTCCTCTTTTTGGAGAAGTATGTGCTGCAGTCTTGTAGAGAGGAGCTGCGCAGGCAGTTTGAGTGGTTGTGTCAGAGAGAGATGACTGTGACACAGTATGAGATGAGGTTCTCCGAGTTAGCTCTTCACATGCTATTTGGTTGGTTCCGACATATAGAGAAAGGATTAGGAGGCTTGTGGATGGCCTTACTTATCAACTTCATATTCTCATGACCAGGGAGAGGGTGTCTGGTGCTACTTTTGAGGAGGTTGTTGACATTGCTTGTGAGATTGAGTCAGTTCGTTGCCAGGAGCATGATGAGAGGGAGGCCAAGAGGCCTCGATGATCTGGTAGTTACGGTGGTGCTCCTTCGAGAGGTCAGTTTCAGCACGGCAGAGGCCGTCCATTCAGGCATGCTCAGCCAGCTCGCCCAGGTTATCGTGGGGCGTCATCGGGTCATGGTTCTCGCAGTTCTCATCAGTGCTAGTCATCACTTAGTGCCCTTCTAGCTCAGAGTTCGTCCCGGGCTCCATCAGTTCAGGGCTCTTCTATGCCAGGTGCATCTGCTAGTCATTACGGTGCTAGGGGTTCCCTTCAATCCCCGTCCCCAGCACCCGGGAGTTGCTATGAGTGTGGAGAGATGGGTCATATGTGGAGGCAATATCCTCATCATCTTGCGGGTTCATCTCAGTAGAGGAGTCAGCCATCGGCTTCAGCACCAGTTGCTTCACCACCACCCACCCAGCTAGCTAGGGGTGGAGGTCAGTCAGCCAGGGGTCGCCCGAGAGGGGGAGGTCGATCAGGTGGCAGTCAGGCCCATTTCTATGCACTTCCAGCTAGACCCGATGCTATTGCTTCCGATGCTGTTATTACAGGTATTGTCTCAGTTTGCCACAGAGATTCTTCTGTAATATTTGATCTCGGTTCCACTTTTTCTTATGTGTCATCATACTTTGCTCGTTATTTGGATACGCCCCGTGAGTCTCTTGTTTCACCTGTTCATGTATCTACTCCGGTGGGCGATACTATTATTATAGACCGTATGTACTGGTCGTGTGTGGTGACTATTGGGGGTCTGGAGACCCGAGTGGATCTTTTATTATTATGTATGGTAGATTTCGGTATTATTTTAGGAATGGATTGGCTATCTCCGTGTCGTGCTATTTTGGAATGTCATGCTAAGACAGTGACATTGGCTATGCCGGGTGTGCCACGGATTGAGTGGCGAGGTTCGATTGATTATGTTCCCAGTAGAGTAATCTCATTCTTGAAGGCCCAACGTATGGTTGGGAAGGGTTGTCTTTCGTATCTAGCCTTTGAGAGGGATGTCGGTGTAGAGACTCCCAGTATCGATTCTGTTCCAGTTGTGAGGGATTTTCTCTATGTATTTCCTGCAGACCTGCCAGGCATGCCACCAAACAGAGATATTGATTTTGGTATTGATTTGGTGCCGGGCACTTAGCCCATTTCTATTCCGCCGTATCGTATGGCACCAGCGGAGTTGAAGGAGTTAAAGGAGCAACTTCAGGAACTCCTTGATAAGGGGTTCATTTGGCCTAGTGTGTCACCTTGGGGTGCACCAGTTCTATTTGTAAAGAAGAAGGATGGCACTATGAGGATGTGCATTGATTATAGGCAGTTGAACAAAGTAACAATTAAGAACAAGTATCCTTTGCCTCGTATTAATGATTTGTTCGACCAGCTTTAGGGAGCGAGAGTGTTCTCCAAGATTGATCTCCGTTCAGGTTATCACCAATTGAAGATCAGGGACTCGGATATTCTTAAGACAACTTTCAGGACCCGATATGGTCAATGAGTTCTTGATGATGTATTTTGAGATGACCAATGCCCCAGCAGCGTTCATACATTTGATGAACAATGTCTTAAGGCCTTATCTCGATTCGTTTGTCATAGTTTTCATTGATGATATTCTGGTGTATTCGCGTAGTCAAGAGGAGCACGCGGAGCATTTGAGGGTTGTGTTGCAGAGATTGAGGGAGGAGAAACTTTACACAAAATTCTCAAAGTGTGAGTTTTGGCTCGGTTCAGTGGCTTTCTTGGGGCACGTGGTGTCCAGTGAGGGTATTTAGGTTGATCCAAAGAAGATAAAGGCAGTTCAGAGTTGTCCCAGACCGTCCTCAGCCACAAAGATTTGCAGCTTTCTTAGTTTGGCAGGTTATTACCGCCGGTTTGTTCAGAGATTCTCATCTATCGCATCGCCCTTGACCTTGTTGACTCAAAAGGGTGCTCTATTCAGGTGGTCGGATGAGTGTGGGGAGAGCTTTCAGAAGCTCAGGACTGCCTTGACCACAGCTCCAGTGTTAGTTTTGCCATTAGCTTCAGGTTCATATATCGTGTATTATGATGCTTCAAGAGTTGGTATTGGGTGTGTATTAATACAGAAGGTTATAGTTATTGCTTATGCTTCTCGTCAGTTGAAACCCTATGAGAAGAACTACCCTGTTCATGATTTGGAGTTGGCTGCCATTGTTGACACGTTGAAGATTTGGAGGCATTATTTGTATGGTGTGTCTTGTGAGGTGTTTACTGATCATCGTAGCCTCCAGCACTTGTCCAAGTAGAAGGATCTCAATTTGAGGCAGCGGAGATGGTTGAAGTTGCTAAAGGATTATGATATTACTATCTTGTACCATCCAGGAAAGGCCAATGTGGTGGCCGATGCTTTGAGCTGAAAGGCAGTGAGTATGGGGAGTTTGGCATATATTCTAGTTGGGGAGAGACCTCTTGCAGTTGATGTTCAGTCCTTGGCCAATCGGTTCGTGAGGTTAGATATTTCGGATCCCAGTCGGGTATTGGCTTGTGTGATTTCTCGGTCTTCCTTATATGATCGCATCAGAGAGTGCCAGTATGATGATACTCATTTGCTTGTCCTTAAGGACAGAGTTTGGCACGATGATGCTAGAGATTGACTATTGGTGGTGATGGGGTGTTGAGGATGTAGGGCCGGATATGTGTGCCTGATGTAGATGGGCTTCGGGAGTTGATTCTGGAGGAGGCCTATAGCTCGCGGTATTCCATTCATCCAGGTGCTGCGAAGATGTATCAGGATCTGAGATAGCATTATTGGTGGAGGAGAATGAAGAAGGACATTGTGGGATTTGTAGTTCGGTGTCTCAATTGTCAGCAGGTGAAATACGAGCATCAGAGACCGGGTGGCTTGCTTCAGTAGATGGATATTCCAGAGTGGAAGTGGGAGCGAATCACCATGGACTTTGTAGTTGGGCTCCCACGGACTTTAAAGAAGTTCGATGCTATTTGGGTGATTGTGGATCGGCTGACCAAGTCCGCGCACTTCATTCCTGTGTGTACTACCTATTCTTCAGAGCGATTGGCAGATATCTATATCCGGGAGATTGTTCGTTTGCATGGTGTCCCAGTTTCCATCATTTCAGATAGGGGCACCCAGTTTACTTCGTAGTTTTGGAGGTCTGTGCAAGGGGAGTTGGGTACTCAGGTTGAGTTGAGCATAACTTTTCACCCTCAGGCGGACGGACAGTCCGAGCGCACTATTCAAATATTGGAGGACATGTTGCGTGCTTGTGTCATTGATTTCGGAGGGTCATGAGATTAGTTTCTACCGCTCGCAGAGTTTGCTTATAACAACAGCTACCAGTCGAGTATTTAGATGGCTCCATATGAGGCTTTATATGAGAGGTATGTAGATTTCCAGTTGGTTGGTTTGAGCTGGGGGAGGCTAGGCTATTGGGGACAGACTTGGTGCAGGATGCTTTAGAAAAGGTGAAGGTAATTCAGGAGAGGCTTCGTACAATGCAGTCAAGACAAAAGAGTTATGCTGACAGGAAGGTTAGGGATGTGTCCTACATGGTTGGTGAGAAAGTTCTGTTGATGGTTTCACCCATGAAGGGTGTTATGAGATTTGGGAAGAGGGGTAAGTTGAGTCATTGATTCATTGGGCCTTTTGAGTTGCTTCGAAGGATTGGGGAGGTGACTTATGAGCTTGCTTTGCCACCCAACTTGTCGAGTGTGCATCCGGTATTTCATGTTTCTATGCTCCGAAAGTATATTGAGGATCCGTCTCATGTTTTGGATTTCAGCACGGTGCAGTTAGATGGTGATTTGACTTATGATGTGGAGCCAGCAGCTATTTTGGAGCGTCAGGTTCGAAAGTTGAGATCAAAGGATATAGCTTCAGTGAAGGTGCAGTGGAGAGGTCGGCCCATGAAGGAGGCTACCTGGGAGACCGAGCGGGAGATGTGGAGCAGATATCCTTACTTGTTTGAGGCTTCAGGTATATTTCTTGACTTGTTCGAGGACGAATGTTTGTTTAAGAGGGGGAAGATGTAATGACCCGGCCGATCGTTTCATGAGTTACTTCTCCGTTTCTCCCATTTCTGCTTCTTATTGCCTTGTTCGGCTGTATTTTGTGTTACCGGGTTGGTTGGTTCGGGTTCGGAGAGGTTTTGGTAAGGTTTGAGATACTTAGTCTCTTTTGAGGAAGCTTAAATTGGAAAAGTCAACCGGATGTTGACTTATGTGTTAAAGGGCTCGGATGTGAATTTCGATGGTTCAAATAGCTTTGGGAGATGAATTGGGACTTAGGAGCGTGATTGGAATGTGTTTTGGAGGTCCGGAGTAGATTTAGGCTTGAATTGGCGAAATTGGAATTTTGGTGTTTTAAGGTTGATAGGTGAGATTTTGATATAGGGGTCGGAATGGAATTCCGGAAGTTGCAGTAGGTCCGTTGGGTCATTTGGGATGTGTGTGCATAATTTCAGGTCATTCGGACGTTGTTTGATAGACTTTTTGATCGAAAGCGGAATTTAGAAGATTTTGGAATTCTTAGGCTTGAATCCGATGTGAATTTGGTGTTTTGATGTTGCTTTGAGCGTTCCGAAGGTTGGAACAAGTTTGAATGATGTTATGGGATATGTTGGCATGTTTGGTTGAGGTCCCGGGGGCCTCGGGTGAGTTTCGGGGTGGTCAAACGGACTATTTCATATTGTAGGAAGTTGCAGAAAAATCTGCTGAAGTGTTGCAAACAGCAGTGCTTCGCATTTGCGAGTGGACCTTCGGTTCGTGAAGGGCTAGCAGGTGAGGCTGAAGATTTATCCTTCGCGTTCGCGAAGGGCTGGGGTCTTTGAGTGTCACATTCGCGAGGTATCAGACGCATTCGCGATGGTTTGAGCTGTGCAGTCATCCCATTCGCGAGGGAGTGGTCGCGTTCGCGTAAGAGGAAAATGTGGTCAACGTCAGGTTGTGCTTCGCGAATGCGAGGCTTTAACCGCGTTTACGAAGAAGGATTTGAATGTCTGGGCAGAATGTTTAAATAGCCATTGTCCGCGATTTTGGGTCTAACTTTCACCATTTTTGGGCGATTTTGAAGCATTTTGAAGATGAATGAAGAGGGATTCAAGGGGGAACAATTGGAGTACTACAAGAAATAGGACTTTTTGCAGCAACATTTAGTGGCAACCTTTAGGAGCGACTTTAGAAGTTGCTGCTAAAAATAAACTTTTAACAGTGACTTATTTAAGGCGCCTCTAAATATGCGCTACTAATTACTAAATTTTTCTTTCCCGGTAAGACCAAAATTTTGGCTCCAAAGATCTAGCAGCAACCAATTAATAGTCGCCGCAGAAGAACATTTAGGAGCGACTTAGTCGCCACTAATAGAATAACTAAAATTTAAAAAGTAAATAAAAAAGAAATTTCTTAATCAGAAGACCTCAAACATATCAAATGTCACTTTGGTCGATTTCTTTTCTACAGTACCACTTGTTTGCTCCCTTCCTTCTCTGTAAAATTCTCAATGTCCTCTCCGATAGAAAACCTCAAATCTCTCAAATCATAAAATGTGAACCATATGGTAGAGCTATAAAAGCCCTAATTACAAATTGTGACTCTATCAGGTATGTGCTCAAATCTCAAATCCTTTTTTTTGGTAAATGTATTCTCTAATTTTACCTCAAATTTTTCTGACCCATTTGTAAATCTAGAGGAACCGACAGTCGTCTAAAGCTAAAGAAGGAAGGAAGAAAGTTTGAAGTTTGAAAATCATTGCGAGGGTAAGATTTTCGAAACCGTCCAAAGTTTTGGGTATCTTGAGTTCAGTAATTGTGCAAGAAAAAAGCTTCTTTTAGGTTGAATTTACCTGGTTTTTTAGTTTTGAAGATGGATTCTGTTTCTTTTGAAATATTGAGTTTTAAGAAATTTTCTGATGTATATAATTTGTAGAAATGAGCATTTTTTTTCTTTATAATCTCTACTTTATACACTTATGAGCATTGTTCACTTCAGCCAAACATTCTAGGATACTATTGGATATAACTTATGTCACACTACTTGCGATGCTGTTAGTTATTGATTCTCTTATAGGGTGTTATGAAGATATATCTCTGTGTGTTCTATATTTAACTGATCCACTATAACAAATGAGAAACAAAAATAGATAATTTAGCATTAACTTATGCCGAAAAAGATGAAACAAAAAGAAGGAACCTGCTCCATGCTTTTAAAGTGGATCTTTTCCAGTGTTACAAGTAGCAAAGACTTGTCCTACTTTTTATTTGATAGCATTTCCTAAATATAGTTTGAGTGTGCTATTTGATTGTGGTGGTGAAATGTTTGTATATTTTTATCTTTTATTGGTTTCAAATGTATTATTTGTCATGGAGAAGTTCATTTTTGTATAACATAATCATAGCTTATATGACAAATTATACATAGAGGTTTCACTAATTAATTATGATTGAGGTATGGTTAGCTATGTGAGGTTGCTGCAATGGAGTTCTTATATTTCGAGCCTATTGACTTTTTCTGGTCATCTTCAGAAGCAAACAAAGCTAGTCCTAGACGAGACAGGAATTGTTAGCATTTATGATATTTCTTAGTAGGAATTACATCATCCTTTATTATCTAGTTTTTGCGTGTGCTATAAATTAAATGTTATACTTTGCGGTAGAAAATGTTATTTTATGAAAGTTGAACTTAGTAAATCATAGTGGATTCTAGTTTAAAGTGTCTGACATACTCAAAATGTTTTATGAAAATAGACTCAAATTGGAAGAAGAGCGTGAACAAATGGCTGAGGAGTTACAAAGGAATATACAACATAGTGCAAAGGAAATTGGAAAAAGAGTTGCAGAAGAAGTTGGAGGCTGAGCATGAACACGTGAATGCAGAAGTAGATAAGAGGATCTAAGAACAATTGGCTACTATCATAACCAAAATGCAACATGTACTGTTAATATTTTGTACTCTTCTTGACAATTGGCTACTATCTAAGAACAATTGGCTTCATGAATCTATTTGTTTGAAATATATGTAATGCTAACATGAGGTGATATGTTACTAGAATTATATGTAGTTTCTCTCTCTGATTTTGAGGCATATCTTATATGTAGCTTATCTTTAATTTTGAGGCATCTCATATAAAGACATCTCTTATATGTAGCTTCTCTACTGGAATGATAGTACAACTCTGTATGAAAGGTTTGGATCCCAATGACATTGTGTATATAAAGAAATCTTGGTAACATCCTTCATGTCAATCAACACAAAATTCATAAGATATGCCGCTTACTATAACAAATAATTACAACTATATAAATACATTTGAAAATGACTAGATGAATTGTCTGTTGCTCAATCCTTAGCTAATATCCTGTGTTTCTTCTTTGAAATAATTTAAAAGTGATAAAATGGTATACAGCTGTTACACACTTATTTATACTATAACCTTCTGCAATAGCCAGCATTTTGCTCGAGCTACTGCGACTGCTGCTTCCAACAGGTAATATGTGCCCTTCTTCTCTCTTAAAATTAACTTGTTTTTTCATAGCTTAGCTTCTAATTCTAATATGGGGTTTATTCTATTGAACTAATTAATTGTCTGAATCACTCCAAAAGAATTAAGAGGAAGTGATTTGCTTGGATTCTTGAATTTTTTGTATTTTAGCTTCCCAAAATCTTCAATAAATTGTCTTATTTGGGGGTTGATTTACTATAGATTTTGCTGCTGTATCAATCTTGATAGCAGTACTATATGTGTGATAAATCTTTACTAGAGTTGTGGTTGCGCTTTAATAAGATTTTTCATTTATTTTTATTATTATTATTATTATTATTATTTTGATGATGGTGTATTCAGGCCAGCTAGCATGTACCTTGAATTTCATTGGGTACTTGCTATCTCATCAACACATGTATCGGGTAACTCTGCTCACCAAGATTTAGGCCTATGGAAAAATATTTACCCAATTTTTTTTTGTTTTCGCTAAGATTTGAACCTGAGACCTTATGGTTCTCGTCGCACTTTATTGACCACTAAAATCAGATTCACGATTTATGAAGTGACTGCCAAATGAATATATGAAGGAGGCAATCTCTTTTGGTTCTGGTTTTATAGTTTGTCGATAGAGAAGTAGTTTTAGTTAGTGTAAAAACTTGATTGGGAAGTAGTTTTAATTTGTTTTTAATGAATGAAAACTGATTGGATTACTCCTATTGTCACAAAGAGTTCTTTTATACATCTATTGATATTTAAGTCTAGTGGTGAAAAAAGTTTTTTTATCGATGATTCCACGGAAATTTCATATTATCTTCTACCTACGCGTGAGATAATTCTACTGGTCTTTGCTTGTGAGTTACCACTGTCGTTCTACGGTTGTTTCTTCAGAGATTTATAGAAGTGCGTTGTCCTTAACATTGGTAACCTGGTGTACATTTCAACCTAGAGACATGAGTTCTAATTTTCTACTTATTATATAGTTGAACTCACATTTCTTTGCTCAGACAACTGCTCATGACTAGGATACCTTTCTACTACATGAACTTTTGTAGTATTTAAAAATTTGAAATCTATTGGTATGAAATCTCCTCTTACAACCAAAATGTCTCCGTCAAAATAGACCGTAAGTGATATTGAACCATTAATAACATACATATCATACCCATTTGACATGGAAGTGTCAAACCAGGTGATGAGTAAATGTACTAAAAAATCAAAGGTGAAGCTAGTTCTAAAGGTATTCTGATGACAAGACGATAAGAGGCTTGGTTGCTGCTAATTCTTAAGATCTACATTCTCCTGTTTTACTCCACTTCTTATATTTCATGGATGTATTTCCTTTTTTGGTAGTGAGGCGTAGGTTGGTTTGGTTTTATTGATATATACTCATTTATGTTTGATTAGTTTTAATTTTGTGGGAAGACAATAGCATTTATATTTGGAACTCAGCTTATGGCATACAACTCAAGATAAACTAGTAAGAGTTCAGGTTATTATGTACACAGTTCGTAACAACAGAAAAAATGGTTTTGGATGACTAAATGCTATTTTCCCACTATATTATGTTGACAAGAGTGGGTTGCTCTAGTGGTGAGTACCCTCCACTTCCAACCAAGATGTTGTGAGTTTGAGTTCCCCCAAGAATAAGGTGAGGAGTTCTTGGAGAGAGGGATGACGAAGGTCTATTGAAAACAGTCTCTCTACCCTAGGGTAGGGGTAAGGTCTGCGTACACTCTATCCTCCCCAGACCCTGGGGTTATACTGGGTTGTTGTTGTTGTTGTTACAATGTGGGAAGTAGGAAATTATACTTGTTCAAGTGTCATTGGCAGGATGTGGCTCACTTAGGAAGAGAAAAATAAGATTGACAAATATGGCTTCAGAAGTATGAATACTCATGCCTTGAATACAAATGAGCCATTTGTGTTGGCATCACTGGCTTGTAATTTTGTGTGTTCATGTGGGAATAGGTGTTTGAACGACGCTATGAAGTGTTTGATAAAATGACCGAGAAAAGTGGGGTTTTATTCTACTACCACTTTGAGAAAGCAAAACTATTTATGATATTATTTATGTGGAAATGCAAAAGTGTCTTTTAACTTATAACTGTAACGTCCATATAACTAAATAGTTCATCTTATTGGAATTTTTGTTCTTTGTTGGATTTTGATCTAGTATTTTTTCCTCTTGATAACAGGGAGAAGATTTCTGAACAATCACAAATGGCGATGATCAAGGAGTTTGAACACATTTAATGTTTAGTTTTTTCTTTTATTTTTAGTCGAAAGGCGTCGACCAAGGAGTAGTTCAAAGCGTGAAGACACTTAATGTATTATTTTTCCTTTTTCATGTGTAAATGCATATAATGGCAATAAATAAGAAAGTATTGGGCAGTGTATTAGCTAATTGACCATATAGTAATGAAAGTATTTATAGTATTTGTGTTGAGAAATATTTTTGGTGTTTGTTGAATTGGATGCTTTTAGTATTTGTAGGCAATTGATAGAAATGTACCTAAATATTCATTTCACAAAGTAGTAGGTCACCATAAGAAATCTATAGAATTGGTTAGTTATTGAAAAATGGCTTTAGTGGCGACTATACCTTGTTGCCACATATAATTAGTATTTGTGGCGATGAGAAGCGCCATTAAACGTACTTGGCTACTAGTGGCAATCGGAATCGCTACAATAGATACTATTTGTGGCTACTGCACTCGCTACTAAAGTCTTTCTTTAGTGGCGACCTTCCTAGAAACACATATTGAGAAGCCATTTTAGTAGCGATATTGTTTACTTTTAGGGGCGAGCATAGTCGCCGCAATATCTGGTTTTCAGTGGCGACTCCATTATGTCGCTACAGATAACATTTAGTAATGGATTTAAGTGGAGCGAACCCAAGGTCGCCTCTAAAGGCAATTAGTGGCGACTGTATAGTCTTTAGTAGCGACTTTAGTCTCCACTAAAATCAATATTTCTTGTAGTGAGGTAAGATTTATGGACTTAATACTCGATCCTTATGTGAATTCTACCTAATTAATCATGGAATTTAAACCTAATATTGAAGAACTAGGGCTTGTAATTGGAGACCTAAAATTTGGGATTTGAGGGATCATTTGAGGTTAGATTTTAGTGATTTTGATATGAATGAACTCGGGGAGTGATAAGGAGTCTATTGACGTAATTTTTATTGGAATTTGAGACGTGGACCCGGGGATCGGGTTTGGCCAATTTCGGGATTTGTGTTGCAATTTGATTTCTTTCAAGTGGACTTTGCTTCCTTAGCATATTTTGATGGTTTTGCACTGATTTTGATTAGATTTGGAGCATCTGGAGGCCGATTCGAGAGGAAAAGGCATCACGGGCTAGAGATTTGGACCGGATAGAGGTGAGTAATGATTGTAAATGTTGTCCTGAGGGTGTGAAACCCTAGATTACATATCGTTGTGCTATATTGAGGTGACACACACGCTAGATGACGAGTGTGGGGTCGTGCACCGTTGGGGATTGTGACTTAGTCCATCCTGAATGACTGTTTTTACTGCGTATTTGACTGAAAACTATTTGCTATCATCATGTTTTGGGCTGAACACCATATTTGGGCCTCGTGCCAACTATTTGGACCCTTAGGGGATTTTTTACTAATATTTCCTCACTGTTTTGACTTTATACTTGTACTCAGTTACGCTATATTCTATTGTTTTCATAACTCAGCCATGTTTACTCTGTTTTAACACATTTTATGATATTCTAAATGATAATTTGAGCTGAACATCATGTTTTACTGTTGCCCGAGTAGCTTATGAGATTCTGACCGAGTAAGGCCGAGGGCCTGTATTGTGAGGATACATTGATTTATGATTTTGTGGCTGAGGGCCTGAGATTGTATGTCACGAGGTGACTTGTTGATATGAGGACGAGAGCCTATTGATTATGCCACGAGATGGCTTGATATTGCTCTTGGGCCGTAAGGGGCCCCTCTCGGAGTCTGTACATCCCCAGTGAGCGCGGGTACCCATTGTGATATGAGATATAGCCCGAGGAGCTGGTGTTGTTCTATGATATTGCCCGAGAGGCGGATGCTGTTGACATTGTGCTTGAGGGGTAGGTTTTATGTGTTTATCTGTTCTAGCTGCTTTTCATTTAATTGTTTTACTGTTAAAAAGGTCTTTTAAAGAAGCTTCTTCTGAACTAAGGTATCTTTATATGTTTTCACTGTTTCATTGCTTTTTACTGATTTTATACTGCTTCTTTATAGCATGTTGATGTGCTTTTACGTGATTTCTTATTGCTCAATCTTCATTTATTGTTATTATTAACTGAGTTGGAGTACTCACTTTACTCCCTGCACCTTGTGTGCAGATTCAGGTGCTTCAGGTCCCGCTAGCGAGTGTTGATTTCTTCCAGATCAAACGGATTCAGAGATTCACTAGGTAGCTACTCGGCGTTCGCAGCCCAGTGCTTCTCCCCTATCTTATTTTCTCTTGTTTTAGTTCTGGAATAGACTATGTCGACTCTTTCTGTTTTAAACGGCTAGTAGATGCTAATGACTGGTGACGCCACGATGTCGGGCTATGTCTATTCCGCAAATTGTATTATTTACCTTTATTTTGGTATTATTATTATGTTAAAGACCTAATTTGTATTATTTTAATTGCTTAAAATGAATTAAGTATGTGTCGGCTGGCCTTGTCTTCACGAGAGGCGCCATCACGACCGGGTCGGGGTTTAGGGTCGTGATAGCTAGTATCCGCTTCATATGGATTTTGCATGGTAAGGTCACCTCATCAATAAGCTTCTGAACTGCTCTTTTCATATGCTAACACTTTTATATGTTGTGCCCCGGGGCATTAGAGCAATATGCGCACCTTTGAGAATAATCAAATTTCTTTAGAAGGGGGTTCAGAATTTTTATCTGAATTGGCTTCAACATGTGCAATTGCCTCAGCCTTTGGAACAGACTGGCATATGATTCTCCAATAGGAGTGAAGGACTTTCTCTTTGTTGTTGCCCTTTCATTTTGTACTCCAGGCTTGGTTGGAACCTCTTGCGGGTAGGTGGTTGATATGCTTGTAGAGGTATGTAAGGCATTTGTGGAGGCGGTGCAAACCGTTGCGGGTCTTGTGGATGTGGAGCATATGGCAATGCATTGTGGATAGAGTAGTTGAAAGGTGATGTATGACTTTGGGGATTTTTTAGAAAGAAATAGCATTGAGTAGGATTATCTGGAGTACGAGGATATTCATGTGGTCGATGTTGAGGATGAAATCGTTGAGCAGGAACGCCAACTGGATCTTGTCGTTGGCGGGGCTCAACAACATCAGGAGGGCTATTTTTTCGGAAAGGTAGTTGGAAAAGGAAATATTGGAGCTACTGAGGAGGTTAGGAAAGCTATGATAAGCGGGAAAATCTAGAGAATATGGTGGATCATTTGACACTATGACCGGATCTTGGGTAAGGGTAGCATCTAGGAAGCTAGGTGGTGGCAGGGGTGGTGTCTTCCCAGTCATCCATGCCTGATACATGTCCGCCATGTGTTGTCTCAACATCCTTACCTCTTCAACTAACCCAATGTCTTGTTCAACAATTTGCTTTTGGGCACCAGTATCAACCAATTCAATTCCATTGTCGTCTGCCATTGCCATTCGACTATATGTAGTAGGGATGAGTTACCAGTTTAAGAACCACAAACCAACCACCCTTCTGCTCAATGAAGATAATAAAAAGGAACAAAATGAAGTCATCACGTTAGCGTTAGGGCATTTAACATAAGATAATCTCACGTTATGTGCAATGCACCTAATCACAATTATAGGTTCTAAAATGACTTCGAGGGTACGAAAGTCAACTAGACATCATTCCTATTTTACTTCTCTCGCCCTTTTCTTCTTCATTTCCTCTCTTGCGCTCCTTGATTTGCTCATTTTCTTCCTCTCTTTTTCTGATTATCACCCTTTTCTTTCCTCTCATTTCTCACATTCCATAACTTCATCTCTCCTTTTTTCTTTTACTTTTTTTTAATTTCAAAATCGATTCGATCGAACCCTATGTAGGTTGCTTAAGTATCAGGAAGCTGCATGAATCATATCTTTGCATAGTTCGGGAAGGTCGGGAATAAAGTAAATAAACTAACTTTTTTTTTTTGGATTTTGAATTTGCTTTAATTTTCGAAAGAAAAACTTAAAAAGAAAAAAGAAAATATTTTTGGATTTCGATGTTTTGTTTTGTTTTTGTTTTTTCAGAATTTTTGAAAAGAAAGACTTCTAAAGAAGAAAGAAAATACTATTTTTTTGAATTTCTACTTCTTCTTTTCTTGGAATTTTGAGAAAAAAATTTCTAGAGAAGAAAGGAAATATTTTTGGACTTTTGGACTTTTATTATGAATTTATGAAAGAAGTACTTCTAAAGAAAAAAGAATTTTTTTTTGAATCTTGAATTTTCTTTTTAATTTTTGAAAGAAGAATAAAAATATTTTTGGATTTTGAGAAGAAACTAAAAGAAAATATTTTTGGATTTTTAAAAATTGGGGTCTAAAAAAAAACTTTCTAGAGAAGGAAGTGAAGGGAAATATTTTGATTTTTCTTGAAAATTGTGGTCTTAAAGAAAGACTTTTCTAAAGGAGGAAGTAAAGAATTTTTTTTTTGAATTTTTGAAAAATTGTGGGTCAGAACTGATGATGTTTTCCTACGTATCTCACATTCGGTGAGAATCAGACCCACGTAGTTCGGCCAGAAGCGGGGAATATTTCAAAATCTTAGTCAATTTTTCAACACCTTTTGAGTAAAATCAGACACTGTTTGATTTTTGAACACATGAATTTTGTGAGAACCGGGTGAATTTTACTCTCTTATTCTCCCTCTTTTGTTTTTTTTTTTCAAATTTCTTTCCCTTTTCTATAAAGCCGGTCAACAAACAAACCAGATCAAATAAGTGTACAACTAGCATATACGATGCATCAGGATGGTCTTTTTAGTTACGGGTACACCTATCCTAGATGGATCCAACTCCTATAATGAATCCCCTAAATCAAATGCACGTGATGCAAGCAAACGTACCTGTCACACCCCCTTTTTAACCAACTTCTACTAACTCTCTTAAATAAATAAAAGGATTTAGTAAAGCTTGAAAAGGATTTTCCAGTTAGAAAGTGACAAAATTGTGTTTAAAAGGAAACAACTCAGAGTCAACACCTGCCATTTGATTTCGGTGTGTCAGGTCACCGTTTTTAAAAATGATTTTTCCTTTTAAAACGTTTCAGACTCCAAAACTAAGTCTGCACCAGAGATTTGGGTAAGGGGGTTCATTTGACTCGGGGAGAAAGTATTAGGCACTCCCCGAGTCCCGTGAAGGTCACGGTTACGTACTCGATCTAGTTGGCTTTTAAAATGTTCGAATTGAGGTGAAATCACACAAAAAATGGAAAATGAACACAAAAGAGGCTCGAGGTCGTCCCCGCCTAAAATAAAGAAAATAAAAATAAAAATAAAATAAAATACTACAAGCTTCTACTTTTGGCCTCCATTTACATTCACTTCGGGGCATACCCCGGATAAAAATATACACAAAGTCAACGGGGCATTCCCCGGATAAATTTAACTAAGGGAACGACCTCTCGCCTCAAAACTACAAAATCCTAAGGCTTGCTTACCCAAGTGTTGCCGACCTAAACATACCACTAGCGGATAATAGAATGAAATAAAGTAACAAATGTAGTACTAAAATCTCAATTCTGTTACTTTTAACTTCCAACTCTAGATCCCATATCCATTTCACTATTCTTGGCCAATATTTCTTTTCCACAGTTTACCAATCCACTGCCCATTAATCCTACTTAAACCAATAGTTCATAAGTTGATTCACTTATCATAATTATGCTCTATTCACAGTAATTAATTAAAATGAGCAATTTGACTAAACGTATATCAACCGAGAATATTACGCCATCATCATGCAATTAACATAGCACATGAAAAATAATAGCACACATAATAAAGAGAAGGAAACGAGAGGAACCTCAAAAGGAGTTAGGAAATTTTCTTCGACACTTGAAAATGGTACAAGACCTTTAAGCCAAAATCGAGCGAATCGCAGCACGAACAAGATGAAAACAACAATAGGAACTCGGACAGTAACCTCGACGTACGACTGAACGGAACTCGAATCGAACTTCGAACCACCTCAAACAAATTTCATTTTTGGAAAGCGAAATCTGGAATCTGGCCATTCTCTACTATCCGGTTTCTGGAGAGGAAGGAGTCTTAGGGTGGACTTAGAGGTTCAGGGGATGGAGACCATCTTTTCCGGCGAGGTTTTGGAGAGATTGGCGGGCGGTGGCTGGTTGATTCCGGCTAGTTCGATGAGGAACGGTTGCTGGTGCTGGAGGAGTTAGGGTCGTTGGGTTAGGTCTTGGTCGTGTTCTAAGGTTGAAGAAAGAGACGGGCGCTGATGGGGTTTCTCTTGTAGTCTTGTCTAGTTGAAGAAGAAGAAGCAAGCAACCATGGATGTCCTCCAAGTTCTGCCGCTGCTGCTGGTTGCTCAAAATAAAAGGGGTCGTTTTTTTTGCTAGAAAAAAAAGAACGATGGGGTCCAAGATGAAGGCTAGGGTTTCTATAATTGGGTATTTTATATGAAGGTGGGAAGGGATGATATCCATTGGATTAGAAGGAAATAGATGGCTAGGATTAAATCTTGCACATAATTGGGCTAATGGGTTGGGAAGAATGGGCTAAGAATAATTGGGTTTAAGTTAAAAGAAATGGACTCCCACCTTTGGGCCTACAAATTTTCTTGTTGGACAAAGACAAACTCAAAAATCCTACCAAAATATTAATTAAACTTAGTTAAGTAAATAAATAAAATTTTAAAATGAAACTACTTTTTTTTGTATTTTTAAATGTTATAACAATAAAGTAAAAAGTAAAGAAAATAGGCTAAAGTCATGATAAAATTAAGATACCATGAATAAAAATATACTAATTGATCTTAAACTAAAGATAAAAATATAGAAAAGCGATAAACACGATAAATAAAACTATTTTATGTTTTTTTATGTCTTAGGACTAAAAGTAAAAAGATTAAAATTATATTAAAATAAAGTCAAGTAAATATTTTAAAAATATTAAAATACTAAAACTAACTTTAAAATTTGCGCGGGTCAAAAATTACGTACTTACAACTGCCCCTCGTTGCTTGGAAACACGAAGAGTTTTCGGAGCAAAGAACAATAAGCAACGTAATTGATTTATGACCCGACGCTTATTCAAAAGAAAATAAAGGTGGCTAAAAGATTGTGACCGAGCCCTGGTATCTAAGCTGCCTACATATCCTTGGCTATAAAAGAATCAGGCCACGTGTAGTTCAGAAGTGAGAAGGATGATAGAGTACCGAGGTGGAGAGTCGAGTGAAATGCCGTCGAGGTTCTGGTCCGCGGTTCCTGCCATTACATCAAAAATAAAAGGAAAAATTACAGCAAAGTGAAAAAAATACAAGATCCTATATACTTCTTGTATTGAATCTTCCTTGAATCTCTATTTGATCTTCAACATGAGACTGAAAAGTGGACCCTGTTCTTCAGGCGGGCTCCCGATGCTTCTTAAATTTGCGAATTGAAGTAAGTCCGAAATGAATTCCCTTGTTCTCCAGGTGGGCGCCTGATTACCAACAACTTGAATTGTATTCCCTCGTTATCCAGGTGGGTGCCTGATTACCAACAACTTGAACTGTATTCCCTCGTTATTCAGGTGGGCGCCTGATTACCAAAACTCGAAACTGTATTCCTTCGTTATCCAGGTGGGTGCGTGATTACCAAAACTCGAAATTGTACTCCCTCATTATCCAGGTGGGTGCCTGATTACTAAAACTTGAATTGTATTCCCTCGTTATCCAGGTGGGCGCCTGATATTGCAACAAAACAGACAAAACAAAAGAAATTTTTCTGCTCCAGTTTGGGATCTGGGCATATTTGTGAGTGTTAATCGGATCACGTTACCTATAGAGCTCTAAGAATTCAAAAGCTAAATCCCATTATCCAAGAGGGCCCTGAAAACTTCGAACTAAATCTCATCTAAAACTTAAAACTAAATCCCATTATCTAGGAGGGCCCTGAAAGCTTTAAAACTAAGTCTCATTATCCAGGAGGGTCCTGAAAAATTTTAAAACTAAATCCCATTATCCGGCAGGCGCCTGAAATTTTAAAATTAAATCCCATTATCCAGGAGGGTACTGAGACCTTTTAAAATTAAATCCCATTATCGAGGAGAGTCCTGAAAATTTTAAATTAAATCCCATTATCCAGGAGGGTCCTGAGAATTTAAAACTAAATCCCATTGTCTAGGAGGGTCCTAAAAATTTAAAAACTAAATCCCATTATTCAGGAGGGTCCTGAAAATTTAAAAACTAAATCCCATTATCCAGGAGGGTCCTGAAAACTTTAAATTAAATCCCATTATCCAGGAGGATCCTGAAAATTTTAAATTAAATCTCATTATCCTGGAGGGTCCTGAAAATTTAAAAACTAAATCTCATTATCCAGGAGGGTCCTGAAAATTTAAAAACTAAATCCCATTATCCAGGAGGGTCCTGAGAAATTTAAATTAAATCCCATTATCCAGGAGGGTCCTGAAAATTTAAAAACTAAATCCCATTATCCAGGAGGGTCTTGAGAATTTAAAACTAAATCCCATTATCCAGGAGGATCCTGAAAATTTAAAAACTAAATCCCATTATACAGGAGGTTCCTGAAAATTTTAAAAACTAAATCCCATTATCCAGGAGGGTCCTGAAAATTTAAAAATTAAATCCCATTATCCAGGAGGGTCCTGAAAATTTTAAATTAAATCCCATTATCTAGGAGGGTCCTGAAAATTTTAAATTAAATCCCATTATCCAGGAGGGTCCTGAAAATTTAAAAACTAAATCCCATTATCCAGGAGGGTCCTGAGACCTTTTAAATTAAATCCCATTATCCAGGAGGGTCCTGAAAATTTTAAATTAAATCTCATTATCTAGGAGGGTCCTAAAAATTTAAAAACTAAATCTCATTATCCAGGAGGGTCCTGAGAATTTAAAACTAAATCCCATTATCCTAGAGGGTCCTGAAAATTTAAAAACTAAATCCCATTATCCAGGAGGGTCCTGAAAATTTTAAAAACTAAATCTCATTATCCAGGAGGGTCTTGAAAATTTAAAAGCTAAATCCTATTATTCAGGAGGGTCCTGAAAATTTTAAATTAAATCCCATTATCCAAAAGGGTCCTAAAATTTTTAAATTAAATACCATTATCCAGGAGGGTCCTGAAAATTTTAAATTAAATCCCATTATCCAGGAGGGTCCTGAAAATTTTAAATTAAATCCCATTATCCAGGAGGGTCCTGAAAATTTTAAATTAAATCCCATTATCCAGGAGGGTCCTGAAAATTTAAAAACTAAATCCCATTATCTAGGAAGGTCCCGAAAATTTTAAAACTAAATCCCATTATCCAGGAGGGTCCTGATTATTTTAAATTAAATCCCATTATCCAGGAGGGTTCTAAAAATTTTAAAACTAAATCTCATTATCCAGGTGGGTCCCGAAAATTTAAAAACTAAATCCCATTATCCCATGATTTTTGACAAAAGGAATAAAGGAAAATTTTGAGCCAAATAACTATATGAAGAAGAATGAGAAAAGAAGACTTATCTGAGGGAAACAGCCAACTCCAATGATCATGACATGCATTTCGGATTGATCAGCCTAATCCGTCCAACCAATCATATTTTCAGTTCATGTCTTGTCTTCATACTTCAAAACCGGCCTTTCACTGATCCAAATTCTCTGTAAAGTCATGAGCCTCATTCGACTTGTAGTGCCCAAAGGGTTTTTACCAACAAGCCTCTCTCATTTGTTCATCTCTCAGCTCACCATCGTTTTAGGGTGCCCGCGAGGGTTTTCACCAATAAGACTCTCTCATTTAAAATTTTCTCTCAGTTCACCATCGCCTTACGGAGCCCGTGAGAGTTTTCACCAATAAGACTCTCTCATTTATTCAATTTTCCTTTGTGCCCATGATCAAAATGTTACCCATGATGTAAATCATACCTCTGTCTTGCTTGACCTGACATCCTCAAAGATTGATCAGAAGGTCTTTCTTTGGACCGTAATGTAGGCTTTTGGATAGGGTTAGAAAGAAAGGGTGGCGTGAAGGCTAAAACTAATTTAAGATGAAAAGGGGTTAAAATTACAACTTTCGGAATCAGATCTTTTCAAAACCCAAACTTCTGCCCCAGTTTCTTTGGGTCTGGGAAATTTTTATTTTTATTTTGATGGGACCGAACCGTAAGGCTGCCTATGTATCCTTAAAAGGAATCAGGTCGAACGTAGTTCCAAAGGAAGTTGTTTTTTTCTTTCTTTCTTTCTTTTTCTTTTTCTTTTTTTTCTTTTCTCTTTTTTTTTCTTTTTCTTTCTTTTTCATTCTTCTTATTTTTCATTCATTCATTCATCATCATTTTTTTCGTTCTCTAATTCTGTTACTGATTCCAAAAGAGGGGTATGAAAGAAAATAAATAAAGCTCAAAAGGGGTAACAAAGGATGAAAGTGTTTGGGTAGCGGAACAAAATGCCCTCGTCATCTCAACTTTGAGCATGCCAAGTACAAAATACAACTGAAGGTAAGCAAAGAAATCATACATAGTACCTCTTAACTGCATCAGAATTGATAGCCTATCTACACATTTGTCTTCTATGTCTGTTAAATACAAAGCGCCATTGGGCAACACTCTTGTCACAACGAATGGCCCCTGCCAGTTTGGGGCGAACTTGCCTTTGGCTTCCACCTGAGGAGGAAGGATGTGTTTCAATACCATCTGGCCCACTTCAAATTTTTGAGGACGCACCTTTTTGTTGTATGCTCTTGCCATTCTCTTCTGATACAATTGACCATGACATACTGCAACCAATATTTTCTCTTCAATCAAACTCAACTGCTCTAGCCGGGTTTTGACCCAGTCATCATCATCAATTTCAGCTTCTGCAACGAACCAAAGGGATGGAATCTCAATTTCTGCAGGTATAACTGCCTCAGTTCCATATACAAGCAGATAAAGAGTTGCACCTACTGAAGTGCGAACAGTAGTGCGATAACCCAGTAAGGCAAAAGGCAACTTTTCATGCCACTGCCTAGAACCTTGAACCATCTTACGAAGTATCTTATTTATGTTCTTGTTAGCAGCCTCAACAGCTCCATTTGCCTTGGGACGATACGGGGTGGAGTTCCGATGTATGATCTTGAACTGTTGGCATACCTCTTTCATCAAATGACTGTTGAGATTAGCAACATTGTCTGTGATGATCACCTTGGGAATTCCGAACCGACAAATGATATTTGAATGAACAAAATCCACTACTGCCTTCTTGGTCACGAACTTGAAAGTTACAGCTTCGACCCACTTGGTAAAGTAATCAATGGCCACCAGAATAAACCTATGCCTGTTTGACGCTGCCGGCTCAATTGGTCCAATAACATCCATGCCCCAAGCAACAAAGGGCCAAGGTGCAGACATTATGTGTAACTCAGATGGGGGAGAATGAATCAAATCACCGTGTACTTGGCATTGATGACACTTACGAACAAAACTGATACAATCTCGTTCCATGGTGAGCCAATAATAACATGCTCGAAGTATCTTCTTTGCCAAGATATACCCGTTCATATGCGGCCCGCAAACTCTAGAATGCACTTCGGCCATGATAGTTGAAGCTTCTTTAGCATCTATGCACTTCAGCAGTCCTAAATCTGGAGTCCTCTTGTACAAGATTCCTCCACTTAAGAAAAATCCACTAGCCAGACGTAGGATGGTTCTCTTTTGGTCACCTGTAGCATGTACTAGGTATACCCCCGACCTGATGTATTCCTTGACATCATGGAACCAAGGTTCGCCATCGATTTCCTCTTCCACCACATTACAATAAGCATGTTTATCATGAACTTGGATATGCACGGGGCCGACATAAGCCTTGTCCGGATGATGTAACATTGACGCCAGAGTAGCCAAGGCATCAGCAATCTCATTATGAATCCTGGGAATATGTCTAAATTCAACCATCCTGAATCGTTGACAAAGATCATGCAGACACTGTCGGTATGGTATGAACTTCAAATTTCGAGTCTCCCATTCTCCTTGAATTTGATGAACCAACAAATCTGAATCTCCCAGAACCAGTATTTCCTGGATTCCTTTGTCTACAGCTAACCTCAAACCCAGAATGTATGCTTCGTACTCGGCCATGTTGTTGGTGCAATGAAATCAAAGCTGGGCTGTTACAGGGTAGTGTTGCCCTGTTTCAGAGATAAGTACAGCCCCTATTCTGACACCCTTCATGTTAGCAGCTCCATCAAAGAAGAGTTTCCAACCTGGCTTTTCATCACGGTCAACCTCGTCAGCACACATGTCCTCTTCATCAGGAAAATAAGTCTTCAGTGGCTCATATTCATCATCCACCGAATTCTTGGCCAAGGCTTGGGCCTTCATCGCGGTCCGAGTCAGATAGATGATGTCAAATTTTGTAAGTAAAATCTGCCACTTCGCCAGTCTTCCCATGGGCATAGGCTTCTGAAAGATATACTTTAGAGGATCCATGCGGGAAATGAGGTAAGTAGTGTAGGACGACAGATAATGCTTCAACTTTTGTGCCACCCAAGTCAGGGCGCAACATGTCCTCTCAAGCAGAGTGTACTTAAACTCATAGGGAGTGAACTTCTTACTAAGATAATAGATTGCTTGCTCCTTCTTTCCCGTGATGTCATGTTGACCCAATACGCAACCAAAAGAATTATCCAAGACTGTCAAATAGAGAATTAAAGTTCTTCCAGGCTCTGGTAGGACCAACACAGGTGGATTCGACAGGTGCCTCTTAATTTTATCAAATGCTTCTTGACATTCGTCAGTCCACTTGACCGCAACATTCTTCTTCAGCAGCTTAAAGATGGGCTCACAGGTTGTCTTAAGCTGAGCAATGAACCTGCTGATTTAATTTAACCTTCCAAGAAAACTTATCACCTCTGTTTTGTTCTTTGGTGGCAGTAACTCTTGAATGGATTCGATCTTCGACAGGTCTAGCTCAATACCGCATCGACTGACCACGAATCCTAGCAGTTTCCCATACGGGACACCAAATGCACATTTTGCTGGATTGAGCTTGAGGTTGTACCTGCGGAGCCTTTGGAAAAACTTCCTCAGGTCCTTGACATGGTCAGACTGCTTCTTTGACTTTGTGATCATATCATCTACATAAACCTCGATCTCCCTATGTATCATGTCATGAAATATGGTGGTCATCGCCCTCATGTAAGTTTCCCCAGCATTCTTCAAACCAAATGGCATTACCCGATAATAGTATGTTCCTCATGGCGTGATGAATGCTGTCTTTTCTACATCTTCCTCATCCATCAAGATCTGGTGATATCCCGCGTAACAATCCACAAAAGACCCAATCTCATGCTTGGCACAATTATCAATCAGAATGTGAATGTTCGGCAATGGAAAATCGTCCTTTGGGCTTGCTTTGTTAAGATCATGGTAATCAACACAGACTCTGGTCTTACCATCCTTCTTTGGTACTGACACAACATTGGCTAACCAAGTGGGATATCGAGTGACTCGAATGACCTTTGCAGTAAGCTACTTTGTGATTTCTTCTTTGATCTTCACACTCATATTAGTCTTGAACTTTCGCAACTTTTTCTTGACATGAGGGAATGCTGGATCAGTTGGAAATTTATGAACTACCAGATCAGTGCTCAGGCCCGGCATATCGTCATATGACCATACAAAGACATCTTTGTACTCAAAGAATGTTTTGATTATTTCCTCCTTAACTTGTGGTTCTAAATGCACACTTATCTTGGTTTCCCTAACATCATCATGGTCCCCTAAATTGATTGCTTCAGTCTCACTCAAATTAGGCTTTGGTTTTTCTTCAAATTGTTTTAGCTCTTTACTGATTTTCTCAAATGCTGCTTCTTCATCATATTCTATTTCATCATCATATTCTACTTCTTGGATTATTATTTCAGAATTAGATTGGCTTCTAAGACTCGACTGAAAACTCTTCATGCATGTCATGTCACTGCAACCAGCATAAAAAGAACTGTACAAAAGAAAAAAAGAACAAAATAAAACACTATTAAGAATAACGGAAAATTGCATTTTATTGAAAATAAAAGGATAGAAGGGTTTGAACATCAAAACAAGCAAAACTAAAAATCTGGATTACAACCCTAGAATAACCCAGATAACAGAAAGGAAAACAAAGCAAACTACCAAAACTCCTTCCTGGCGGGGAGAGGAGTAGCTTCCCAATTGATAAACTTCACGTTTGGGACAACGAGCTGCACATTTGCTTTACTAGAGCCTTCACCAACTTCTACCATATTGACTTCTTCGAACAGACTTTGGAACCTCTTGATCAGCTCTTATCAACATCGACCACAGGTTTTGGGATTGAGGAGGTTGGAGGTTTTTTGGTCCCTAGCTTGACAAAAGACTTAGAGATGTGTGGGACGGGCTTGGAGAGCGACCATACCTTCTGTTTCAGATTTTTAACCCTTTTCACGTCCTTCTCTGTGGGCATGAATCCCAAACCAAATGTACCAAGATTCCTACTGAGGCACACTGGATGCACAATACCCTGCATAGATGAGCCCAAACCCTTGCCCGGCACAAAACCATTCTTCAACATTTCATTCGCAACCATGACGGACGCGGAGGATAGCTTAGGACCTGGAATGCATTTTCCTTCAGGATTTTCTCAACAGACACTATTTCGAAAGTCTGATAGACCCAAGGTCCCTTATCATCTTCAGCTTCGATAAACGGAACAGTTGTGTCATTACAAGTTGACAAGTCCTCATCACCGTGCACAACTATTTCCTGCCTGTCCCATTCGAACTTCACCATTTGGTGCAGAGAAGACGGAACTGCCTTAGCAGCATGTATCCAGGGCCTCCCAACAACATATTATAGGAGACATCCACATCTAAAACTTGGAATTCCATGGTAAACTCAACTGGCCCTATCGACAATTCGAGCATTATATTTCCAACAGAATCTTTACCTCCCCCATCAAAGCCTCGAACACACACACTGTTCAAGTGGATTCTTTCGGTGCCAATCTTCAGTTTTTGCAGAGTAGACAGGGGATAAATATTTGCACTAGAGCCATTATCAACCAAAATCCTTGAGACAACAGAATCTTCACACTTCACGGTGAGATAAAGAGCTCGGTTGTGTTCTGTACCCTCCATAGGAAGTTCATCGTCCGAGAAAGTGATCCTATTTGCTTCGAAGATCTTGCCAGCTATCTTTTCCAAGTGGTTCACTGTGATCTTATCAGGAACATGTGCCTCATTCAAAATTTTCATCAACACCTTGCGATGTTCATCTGAATGTATCAACAAAGACAAAAGAGAAATCTGAGCTGGTGTTTTCCTTAACTGCTCCACAATGGAATAATCCTGCACTTTCATCTTTTTCAGGAACTCCTCAGCCTCTTCGCCGGTGACCGATTTCTTTACTGGAATTGGGCTATCCTTGAATGGCTTGGCTTTCCTTAATTCTTCTGGGGTGAAACATCTCCCAGAATGAGTCAATCCTCCAGTTTCATTAACTTCTTCTTCTATTTCTTTTCCTTTGTATGTCACTATCACTTGTTTATAATTCCACGGAACAACCTTGGCATCCACCATTGGAAGCTGGGTTACTGGTTTAATGATGATAGGGGTAGTAGGAGCCCCCTTCACAACTATGACAAGCTTACTTGAAATCCCTGGTACTACCACTTTCGAACTTTTCGGACTTGCCCTAACATCTTTTGACAGCCCTTTCACGACCAACACTGGTGGTTTCAAATTGAGTGAGCTTGGCTTTTCTGTCATCCCTTCAATTGTCAAGGGAGTTGCTTTGGTAGAGTCTGGAGCTTTAACCAAATTACTTTCACTGGCCCGAATCATCATGACGGACTTCCTGGGCTCCCCGTCCTTGTGAACTATTTCAATCATATGCGTCTCTGCATGGGTTGGCAAAGGGTTTTGGTTGATGTTCGGCGCGTTTGGCTTTGGAATACAATTTGGTTGGTATCAATAAGCTCCTGGATTGCCCGTTTCAAATGCCAACACTTCTCTATGTCATGCCTTGGAGCATCAGAACAATAGGCGCATCTTAGGGAATAATCGAGGTTCTTTGGAGGGGGATTTGGTATCTTTGACTCAATCGGCCTCAGGACGTCCAACTGCCTTAACCTTTGAAACAGACTAGCATAGGACTCTCCAAGCGGGGTAAAAGTTTATTTCCACTGCTACCTCTCTCTCCTATACTCTGGCCTTGATCGAAAATTTGAACCAGTTGGGTTTAGATAGGGTTGTGGGGGTGGATAGGTATTTTGTGGAGCTGGGTAGATATTCTGTGGAGCTGGAGCATGTCATTGCGGGTAAGGTAGGGGTTGAGCATATGACTGTGCATGGTGAACAAGGTATTGGGATGGCCTGGCTGAGTATTGGGGGTTTTGCGGGGAAAAGTAATGTTGAGGTAGATTATATGGAGCTTGGGCGTAGGTTTGAGGTCGAGGTCGAGGATGGGTGTACTGATGAGGTGAACCCCTCTGGCCATGCCATGATCCGGAGACAACCATAGAGACATCTTCCTTCTTCTTTTTTCCTAGCAAACCTCCGGTACCACTCTGGATTACCTGGGTGGTTGCTTTTATAGCAGAATAGCTCATGATCTTACTCGACTTAAGCCCCTCTTCCACCATTTCTACCATCTTCACCACATCATTGAAAGACTTACCAATGGCTGAGATCAAGTGGCCATAGTAAGTGGGCTCCAGGGCTTGAAGAAAGTATTTAACCATCTCGTCCTCTTCCATCGGAGGATTGACTCGTGCAGCTTGCTCCCTCCATCGGAACCCATATTCTCTAAAGTTTTCACTGGGTTTCTTTTCCACCTTGGTCAGAGATAGGCGGTTTGAAACAATGTCTATATTGTACTGAAAAAGCCGGGCAAAGGCCTGAGCCATATCGTCCCAGGTGTACCACCTGCTGGCGTCCCGGCGGGTGTACCATTCTAAAGCTACCCCACTCAGACTTTGACTGAAGTATGCCATCAGTAATTCGTCTTTTCCCCCGGCGCCTCTCATTTTACTGCAATAACCTCTCAGATGAGCTACAAGATCCCCATGTCCATCATACAAGTCAAACTTAGGCATCTTGAACCCGGCAGACAATTGGACATCGGGGAACAAACACAAATCCTTATAGGCCACACTCACTTGGTTTCCCAACCCTTGCATATTTCTCAATGATTGCTCCAGACTCTGTACCTTCCTAAACATCTCTTCTTGCTCTGCGTTCTTGGGTGGTTTGTCAGTTTCAACATGAGGCTCAAATTGGGGAGTGTAAGAGTAAGGATCTAGGACTTTGAAGGTGGGCTCCGGTGCATAGTAGTAGGCATCTATAGCGAGGAATACGGGCTCACTAGAGGATCAGTGGAGGGTAGCTTGTGGAGGGGGTACAAAAATAGGAGCAGATGTCGGAGCAGGTTACGAGGTTGTTTTGGCTGGCGGAGCATGAACAGTTTGGGCTGAAGTGCCGGGGTAGTTGTGGTAAGGGGTAAAGCCAGGTGCGTGTTGTGGGGAAAGATCAATGGTATTGGGCATCTGGGATTGAGAGAGTGGTGGAATGGAAGCAGGGTTTTCTGTGTAGTTGGTAGGGAACGAGGGTGGAGGGTGTCCCTTAATCCAGGCCTGATACATTTCCGCCATCTGGTGCTTCAACCTCCGGACCTTCTCTTGCAATTCTGATTCCGACTCAACAATCTCTCTTGGTGGGTATACAACTCCAGTGCCTGTTTCCTTGCTAGCCATGACTATTTGATGCTTTGATCGGGTGTTGTATGGATGACTTGCCAGGATGCCAACAAACTAACCACCTTCCTGAAACTCTATAAAGATAACAGAGGACAACAACACGAAACCACCATGTTAGCGTTAGGGCATTTATCAAATAATAATATCACATTACGTGCAATGCACCTAGCAACGATTAACGGTTCTAAAATGACTTTGAGGGTCGCAGGGTCATATGGCATCATCCCGATTTGCCCATTTCAGTCCTTCCTTCTCTTTCTTTTCCAACCCTTCTTATCACCTTTTTCTCTTTTTCTTTCTCTTTTATTTTGAAACAAAAATGATTTGATCGAACCCGTTGTAGGTTGCCTACGTATCATGTCCCTCATGAATCAGACCAAGCGTAGTTCTGGAAAGGTGATGAAAAATAAACTAAAACAAAATCTTTTTGGGATTTTTCATTTAAAAACTTTTCAATATTAAAATACAATGGGAAATGCGATAATAAAAGATCTGACAGGCTCAACTACACTACGACAGACTTTGACACTACCTAAAGGACTCAGTACTTCTAGACTAGACACGAAAGTAAAAGACAGCATACGACAATCTCAAAACACCTAAATAGAATGACTCCTCAAGCTACTCCTGAATGCGACGGTCCTGGCTGGGATGATCCTGGGCTGTCCGTCATGATCAAACTCTGTAACAGCCTCGTAAAGAAACACCGATGCTGGGAATAAAGGCCCTGGCATGTGCTTCCGCATCCTGAAGGCCGACCCTAAACAAATACTGGCCATGCTGCTCTACGTTTGCTGCCAATCCCGCTAACTGAGACTTTATCAACTCAAGCTTATCCCAGGGATCTTGGTCCGATGCCTCCTCAAAATCATCTGTCTAAACTGCCCGACCCCTAAGTTGTGCTGGCAATGGGGTGCTGACCCCTGGCGGGACAGGCTGCAACCAAATCAAGTACTCCTGAGTACACTCGGGCTTGCCAACGTCCTCTACTAATGTATTTTTCTTCATCCTCTTTGCATTGTTCCAGTATTGCACATACTTGATTTCATCAGCCGCCTTTTTGCTAAAATTTATGATGTGCCTCCGAAGATTCAAAGTTGGAGGCTCCTCTTGTCTTTTGCCCAATTGCCGCATTACCCTAACGTGAGTGTACGACCTGACACACTTGAGTCCTATCAGCATCAGGAAAGGCTGCATGAGGCACCCTACCAAAATATCATCCAAAGGTAGCCAAAGGTAAGCCCACAAAACATTCCCATTTGTCCTCAAACCAAGGAACTCAATCCAAGACGTGACGCCTACTGGGTACGTAAACTTAGGAGAGTTCATCCTACGTTCGACGCATACCACCCGATCCCTCAAGGCATGGTCGATGGGACAAAGTAAGGAAGAGGTGTGCAAATGCTCCATCATCCACAGCTGTAGCAAAAGGTTACTTCCCTCAAAATATCTGACACCTCCCCTAACCTCACTCTGGGCTCGGTACAACTCTGCTAAGATCATCGGCACAATGGTAACAGTTTTGCGTTGCTTCTCATGAAATAGTGTTGTTACCACTGACTGCAGCCGGGTGCTAATGTGCCTCTCATCTAATGAAAAAACCAATAATACCAACAAAGCAAGGCTGAAAGCTTTGAGACGACGTCTTTGCCACTTTGCCTTGGTTGTGCAGAACTCATCCTAAAAGACGTCAAAACTATCATGTGGTCCAAATCTAGCAAACAAATAATCCAAGGATATCCAGGATTGCTTGAGACATTTTAAATGCTTATTATCTTTCAGGCCCAGGTCGCTGAGGATCTTGTCTTAGAGTGGTGTCGGGGAAGTATTATGTCCTTGCCTATATAGCTTAAACGAGTGAGACCAGACATTTCCGCCAAGGTAGGAGTCATCTCACACTCTCTAAATCTTAAAATCAAATTTTGCGGATCCCAATAAGTCAGCAACGCCTCCACTAAGTCTGGGCGGGGTGTGATATCGAGAAGGGAAGTTAGGGTGCCCAATTTCTGCATTAACTCATGCTGCTCTAACTATGAAAACATTTTCCACCACTTGATCAACTTCCTAGGAATCTTTACTACCATCAGCACTTTGGATCGAATCAGTGGGTCCATACCTGAATGAAGCAAACATGGTTAGCGACTCGGGACACTACGTGACCCCACCACATTTTCTAGTGGACAAATGCAGGACACAACTTGGCTATATTTGCAAAATAGCCTAAGTGGCTGAAAGTGACTATTAGCGCAAACTTGACAAAGTTGACCCCTAATGCATGAGAAATACTCCATTTAAAGCTTACATGACTCTAATATCCCGACAATCATGGTCTTAAAAATTACTTTGCAGAAATGGACCCTTTTTTGCAAAAATGGCCGATGTGGCCAAATGTGGCTAAGGACGCAAACACGACATGGATGGACTTTAAAGTGATATGACACCGAGTTATAAACTCAAGATCCTAAGACATGGGTAATTGAACCACTTTTGCAAAAATAACCCTATTTTGCAAGAATGGCCGATGTGGCCAAAAGTGTCTATACACGCAAATTTAACAGGGTGTGGATCTTAGAATCGAGAAGACACTTCATTGTAGACTCATGGCACTAAAACAGGAGATAACAAACTACTTTGAGAAAATACTCCTATTTTTGCAAAAACGGCCAATGTAGCCAAATATGGCTACGACCCCGGAAGCCAAGAACCTAGGAACTATTAGGAAGAACGGACCCTATGTGGGTTGCCTACATATCCCGTCCCGAAAGACGAGAATCAGGTTCGCGTAGTTCGGGAAGATTAAACATGGGAGAAAGCCTTTAAAAAAAATGCAACTAATTTTGAAAAACCATTTTTTTTGTATTTTTGATGAAAATTGAAAAATATTTTTTTCTTTGGATTTTTCTTTTTCTCCCGTTTTGAATTTTTGGGAAAATGATGGAAAATATAAAATCTTTTTGGATTTTCTTTTTTTGAATTTTGAATTTTTGAAAAATGTTGGAAAATGTAAAATCAATCTTTTTTGGATTTTCTATTTTCAATTTTTTTTTTGGAAAATAATGGAAAAATGTAAAATCTTTTTTTGGATTTTTCATTTTGATTTTGATTTTTGGAAAACTATGGAAAAAAATGTGAGTGGGCCCTACTTTCTTCATTTTCATCCTTCTTTCCCAAGCATCAGTCCGCCAAATGACTTTTTTACCCTCACAGATGCAACATTTAGCACATAGGATGATTAAATGTCATTTTGGGCCACGAGCCCATTTTGACAAAATTTGGACAGGCTTCTTACAAAGGAACACGGTACCTGGGACCGAGCCCTACTAGGTCTAGATGACATGATGCAAATAAAAATGACCTAAAGGCTGCCCTAAGTTTGGGGTTCACTAACAAGGCAATTTGGGTGAGCGTATGGTCGATGGTGGCTGCTCATGCTTTCCACCCACTCCATACGTCCGATGGCCCCCCCTCCTAAATCAAGGGTGACTCAACAAAGAGTTCGTGCATGCGACACGTGCTCCGAGACTTGTTGTAGAAAGAATTGACCAGGTAATGTATCTGATGACAGTTATAAAACAGTAAACACATAAAGCAAAAACTGTAAACACATAAACAACTAGCAAATAAAAAGATATAAAAAGATAATAAAAATTAAGTAAAGCTAATGAAAAAGTATAAAAACCTCAATCAAATATTCTAAAAGCCAACAAAATCAAGTACTAGCTCGAACCCGCAAGAATCCCCAACAGAGTTGCCAGAGATGTCACCCCCCCTTTTTTAACCAACTTCTACTAACTCTCTTAAATAAATAAAATGATTTAGTAAAGCTTGAAAAGGGTTTTCTTGTTAGAAAGTGACAAAATTGTGTTTAAAAGGAAACAACTCAGAGTCGCCACCTGACATTTGATTTCGGTGTGTCAGATCACCGTTTTTAAAAATGATTTTTCCTTTTAAAACGTTTTAGACTCCAAAACTAAGTCTGCACCAGAGATTTGGGTAAGGGGATTCATTTGACTTGGGGAGAAGGTATTAGGCACTCCCCGAGTCCCGTGAAGGTCACGGTTGCGTACTCGATCTAGTTGGCTTTTAAAATGTTCGAATTGAGGCAAAATCACACAAAAAATGGAAAATAAATACAAAAGAGGCTCGAGGTCGTCCCCACCTAAAATAAAGAAAAGAGAAATGAAAATAAAATAAAATATTACAAGCTTCTACTTTTGGCCTCCATTTACATTCATTTCGGGGCATATCCCGGATAAAAATATATACAAAGTCAACGGGGCATTCTCCGGATAAATTTAACTAAGGGAACGACGTCTCGCCTCAAAACTACAAAATCCTAAGGCTTGCCTACCCAAGTGTTGCCGGTCTAAACATACCACTAGCGGATAATAGAATGAAATAAAGTAACAAATGTAGTACTAAAATCTCAATTCTGTTACTTTTAACTTCCAACTCTAGATCCCATATCCATTTCACTATTCTTGGCCAATATTTCTTTTCCAGAGTTTACCAATCCACTGCCCATTACTCCAACTTAAACCAATAGTTCATGAGTTGATTCACTTATCATAATTATGCTTTATTCACAGTAATTAATTAAAATGAGCAATTTGACTAAACTTATATCAACCGAGAACATTACGCCATCATCATGCAATTAGCATAGCACATGAAAAATAATAGCACACATAATAAAGAGAAGGAAACGATAGGAACGTCAAAAGGAATTAGGAAATTTTCTTCGACACTTGAAAATGGTACAAGACCTTTAAGCCAAAATCGAGCGAATCGCAGCATGAACAAGATGAAAACAACAATAGGAACTCAAACAGTAACCTCAACGTACGACTGAACGGAACTCGAATCGGACTTCGAACCACCTCAAACAAATTTCATTTTTGGAAAGCGAAATCAGGAATCTGGCCGTTCTCTGCTATACGGTTTCTACAGAGGAAGGAGTCTTAGGGTGGACTTAGAGGTTTAGAGGATGGAGGCCATCTTTTCCGGCAAGGTTTTGGAGAGATTGGCGGGCGGTGGTTGGTTGATTCCGGCTGGTTCAATGAGGAACGGTTGCTGGTGCTGGAGGAGTTAGGGTCGTTGGGTTAGGTTGGTCATGTTCTAAGGTTGAAGAAAGAGATGGGCGCTGATGGGGTTTCTCTTGTAGTCTTTTCTAGTTGAAGAAGAAGAAGCTAGCAGTCATGGATGTCCTCCAAGTTCTGCCGCTGCTGCTGGTTGCTCAAAATAAAAGGGGTCATTTTTTTTGCTGGAAAAACAAGAATAATGGGGTCCAAGATGAAGGCTAGGGTTTCTATAATTGGGTATTTTATATGAAGGTGAGAAGGGATGATGGCCATTGGATTAGAAGAAAATAGATGGCTAGGATTAAATCTTGCACATAAGTGGGCTAATGGGTTGGGAAGAATGGGCTAAGAATAATTGGGTTTAAGTTAAAAGAAATGGACTCCCACCTTTGGGCCTACAAATTTTCTTGTTGGACAAAGACAAACTCAAAAATCCTACCAAAATATTAATTAAACTTAGTTAAGTAAATAAACAAAATTTTAAAATGAAACTACTTTTTTTGTATTTTTAAATGTTATAACAATAAAGTAAAAAGTAAAGAAAATAGACTAAAGTCGTGATAAAATTAAGATACCATGAATAAAAATATACTAATTGATCTTAAACTAAAGATAAAAATATAGAAAAGCGATAAACACGATAAATAAAACTATTTTATGTTTTTTATGTCTTAGGACTAAAAGTAAAAAGATTAAAATTATATTAAAATAAAGTCAAGTAAATATTTTAAAAATATTAAAATACTAAAACTAACTTTAAAATTTGTGCAGGTCAAAAATTACGTGCTTACAGTACCTACTAGGGACCGGCAAACGTAACTGATCCGATCCTCGTTCTAAATTAGGGTATAACACTAACAGAAAAAAAGTCACGTTAGCGTGCACTTCCCAGAATATTTAAAAGACTCAGAGAGAAGTAGGGTTTCATAACAGTTTATATACAGTTCAAGTAATATCAAAGTGGTAAAAAGCGGAATTTTTATCACATTAGACTCAAACACGTAAAAAAATCAGATAATAAACAAAAGCCAACTATAACAATTTTCCTTTCTTTTTTTTTCTTCTTTTTCTCTTTTTGAATTTTTCCTTTGGAATGAACTTTCTAAAACAAACCTATGGGGACATGAATTTTTTCTTTTAATAACTCTAACTTGGTACCAAGAGAGGGGATGTCAAAGAAATCAATACAAGATCAAAAGGGTACCGAAGGGTATAAAGTGTTGGGTAGATGAAAGAGGGTCTCCCAATCTCTGAAGATGCCAAGTACAACACATGCAATGCGAGGATGTAAAATGAAGATCATGCATAATATTTCTTTTGCACCATCGGCAGTGATGACACAAATATGTCTTCCATATTTTGTTTTAGTACCTTGTCAAGTACAGAACTCTTGTTGGGTAATTTTCTTCATAATGGATGTCCTCCATTAGTCTGTAGCAAATTCCTTAGCCTTACCTTGTACCCGAGATGCACTTGAACTCAAAGTTATTCACTTCAAATTTTCTGGGACGCACTCTCTTATAACAAATTCTTGCCTTCCTATTACTTCCAAAACTATCTGCCCTAGTTTCACACAATTCGGGCTTTAAATGATTTACAAATGTTCAAATCTTTACTTATTTCCCTCAAATATCCCTGTTATCTTCTAACCTTGTTTCATTGTTTCGTGATTAGACTAACTTTTAAAACCAGGCCGAGAGTTTTGCATGTATGTTATGTCACTAGAGTCACCATGAAAAGAACTATAAAAGGAAAAGAGAACTAAACAAAAATGGACTAGAAATAACAGAAGACAGGAGATTGCATTAGACAGATGGTGAAAGGGTTTAAACAACAAGCAAAATAAAACTTAGGTTACAACACTGAAACAAACCTAGATAACACTAGACGCGTTACTATGACTAGACGAACTAGACAAAATAAAAGGAAGAAGGGTTTGAGTCTCAAGATAATATCCAGATTACAACCCTGAAATAACCCGGACATCAAATATGACAACAAAATAAGCCACCAAAACTCCTCCCTGTCTAGCCAAGAAAGGAGTATCTTTCCAATTACCAAACTCGACATCTTATCCACTAAGTTCCACATCAATATTACCAAGTCCATTACTAATTTCAATCACATTGACCTCAGCAAATCACCTTTAGGTCCCTTTTGCCAACTCGTTCTTAAGATCAACTTCTGGAGTCGAGACTGATAGCGATGAAAACTTGGTGGCAAGTGGCCCTCCAAGGAGCTCAGACGAGTTCTCATATTCATTTTCAACAAAAATCATGTCCACCATGTGCGTCTCATTATGAACAGGCAATGGACATTGGCTAGTATCCGCTGCATATGGATTTTGCACGGCAAGGTCACCTCATTAATAGGCTTCTGTACTGCTCTATTCATATGCCAACATTTTTCTATGTTATGCCCCAGGGCATTAGAGCAATATGCGCACCTTTGGAGCAGACTGGCATATGATTCTCCAATAGGAGTGAAAAACTTTTCTCTTTGTTGTTGCCTTTTCATTTTGTACTCCGGGCTCGATTGGAACCTCTTGCGGGTAGGTGGTTGATATGCTTATAAAGGTGTGTAAGGCATTTGTGGAGGCGGTGCAAGCCGTTGCGGGTCTTGTGGATGTGAAGCATATGGCGATGCATTGTGGATAGAGTAGTGGGAAAGTGAGATATGACTTTGGGGATTTTGTAGAAAGAAATAGCATTGAGTAGGATTATCTGAAGCACGGGGATATTCATGTGGTCGATGTTGAGGCTGAAATCGTTGAGAAGGAGCGCCCACTGGATCTTGTCGTTGGCGGGGCTCAACAACATTAGGAGGGCCATTTTTTGGTAAAAGTAGTTGGAAAAGGAACAATGGAGCTACTATGGAAGTTAGAAAAGCTATGATAAGCGGGAAAATCTGGATAATATGGTGGATCATTTGACATTATGACCGGAGCTTGGGTAAGGGTAGCATCTAGGAAGCTAGGTGGTGGCGGGAGTGGTGCCTTCCCAGTCATCCAAGCCTGATACATGTCCGCCATGTGTTGTCTCAACATCCTTACCTCTTCAACCAACCTAGTGTCTTGTTCAACAATTTGCTTTTGGGCACCAGTATCAACCAACTCAATTTCGTTGTCGTCTGCTATTGCCATTTGACTTTATGTTGTAGGGATGAGTTACCAGCTTAAGAACCACAAACCAACCATCCTTCTGCTCAATGAAGATAACAAAGAGGAACAAAATGAAGTCATCACGTCAGCGTTAGGGCATTTAACATAAGATAATCTCACGTTATGTGCAATGCACCTAATCATAATTATCGGTTATCAAATGATTTCGAGGGTGCGAAAGTCAACTAGACATCATTCCAACTTTACTTCTCTCGCCCTTTTCTTCTTCATTTCCTCTCTTGCGCTCCTTGATTTGCTCATTTTCTTCCTCTCTTTTTCTTTCTAATTATCACCCTTTTCTTTCCTCTCATTTCTCACATTCCATAACTTCATTTCTTTTTTTCCCTTTTCCTTTTTTTAATTTCAAGATTGATTCGATCTAACCCTATGTAGGTTGCTTATGTATCATGACGCCGCATGAATCTGATCTTTGCATAGTTCGGGAAGGTTGGGAATAAAGTAAATAAACTAACTCTTTTTTTTTGAATTTTGAATTTGCTTTAATTTCCGAAAGAAAGACTTATAAGGAAGAAAGAAAATATTTTTGGATTTTGATTTTTTGTTTTGTTTTTGTTTTTGGGAATTTTTGAAAAGAAAGACTTCTAAAGAAGAAAGAAACACAATTTTTTTGAATTTCGACTTCTTCTTTTTTTTGGAATTTTGAAAGAAAACTTCTAAAGAAGAAAGGAAATATTTTTGGACTTTTATTTTGAATTTATGAAAGAAATACTTCTAAAGAAAAAAGAAAATATTTTTGAATCTTGATTTTTCTTTCCAATTTTCGAAAGAAGAATGAAAATATTTTTGGATTTTGAGAAGAAATTAAAAGAAAATATTTTTGGATTTTTAAAAATTGTGGTCTCAAAAAAGACTTATCCAAAGGAGGAAGTAAAGAAACATATTTTTGGATTTTTGAAAAATTATGGGCCGCAACCAATGATGTTTGCCTACGTATCTCACATTCAGTGAGAATGAGACCCGCGTAGTTCGGCCAGAAGCGGGGAATATTTCTAAATCTTAGTCTATTTTTCAACACCTTTTGAGTAAAATCAGAGACAGTATAATTTTTGAACACATGAGTTTTATGAGAACCAGGTGAATTTCACTGTCTTACTCTCCCTCTTTTGTTTTTTTTTCTTCTTTTTGTTCAAATTTCTTTCCCTATTCTAAAAAGCTTGTCAACATACAAATCAGATCAAATAAATGTATAACTAGCACGTAATATGTATCAGGATGGTCTTTTTAGTTACGGGTAGACCTGTCCTAGACGGACCCTACCCCTGTGATGAGTCCCTTAAGTCAAATGCATGTGATGCAAGCAAATATACCTACTAGGAATCCAGCATGAAGCTATGTCATTTAAGTTTAAAAACCTGGATGTATTGTTCTAGACCTGGCTTACCCGAGCAAATAACTCGAGCCAGGGGGGCGCAACGTACCGGTAACCAAAAGGCCATCTGGCTTTGTAACTAATCTGATCCTCGTTCTAAATTAGGGTATGACACTAACAGAAAAGAAGTCACGCCAGCGTGCACTTCCTAGAAGATTTAAAACACTCAGAGAGAAGAAGGGTTTCGTAACAGTTTATGTATAGTTCAAGCAATATCAAAGTGGTAAAAAGCGGTATTTATCCAATTTAACAACTCACTTAAATCACCACTTCAACATGCTAAAACAAAGTCAATGTAACATAACTATATAAGTAAGAAAACTAGATCAAAGTCTATAGCATATTTAACAGAAATTGTCCAACCAAACTTACATGTATTCAAACGAATTAATGTTGAAAACCAGTGTATAACCCAAATAATATGCAACCCGTATACAATTAATACAAAAGAGATCAAGTATTTTTCATAGTGCAAATGAAATCCATCACGAGCAAATAGAAACACTAATATATCGAAGCAAGTGTATAGTAAGAATGTAAACAAATATTGAGAAAAATGGATTCGAACGAACCTTTATATTGATGAATAAAGCTGAAAATTTGTAACTCAATCAGAATAACAAAGTAACAATCATTGGACTAAAATATCGAAATTGCAAACCAGAACCTCAACATAGAAGCCTCGCTCGACCGATGAGGACGGGCCAGTTTTGTCACGACCCGGATTTTCCACCCTCGGGAGTCGTGATGGCGCCTACTAGTAAAGGCTAGGCAAGCCAACCATTTGAATTATTTACCTTTTTTGCATTTTTAATCCTTTAACAATTATGAACTAACATTATATAAACAACAAAATTTAAATAAGCGGAAGAACAAAATAAAACCATTAAAATATTTCCAATACAATTCCCTAAACAAAGACTACCTAGAACTGGTGTCACAATTTTACAGATGGTTTAGGATTACTACAAATAAGAGTCCAAAAAATAAATACAATACTATCTCGGAAATACATAAATGAAACAGGGTGAAAGGATAGAAGGAGACGCCAAGGCCTGCGGACACCTGCAGTACTACCTCGGGTCACCTGAATGGACTGAAGATAGCACCCTTACAGCGGTCCGAAAGCTGCTACACTGGGATCTGCACACAGTGCAGAGTGTAGTATCAGCACAACCGACCCCATGTGCTAGTAAGTGCCTAGCTTAACCTCGGTGAAGTAGTGACGATACTAGGATCAGACTACCAAATAAACCTGTGTAGTTAAATCATATAACGTGGAAAGTAAAAGCTAAATTTTACAATTAAATATAGGAAGGGGGAATCATGCTGCGGGGTATAACAAATAGCAACAGAAACCAACAGTTAAATGTAAAGAACACCGTAACTCAATTATCAGTTAAAATCAGAAAAATCAAAGACAAGTGCACGACATCACCCTTCGTGCTTTTACCTCACATAATAATGGCACAGAATGATCTTTCGTGCATTAACACTCATATCATGGCACGAAATTGTACATCGTGCAGCATGGCATCACCCTTCGTGCTTTAACACTCTCTCACAAATATCATACACGACATCACCCTTCATGTTTTACACTCTTCCTCACAAAAATCACATACGATATCACCATTCGTGCTTTAACACTCGTCCTCACCCAAACAACAATCACAAAGCAATAAGGGCAAGGGATTCAACAAATTCACAAATAAATCCCGGCAAGGGAACAATGGTACAACAATCATATCCCAGCAAGGGAAACAATATCAAACAATAACATCCCGGCAAGGGAGATAACATTAAAACAACAATATCCCGGCAAGGTAGACAAAGTCATAATCCTCTTTTCTTTTTCACATTTACTTCACAACCAATTCACAATTTGAGCCAATGCTCTATAAGGTTCAAATTCCAATTATACTTCTACAAATCATTTTACAACATTGGGTCACGCTCTTCAATGTTCAAATACCAATATCACTTCCACAAACCTTGCTCAATAATAGAAATCATCACATAAGACATGAACAATACAAACAAAGTCACATTAATCATAATATAAGACTCACGGGCATGCTTGACACCAACATATAGATATCGTCACCATGTCTATGCGTCGTACTCAACAACTAACACATAGCAAATAGGACACAACTCCTAATCCCTTAAGCTAAGGCTAGACCAAACCCTTACCTCGATGCCACGAACACAATTCAAGCCTCAACTATCGCTTTACCTGTTGATTCCACCACCAATTCGCTTGTATCTAGCCACAAGTTACTTAACTATATCAATAAATGCTAAATGAATCAATTCTAATGCATGAAAATAGGTTTTCTAAAGTTTTTTCCAAAAGTCAAAAATTGACCTTGGGCCCACATGGTCAACACCCGAGGTTCGAACCAAAACACGATTATCCATTCACCCAATTATATAATTTGTTTTGAAATCGGACCTCAAATCGAGGTCCAAATCCCCAAAATTTGAAAAACCTAAGTTCTACCCAAAACACCCAATTTCCCCCATGAAAACCCTTGATTTTGAGTTAAAATTATGTGAAAAGATGTTAAATATTAATGAAAGCGAGTTAGAAATGACTTACAATCGATTTGGAAGAGTACTTGTCTTTGAAAAATCGCCCAAAGGTGTTTAGGTTTTGAAAAGGGTTGAAAAATGGCTGAAAATGCATCTAAGTTATGATTTAGCAGGTTGCAGATGTTGCAATTGTGATCAGGATTCGCTATTGCAAACCCTTCAGAACCTGCTAACTTTGCAAATGCGAAGATTTTGTCGCATTTGCGACACTAAAGGAATCCGGTCCACTTCGCATTTGCGAGGGACCTTTCGCATTTGTGATGAAGTCATCGCATTTGCGACCTAAGGCAGCCCAGGTCATCTTCACATTTGCGACAAAGTTTCGTATTTGCGGGCTCACATTTGCGAGCCAGGCTTCGCATTTGTGAAGCCTGCAGACCTGCAACATACCAACAATTTCCTAAGTCCAAATTTCACTCCGTGGCCTATCCAAAACTCACCGAGTCATCGGGGCTCCAAACCAAACATGCACGCAAGTCCAAAAACATCATACGAACTTGCTCGTGCGATCAAATCATCAAAATAACATAAAAAATTATGAATTTAGCATCAAAATCAAAGAAAATCTCATGAACTTTCAAAGTTTCAAATTTTACAACTATGGTTCCGAATCACGTCATTTCAAGTCCGTTTCTTACCAAATTTTACAGGCTCAACTTAAATCATATATAAGACCTGTATCGGGCTCCGGAACCAAAATACGAGCCTGATACCATCAAATTTAATTGCATTCAAATTTCCAAACACTCTTATATATTCCAGAAAATAATTTTCTTTAAAAATTCATTTCTCGAGCTTGGGACCTCGGAATTCGATTCCGGGCATACGCCAAAGTCCCATATTTTCCTACGAACCTTCCGGGACTGTCAAATTATGGGTCCGGGTCCGTTTACCTAAAATGTTGACCAAAGTCAACTTAAATTCATTTTAAAAGAAAAATTTATTATTTTTCACAGATTTTCACATAATGGCTTTCCGAATACGTGTTCGGACTGTGCACACAAATCGAGGTGATACAAAAAGAGGTTTTTAAGGCCTCTGAATACAGAATTTATTTCTAAAACGAGTCATCACAAGTTTTAGGTGGTTTTGCAATGAAATTAGCTAACTTTAATGGCGGTTTCTCATCTGGGTTTCATGACATGGTACTCGGAGGGCAACGACAACTCATTTTAGCCATATTTCTGACGATGCTACATTTGAACAGCAGAATCTTTCAATTATTTTTCTCCAAATCAAAACAAATGAATCTTTATATTTGTAGTAAAGTGAAGATTCTTGTTTTGGTGATGAAATATGGTTAAGGTGTGCGGCTGTGGAATTTTTCGTGGGGGGGGGGTCTCTTGGAGATTGGGAAATAGATAGGGATCCATTTTTTCTGTGTAGGGGATCTGCCGCTTCTCCTTAGAGTTAGAGAAATTAGGGTAAGGTTTCTATAATTGGATATTTTATATGGAGGTAGGAAAGGATGATAACCATTGGATTAGAAGGAAATTGATGGCTAAGATTAAATCTTGCATTTTAAGTGGAGAGTGGGCTAATGGATTGGCAAGAATGAACCTTTGTCTTGGTGGGCCACTAAAATCTAAAAATGAGCTCCCAATTGGATCAAATTCAATTCTTTCTCATTTATCAAAAATAAAAATAAAACTACCAAATATACAAATTAATCTGAGTTAATAAGAATAAATTATTAAAGTGAACTATATTTAAAAGTAAAATATTTTTGATGTTTTTTAAATGTTACAAATATTATAAAATACTAATATATAAGCAAAGAAACATTATAAAACTATTTTGTGTTTTTAAACTTATGTTTTAAAATTAAAACTAAAAGTTGACTGAAATCCTATTAAAATGAAAATAAGTAAATATTTTTAAAATACTACTTTTAAATGTTGTTCGTGTCGAAAATTACGTGCTTACAACAGTTATCAGTCCAACATCGAGATGGCTCCATTGAGGCTTTATATGGTCGACGATGTCGTTCTCCCATCGGGTGGTTTGAGCCCGACGAGGCTAAGTTATATGGTACTGATTTGGTGAAGGATGCCTTGGAAAGGGTAAAGTTGATTCAGGAGTGACTTTGCACAGTATAGTCGAGACAGAAGAGTTACACGGATCAGAAGGCACGTGATTTATCATTTATGGTGGGCGAGAAGGTTCTCTTGAAAGTCTCGCTGATGAAGGGGGTTATTAGATTAAGGAATAAAGGAAGTTGAGCACAAGGTTTATAGGCCCATTTGAGGTGTTGAGACGAGTTGGGGAGGTTGCTTATAAGCTTGCCTTACCTCCTAGTCTATCGGGAGTTCATTTGATTTTTCACGTATCTATGCTCCAGAGGTATCATGCCGACTTGTAACATGTGTTGAACTTCAACATGGTTCAGTTAGATGAGAGCCTGGGTTATGAGGAGGAGCCAGTTGCCATTGTTGATAGACAGGTTCTCTAGTTGAGATCCAAGAGGATTTCCGCGGTAAAGGTTCAGTGGAGGGGCCAACCAGTCGAGGAGGCAACCTGGGAGTTAGAGGAGGACATGTGGAGCAGATATCCACACTTATTCAGCACTCCACATATGATTGTAAACCCGTTCGAGGACGAACATTTGTTTAAGAGGTTGAGAATGTAACGACTCGACCGGTTGTTTTGCTTTTTAGAACCCCGTTCCCCTAAACAAGACTTCCCGTATGTTCTTTTACTGTTTTATGACTTGCGGGGTTGGTTAGTTCAGGATTTAGAAGGGTTCGGATTGAAATCATACACTTGGTTCCTCAAGGTTGGCTAAGAATGCTAAGTTTGACTTCGATCAACAGTTTAAGCAAACAATCTTAGAATCATGATTTGATGGTCCCAATAAGTTTGTATGATGATTTCGGACTTGGGCGTATGTTCGGATCGGGTTTTGGATGATCCGGGAGCGTTTTGGCGCCTAATAGTGAAAATTGATTCTTTGAAGGTTTTGAAGTTCTTTAAATTTGTTTTGGACTAGGTTTTGGTGATATCGAGGTCCGAATGAAATTCCAAGACCGAAAATAGTTCTGTAATGTCCTTTAAGACTTGCACGCAAAATTTGGCATCATTGCGAGTAGTCTAAGTATGATTCGGCACGTTCGAAGCGATTTGGAAACTTGAAGTTCATATTTTCATTCAATTTGGTTTTGGGGTGTGATTCTTCGTTTTGTTGTTGTTTTACGCGTTTTGAGAGTTCAAGCAGGTCTGTATTATGATTACAGACTTGTTGGTGTAGTTGGATGGGGTCCCGAGGGCTCGGGTGTGTTTCGGACTGCCCGGAGCTAAATCTAGGAAACCAGATTTTCCAGTTCTGGTTTCCTTCTTTGCGAATGCGGGAGAACCATCGCATTTGGGGAGAAGGATTTGGGGTAGTGGGCAAAATGCCCTTCGTGTTCGCGGACAGGCTTATGCGTTCGCAACGCCTTGTGAGCCTAGGCCTTCGTGCTCGCGAACCCCACTCGCATTCGCATAGGAGAAATGGGGCTGGGGAGGGCCAATTGACTTTGCCCTTCACGTTCACGAAAGAGCTGTCGCATTCACGACGCCGAGTCAGTTTAGGCCTTCGCGAACACGAGTCTTCTTCCGCGTTCGCGAAGAAGGTCGTTCAGCTGTGCAGAAACCTTGTTTTAAACACGAGACTTAGACCATTTCTCTCATTTTTCACTCACTTGGGTGATTTTGGAGCTTAAAAAGGGGGATTTCAACCTAGCTATTGAGGGTAACTAATTTCTACCTAATGTAAGTTTAATATATAGATTATGGGTAGATTTTAATATGTAAATTTGTGGAATTTATAGGTTAGATGGAAAACCTAGGTTTTTGATAAAAATGGGATTTAACCACGAAATTGATTATGAAATTTAGTACAAATCATATATTTGAGTTCACAAGGTTATGGGTAACAATTTTCTTCAAATATTTTTGGAATTCGGGCACGTGGCCCGGGGGTGAATTTTAGGAATCTTACAGTTAGGGTTGGGTAATTACTTTAATAGTTGGAATATGAAGTTTTGAACATGTATTGATTAGTTTATATACTATTTGATTAGTTTTGGATTGTTTGTCACCGAATTGAGGGTTTGAGCACAAATCTTGGACCGAAAATTAGGCGTTGAGACAAAGTAATTCTCTTTTCTAACTTTGTAAGAGGGAATTAACCTCATAGGTGAGTTAAACAATATGTGCTTCTATTTGTGGGGGCTACGTACGTACGAGGTGACGAGAGTCCGTGCGTAGCTACTGATTATGCTATTAGTCTAGGACCCATATCATGCTATACTTGAAATGTTTGCACCCTACTTGTTAACTTAATTGCCTAAGTCGTATTAAAAACTGATAAAAGAATTGTAAAAAGTTAAATTTCACTTACTTGAAGTTGTGAATGGGACAGTTGAGTGTTATTGAAAATTTGTGTTTCTTTAAAGTATTTTCTATTTGAGGAGCGGGCCGAACGCCTTGGTAGCAGATAGATGCATCTATGGTTCGTGTCACTCGACCCACGACAGTGCACAGTTTAAATATTATTATGTTGGATCGGGCTGTACGACCCATAATTTGCGCATGATAAATCTTTGGAACCCATTTATAGTTGACATTGTTCATTGACATGAGACATAACTTGTTAAATGATAGAAAATAAACTTGAGATATATTCTTAGTGGAAAAAGTTTTTATTATTCATGTTATTGAGTTTTCTGCTATATTTATGTAATCCATGCTCAATTATTATTTTGAAATCTTATTGTTAGCCCATAGTAAGTTTCAAAGTCGACTCCTCGTCACTATTTCTTCAAGGTTAGAGTGGATACTTACTAGGTACATGTTGTTTATGTATTTGGTGAAGTCCAAATCCACTACTAGAAAGCAAATGGATACGGTCACATGCAATATAATATACCCAACTATGAGACGGGGTCGAATCCCACAGAGAACAATATATAGGCGATTAGGAATGTAAGAGAATTATCACTTGTTATGCAATGCCAAACACTTAGAATTGGTTTGAGAAAATATTTATACCTAAATGCGGAAATGTAAACTAACCTAGAAAGCGAGTAAAATGATCAATGGTTAAAAGTATGGATGCATCGGGAATTACACTCAAGTAACGATCCAATGTATTTTACAATTTTACAAATATGAGCGAGTTTATGTTAATTAGCCACGGGTAATAATTCTATATTAGCTTCTTCCAAAGACTAACAAGACTTCCTAATTGAATTATCCCTAAAACAATTAAGAGATTAAGCACACCTGGATATGACTACAAGTAGTTCAATCATATCCCTAGGTAGAATCTATAAAATGAGGGTTAAAGCCTCAAGTTCTTGTTAATTAATCTTTCCCAACCCAAAATTATTATTTTTCCCAAAATTAATTCAGAGTTAATGGGCGAGTCCTAGGGTTAGCTAATCCCTTTGGAAAAATTAAAGAACAAGAATAATTAAAGAAACAATAACCCACTTTATAAAAGGATAAAAATCATCCAATACATAAGCACAACAAGGTATTTAATCCACACTTTAAATATGAATATTCCCATAAACAAGATTTAAGTGTTGGATAAAATACTACACACTTAGACATACAATACAAAGCAAAGAAACGAAGAAATAAATATATATGGGTAAGAAATTCTCAACCACAAGCTTCAAATCTTCAAGACCAAAGTGTGTGTGAAAACCCTAGCTTCCAATCTTGTTCTCTCTAGCCCTAAGACTGAAAATAAGCCAAAGATCCTCAAAATATCTGTTAGGAAGAGTATTTGTAGGTTTGGAATTGAGAACATGTGAAATGCTTGAACTGCCCAAGTCTGATGCCCGTTGACCGCACCTGCGGAGAATGCTCACAAGTGCATCTCCGCAGATGCAGATAGCCCATCGCAGAAGCGAAATATCAAATAAACTCTGTCACCACAAATACGGTCTACCAAGTGCAGATGCGCAACCTCAGAAGCGGTAATCTAACCGCATATGCGGTTTCTTGCAAGGTCACTTATTTTCGCAGATGCGGTCCTGCTCACGCAAAAGCGGAGTCGCTTCTGCGACCAATCTTCCGCAGATGCGGAATCACAGGGGAGTTTTGCATGTTTTCACCTTTTTTTTGCTCAATTCCACTTTAATTGAATTCAAATCACTTCATGGCATCATTTACCTGAAAATCTAACAATACACACCATAAACGAACTCATATTATAGTTAAAGGACATAAAAACTAAATAAAAGAGACTAGAATGAGTGGTAAAATCACTACTCATCATTATTCACGCTACACTTCTGCACTTAATGTGCAGGATTTGAGGTAGAAACATCTGGATATCAGTCCAGCACACATAGTTGATCCCTTTTATGAGACTACACAGTGAGCTGCCTTCCGAGCTATTCTACAGCAGCCATAGTCTTTCTTTTGTTATTGTTCTGTCTATTTCATTTCAGACAGTAAAGTATTAATCTTTTGTATATTCTACTAGTAGCCCATACACTTGTGATGCCAGGTCTTGCACACACTAGTAGACTTGTGATTTTGGTTTTATTTCTATGGTTTTGATTGTACTCAGCTGCTTTCGTTCTAATTATCTTAAACCTGCTATTTATTAAATCTTTTAAATTAAGGAAAGTTATTTACTTGGAAAACCTATTAAAAAGAGAAATCACAAGATTGTTCATTGTTGGCTTGCCTAGTAACGGTGTTGGGCGCCATCACGACCTAAAATAGATTTGGGTCATGACAGAAGGGGAATTGGATCTGGGCAACACCTAGCAAGGAACAAGAAGAGAAGCGATCGAGGGCCTAGTAGTCGGGGTCTGATGAGCAAAAATGGGTTCGACGGGTCACTCGGGAGTATGGAAGCACCAAGGTTATTGGAATACAACTTCAACGTAGATGCTGCAAGCATCATGTCGGCCATAGGGTGCATCGAAGAGACTAAATAGACCCGACCGCTGTATTCCGACCCTGCTCAGAGAGATCCTAGCTTGATGTGTAAGTATCACGATACTCACGGTCATAGGACCGAAGATTGTTGATAGCTAAGAGAAAAATTTGCTCGACTGTTCAACAATGGGCACCTCCGGGAATTCCTAAGTGAACGAGCAAAAAACCACTTCAGAAATAGGGATGCCAACAAATAGGTTAAATAAGAGGAGCCTCATCACGTGATCAACATGATCATTGGGGGATTCGAAGTTCCCCAAGGGCCAATGATAAAACGCACCAAAATGTCTATTATGAGGGAAAAATGCACCCGAGATTATGTTCAGGATGGAGTCATTTTGTTCAGCGACAAAGATGCCGAGGGCATCGTACAGCCTCACAATGATGCACTAGTAATATCTATACTTATCAATAAATCTGGAGTTAAACGTGTGCTGATTGATCCAGGTAGCTCGTCCAACATCATTAGATCAAGGGTCATAGAAAAATTAGGGTTACAGGATCAAATCATACCAGTAGTCCGGGTGTTGAACAGATTCAACATGGCGTGTGAGACCACGAAAGGAGAGATAACTTTACTGGTAAACACTACCGGTAGAGGTGTTCATAAAAATCCGAAAACCCGAACCAAGCCGAAAACCAAACCAAACCGACCAAAAAAACCGATACTTTTTGGTTCGGTTTGGTTTGGGTTTTGAAATTTAAAAGCCGATCAAATTTGGTTTGGATTTGGTTTTAATTAAAAAAAACCGAACCAAACCAAATATAGGAGTAGCTATTTTAAATTTATTATTACACCTATATTTATGTATACCTTTATACAAAGTTTTAAATTTTATAGTAAATATTAATCGTTTGCACATTTAGTACAGTTCTTTACCTTTACATTCTAGATTAATTGGTAGTTTTCTTTTGTTAAATGTAAGAATCTATTTCATGTTAAAAATAATACTCCCTCCGTTTTAATTTATGTGAATCTATTTCCTTTTTAGTCCGTGCCAAAAAGAATGACCCTGTTCCTTATTTAGAAACAATTTACCTTTACACAATGATTTATTGCCACACAAAATATATGTGCCTCATTTTACACCACAAGATCAAAAGTCTTCTCTCTTTTCTTAAACTCCGTGCCCAGTCAAATAGGTTCACATAAATTGAAACGGAGGGAGTATATTTTTAATTGAGTCCTTAAATTATTCATCACTATTTGATTCAATTATCATCAATATATCTTGGTAAATAATAGATTTCTCAAAGGGCAATTGATTTGATAGTGTTACGTTGAAAATGTGGTCGCCGAAATGTGTGTTTGATAGTGTATGTCTTATATTTAAGAAAAAATCGACAAATAACTGAAAAAACCGAAAAACCGACAAAACCGAATCGAGAAAAAACCGACTTAATAGGTTTGGTTTGGTTCTAATATTTAAAAAACTGACTTTCTTGGTTTGGTTTCCTTTTTGGGAAAAACCGATCCAAACCGAACCATGAACACCCCTAACTACCGGGACAATCTACGAAACGAGTTTTACGTGATCGAAGGGGATATGAGGTACAACGCTCTATTCGGAAGGACATGGGTCCACAACATAAGGGTGGTACCTTTGACCTTGCACCAAATGCTAAAATTTCCCACACCATGGAGGAGTCAAAAAGGTCTACGGAGAATAGCCGACCGCAAGGGAAATGTTTGTTGTTGATGAAGTGATCCAGGTGCTCGTGGTTTCAACATCGAGGAACACTGATCCAACCAAAAAAGAGATTAAATAGCAATCATTGATACCGATCTCAACCAAACCAAACCAAACCGAAGAAACAAGAAGAACAAGGAGTAGACGATGAGGACGATTATGGCATCCCCAGATCATTCATAGCTCTCGACGAAACTGATGCCACCAAATCACCAGTTGAATAGTTGGAGCAAGTCATATTAATGGAGCATCTGCCGGACCAAAGGGTATACCTGGGAACGGGGTTAACCCCCCAACTTTAGGAAAAAACTTATTGATTTTCTTAAAGCTAATGTCGATGGTTTCGCTTGGTCCCATATTGACATGACATGGATCCCATCAAAGGTGACCACTCACAGGCTGAGTTTGGACCCAAAGTTCCATCCGGTTAAGCAGAAGAGGAGACCACAATCCGAGGTCAAACACGTGTTCATCAAGGATGAGGTATCCAAACTTCTAAAAATAGGATCCATCCGAGAAGTTAAAATCCCCGGATCGATTAGCTAAAGTAGTGGTAGTGCCTATAAATGGAAATAAATTAAGGATGTGTGTGGATTATAAAGACCTAAATAAAGCATGCCCAAAGGACTCTTTCCTTTTGCCTAACATCGACCAGATGATCGACACGATGATCAGGCACGATTACTCAGTTTTCTCAATGCCTACTCCGGGTACAACCAAATTTGGATAGACCCGAACGATCAGGAAAAAACTTCTTTCATAACCAAATTCGGGACCTGCTGCTATAACATAATGACGTTTGGATTAAAGAACCCCGGTTCCACCTACCAACGCCTAGTAAACTAGATATTCGAAGAACAAATAGGAAAGTCAATGAAAGTTTAATTGACGATATGTTGGTCAAGTCCCTGCGATTAGAGGACCATTTGAAACATTTGCATAAAACCCTTTGACATACAAAGGAAATACAACCTGAAGCTAAATTCGGAGAAGTGCGCGTTAGGGGTACGATCGGGAAAATTCCTCGGGTTTGTGGTATCCAACCGGGGGATACATATCAACCATCCCGACAAAATAAAGGCCATCTATGACATCAATATAGTGGACAATGTCATGGTGGTCCAAAGACTGACTAGGCGTATAGCCATATTGGGTCGGTTCATCTCGAGGTTATCGGACAAGAGCCATCAGTTCTTCTCACTATTAAAAAAGAAGAATAATTTTTCCTGGAGTCCGAAATGCCAACGAGCTTTGGAAGAGCTCAAAAGATACCTATCGAGCCCTTATTTGCTGAACACTCCGAAGGCAGACGAACAATTGTCCCTCTACCTGGTGGTTTCCGAGGTAATGGTAAGTGGTGTCTTTGTCCGGGACGAAGAAGGTACGCAATTTCTTATTTACTATGTTAGTAGAACCCTAGGCGATGTCGAAACGAGGTATCTACACCTAGAAAAGTTAGCGCTCACTTTGCTAAGCACTTCCAGGAAGCTAAAACCGTATTTTCAATGCCACCCCATATGTGTTGTAACCTCTTATCCGCGAGGAATATCATGCATAAATGCAAGCTCTCGGTCCGGCTAGCCAAATGGCCATGGAGATTAGTGGGTACAATATCGAGTACCGACCCTGAACTGCCATAAAATCTCCAATTTTGGCAGACTTCATGTCCGACTTTACGCCGACCTTAATACCTGAAGTTAAAAAGGAATTACTACTCACCTCAGGGGGCTAATTCAGGAATCTAGACCCTATTCACAGACGGTGCGTCCAATGCGAAGGGGTCCAGGCTCAGTATCGTGTTAAAACTACATGTGGGAAGCGTAATTAGACAGTCTATTAGAACTGTAATATTGACTAACAATGAAGCCAAGTATGAAGCCATGATTGCATGTCTAGAACTTGTTAAGAGCCTCAGGGCCAAAGTGATCGAAGCCAAATGTGACTCCCTCTCATCATAAATTAAGTCAATGGAACGTTCAAATTAAAAGAATAACGCATGCGGAGGTATTTGAACAAATTACAGGTGACCTTGCACCAATTCAAGGAATGGACTTTGTAGCATGTACCCCGAGATCAAAATAGTGAGGCCAATGCACTGGCCAACTTGGGTTCGTCCGTCGACTCCGATGAATCCAGCTCGGGGACAGTGGTACAATTGATGAACTTGGTGATAGAAGAAGGTCACGCTGACAAGTTTGACTTGGTATTGGAGAAATAAATACATAGACTACCTGAAGATAGGAAAATTGCCTTCGAATCCCATGTAATCGAGAGCCCTGTACACCAAGGCTTCCAGAGTTAGCTTAGTGGAAGGGGCATTGTTTAGGAGATCCTTATTCAGCCCACTGGCCAGATGCTTAGGATCGGGAGAGACCGAATATGCCATGAGATAATATCACGAGGGCACTTATGGAAACCATTCAGGGGCAGAATCCTTAGTTAGGAAGCTAGTCAGAGTCGGCTACTACTGGAATGAATGGAGAATGATGCGAAAGATTTCATACGAAAATACGATGAGTGCCAAAGACATGCCCCGATGATTCATCAATCGGGAGAGATACTTCACCCCATCATGTTGCCATGGTCGTTTATGAAGTGGGCAATGAACATCATCGGCCCTCTAGCATGGGCATCTGGTAAAGTTCAATGCATATTATTCATGACTGATTATATTCCAAATAGGTCGAGGCTTAGGCATTTGAGAAGGTGCGAGAGAATGAAGTCATTGACTTCATTTCGGATCACATAATATGTCGATTTGGGATACCAGCCGAGATCATTTGCGATAACGGAAAACATTTCATTGGCAGCAAGGTAAGTAAGTTTTTCGAAGATCACAAGATCTAGAAGATATTATCAATGCCTTACCACCCTAGTGGGAATGGGCAAGCGGAATCGAAGAACAAAACTGTACTCCAAAACCTGGAAAAGAGGTTGACCAGCTCGAAAGGAAAATGGAAGAAAATCTTGCCTGAAGTCCTGTGGGCATACCACATGACTTCAAAATTGAGTACCAGGGCAATCCCTTTCTCTCTAGTCTACGGATCAGAAGCCTTAAAATCAGTCAAGGTAGGGAAACCGAGCTTCAGGTTCCAGTACACTACTGAAGAGTCAAATGATAAGGCCATGACCACGAGCCTAGAATTATTGGATAAAAGGCGGGATGCCGCCCTGGTCCGATTGGTGGCCCAGAAGCAGCGAGTAAGGAGATAATACAATCGAAGAGCTACCCTCCGACACGTTCAAGTCAGGGATTTGGTATTAAGGAAGGTAACACCACACACCAAGAACCCAAACGAAGGGAAACTGGGCCTGAATTGGGAAGAACACTATCGAGCCGTCGGAATAACCGATAAAGGCTCGTATAAACTCGAATTAGGAAACGGTGCATAATTACCAAATAACTGGAACGTGGCACACTTAAAGAGGCACTACTACTAAGGTATGAACCTCATTCCTTTTTAATTTAGTCATATTACGGACTAACGTATGCAAGTATTCGGCCAGGGACATATGATTATTAGGTCTAAAAGCACGTATTGTACTTTTTTACCTTGAACCGATTATGTCCCAAAGCGGGTTTTTCGGTAAGGTTTTTAATGAGGCAACAGTAAAATATGCTTTCTTAGTTTTAGAGACCCGCCTTAGTTTGTACCAAATCAGTAGTATCCGAGCCCTCACAAGTTCGGCCTCGAATATTGGATGAAAGGCGGGATGCCGCCCTGGCCCGATTGGCGGCCCAGAAGCAGCGAGTAAGGAGATAATACAATCGAATAGCTACCCTCCGACACTTTCAAGTTAGGGATTTGGTATTGAGGAAGGTAACACCACACACCAAGAACCCAAACGAAGGGAAACTGGGCCTGAATTGGGAAGAACCGTATCGAGTCGTCGGAATAACCGATAAAGGCTCGTATAAACTCGAATTAGGAAACGGTGCATAATTACCAAATAACTGGAACGTGGCACACTTAAAGAGGTACTACTACTAAGGTATGAACCTCATTCCTTTTTAATTTAGTCATATTACGGACTAACGTATGCAAGTATTCGGCCAGGGACAAATATGATTATTAGGTCTAAAAGCACGTATTGTACTTTTTTACCTTGAACCGATTATGTCCCAAAGCGAGTTTTTCGGCAAGGCTTTTAATGAGGCAACAGTAAAATATGCTTTCTTAGTTTTAGAGACCAGCTTTAGTTTGTACCAAATCAGTAGTATCCGAGCCCTCACAAGTTCGGCCTCGAATATTGGGGGCCATTACCGCTAGATCAAGATCTTTAGTAAAGGAAAATAAAACTTTATATATCGAAAGCCAAGGCTTGGTGGTTAGGATTCATTAAAAGGGTCAAACAATCATGTGAACAGTGACCATGTAGCACACTCTAGCCATGGCACAAGGCTTATGCGCCTCCGATCATGTACCCTACATATAAAGAAATGAAAGAAATCTTTGCTTCCTTTATACTTAATTACTACTCGTTTTGCTTCTTCAACCCTAGATCCTAAAAGCCAACAGGCTACCCCTACTCGGGGACTATCGTCTGATAAAAAATTTGGATAGCCCGAGCTATCGAACCCTGGAGGCACCGAGCCTATTAGGCAATGCCCGAATGAAAAAGGCTATGACCACCCTAAAATGGCTCGAAGACGTCTGAAGTCCGTACCCAAAAAAGTAAGGCCTTTACGTATAATCAAAACCCATTAAAAGTTTACCCTTGGCAAAACATCGTCGTACATAACTAAACACTTAATTGTCTTAAAGGCCTTCAATTTTATCGAATAATCGAAGCCACGAGTAATCCGGAGTTGCCATCAAAATTAGGCCCCATTCGGGCTTCCAAAGATTGGATGCTCTAGATTACATTTGATTTTATGCTAAGACATTAAAGACAACTAAAAAATTGCAAATAAGATGCTGAAAGGTAAATATATGGTAGTGTCAAAGGGGGAAATTTTATATATTTCAAAAAATATTTACAAATGCACAATAAACGATCCCAAAATAAACAAAAACAAAAATACAGGAGAAGACTAAAAAAGACCTAATGCATCTACGCCTGGCCTTCACTGGGGCTCGACCCGTCACCAGATCCGTCGGATCCCTCAGAACCTACGGAGCCTTCGGGGCATTAGGGATCATAAAGTTCCTTCATCTCAAGCCTTTTGGCTTCTTTGATCTCGACCGACAAGTCAAATCCTCGAGCATGAATATCTTCGAGGGTCTCCCTCTGGATAACTGCTTTATGTATTCAGTTTTCATCTTTAAGCGGGCCTCATCTATCTCCACATCATCCTTATATTGGGCCAGCATTTCCTTGACTTACGAGGAATCAATTGAAGTCACATCCAATTTGGACTTCGGCGTAGTGTATTCCTGGCCGAGGGCATCCTGTTCCATGACAGTTAAATTTAGTTGTGCCCGGAGTTCATCATTAAGCCGTGACCACTTGTCGGCTTGCCTTTCACCACCTGGAGCTGGTCCTTGACCGATACCAACTCTTCTTTTGTAGCCTTCTTTCCTGAAGCCAGCAGGTCCATCCTTCCCTTCATCACCTCGGTCACGGTCTTGACCTCATCCATTTAGGCCCGAAGCTGGTCAATCAAGTCTATCTTCTCTTGAACCTACGAAGTTGTGTCATTACTCATCACAGGTAGCTTCTCATTTTTAGCCTCAAAGATTTTTACCTTCTCGACCAGTTCGGCATGTTCCCATTTTACGGACAAGACCTCCTTCTTTGCCTTTTCAAGCTCGCCTCAGAGAATTGGGAGGTCCTTGAGGGCCTCGTCTTGTTGTCCACTAAGAGTCTTGTACATGTCCTTCTTCCGGACTTGCTATTTGAGCTCAAACTCGAGCTGTCTGATTTCCAAGCAAGATCGAAGGAAGCTTTCATGATGAAGCACCGAAGCCTGAAAAACAGTAAGATCATTAGAACATACTAAAACAAATCAAAATTCGCAAAGGATACAAAGATTTAATATCTTACCCAGTTCAGTTTCTATTGCACCTTGTTGAAGAGGCTCGATGTTCCTACCTCATTCATCTTTTCTTGGTCCTCCTCGATCACCAAGCAACGAAGGTAGCTAGCCACTCCCACAGGAGTAGACAACGCCCGGGCATCCTCTTGGATACTAAGGACGATCGTTCTTTTGAGGTCAGGATCCACAGTCGGGGCAGGGAATTACTTCACTAGCTTTGGGCTCAAGCTCATCTCGCTTCCTCCCGATGACACATACATTTTTTGGGACCTCCATATGGCCAAGACCGGAGTAGTCCTCCAACGCGCTCATGTCCATGCTGTAAAAGAACATGTTGAGGGCATTATATGGGCCCAGATCCATCTCGTTTGACTTCTCTTTACCAGCATGAGCCTCTTCAAACATGGACTCTGTTTGGGACGACATCTCTACGATGTCAATGACATCTTTTATTTCCATCGGGGAAGGAGCGGCTTCTCAGGAGGCCGTGACCTCCACTTCTCCTTCTGGCTCCTGAGCTAGAGAGGAGTCGACCTCTCGGGCACCTTCCTCATAGATGGTCGACCCATGAGCAATGAACTCAAGGTCATCCTCCTCAGGGTAATCCCTAATGCGGAAGTGGGAATCGGGTTCCGGCACCCTGGCTTTGGTATTCTTTTTATTGCTTTTTCGGACCCATACAATGACCCTTTTCTTCTTTAGCTTGGTGTTTGGGGAACTAGAGGATTTCCTCTTTTTCTTTTTTTCCTCCTTTGTGGTAGCTCTGGGCTGCCCTGAAGTGGAGGGTTCATCAAGCGAGGACGGGGCATCATCCCTATCCAATGGCCGAAGCTTGGTAGTCTTGGGAAAACCTGTAAAATAGATAAGACTTAGCAAAATACAAGTCAAATAAGTGAGTATAATCACTTGGGAAAAACCTCACCATGGGAATGGGCCTCCCACTTTCCCTTCGAAAGCTAGAGCTATGCGCGCTCGGAGTAAGACATTTGTTTTGCAGATCCCTTCAATCCACTCCTTGAAGTGGGGGACTACATTAGGAACCCGAGCAACTACCGCACGACAATAAACATAGGAAATTAGGAAAATAATAAAAGGGAGTTCCAAATACTCAAGAAGGAAAATACTTACGGGATGCATTCCACTTTTCAGGGAACAATAAAAATTCGGATGGAATGAGGACTTCGGTTTTCACCCAAATGAACCTTCCCTACCAATCTCAATCTCGTTCCTCGTCGATGCTCGATAATGGAGCTTTATTTGCTCGACAAACGAGCTTGATCAACCCCTCTTAGAAGATCCGTGGACTGTATAGATAAAGCATATGGTCGAGGGTGAGCCGAGGTGCTTCGATGTTGTTGACGAAGTAATGAAGGAGGATTACCATCCATCAAAAGGACGGGTGAATTTTCCCAAGACAGAACTCGTACCTTTTACACAATTCAAGGACTATGGAATCTACCAGGCCGAGCGTAAAGGGGTAAATGCAAACACTTAGGTAGCCCTCCATGTGAGTGGTGATGTATTTATCAGGCCCGGGGACGACCACCTCCTTGCCCTCCCAGTAGCAATCTACCCGAACTGTGGTGAGTATCTCCTCAGTAACGGAGCATATGTATCTCCACTCTCCCTCGACTCAGACTTGTTGAGGCCTTCTCGATGTTGAAGTCTTTCTCAATAGAACAACCCTCGGGGACGAAGCTCTTCAAGGAAGGATCCTGGGATACCTCAGGAATGTCCACCTCGGCATTTGTGGCTGTATTGGAAGATGTAGAGTCAATTTGCTGAGGCACGGATTTAGAATTTTCACCATATAATTCTGGGAGTATGAAGGTTTACAAAAAATTTATGAAGATTTGAAGATGGGATGAAGGTATGAAGGTTTGGGTTGAAGATTCAAAGAGAAAGTATGAAGATTTAAGGATGAAGATATGAAGATTTAAGGAGCAATGTATGAAGATTTGAAGAAGTTAAAGGTAAGTAGACAATTTGAGGGTAAATCAAAGAGCTCTAGAATCAGAAAATGGAGAATTAAAAAAGGTCAAAGCTTTTATAGAGGAAGGACAATTAGTGTGTGACATTTCATATTCGAACGCGGTCAACCAACACTGACACATGTTCAAAGTCAGAATGACGTGACTAATTTTATTGATCCTTCATCTTGGTTATAACGTACGAAGGAAGGAATCAAAGCTCATTTATCGCTTCCCATCGTTTCGATAAATCTACCCTCCGGAAAATAAGGGGACTATCTGTGTACAGGTAAAATCGGGAGCAAAGTCTACCCCAATTCCCCGATGATAGAACGGAGGGGGAGCATGGATCCGTGAGAATGTAATCGAGGCTAGAAATTCATCGTATCAAGACCCTAGAACAGTGAACAATATGTCCGACATCGGACATGATGAAGTGACGCACCCCAAACCGAGTGTAACTTCAAGACCTTGGGAGGCACAGTGGACGGTTATGCATTTTCATACATTAATGAGATGTTACATCCCACATATTTGTACGTTAACATTTTGTCGTAAGTTAATCGACGTAAACTCGGGAATGAGATTATAAGCATAATGCTATTTATAAGTATTATGCTATTTCAAACAAGTGATAAGTAAATTTGTGAAGGTGAGAGGGTAAGCGAATCGAAGAAAATGAGTTTCGTCGAAGTTTGACATTTCAGGGTAAAATACAGTCTAAGCTATAATACCCCGTATTTATGGAGTAGTGCCACACAATGTACCACATGACTATGATAGAAAGGTGTATAAAGTGTGTTAAAAGTGAGTAGCATTTTAAATAATTTGAGATAATTCTTAATTATGTGGATAATTGGGTAATTATCAGTCAGTGGGAGATTAACAAGATAATCAAGAAGAATAGTGGATAATTAACAAATTATTTGGATAAGATTAATCTCCTTAACGTGGAAGCATGTGTGAAGTTAATCAAGCTTAAATGTGACTAAGGATGTTATGTTATAAGGTGGCATTAAGAGAATTCTTCTAGTGGCTTAGTCATTATTCAACCTTGGGGCCCATACACACTTATATAAAAGGCCTCTCAAAACCACAAAATTGAGGCTTATGACTACATGTAGTAACAAATGGAATTCATTAAGGGGATGTAAATTCTCAAAAGAATTCTTATGAAAAGCTTGCTAGAACGGATATATTCTCAAAGGAATTCTTATGAACTCATACAAGGTACAACGTGAATTGAAAATTTTAAGGGAGTATGATGCAATCTTTTCCAATAATATCATATGGATTTTTCCCTACTCGATCCGTCATTACGTGTTTTGTCTCAATTGACGTGTGTTAGAGGGATTTGAAGAGAATCGACTCAGGTATGTTAAGGCTATCCCTTCTTTCCTTTTGGCATGATCTATACGACACAAACGAAACGATCAAATGCACAACTTCTATAAATGACTCTATTCATAGAAATAATTAGAGGTGCCTATGTTCTTGAATTCCCATGTGTCTTATTATTAAATCTCTTGTTCATGGGTCTCAGAAAAATACGTAAGTTGAAAAAGTTTACTTCATGATATCACTCAAAGGCATAACGGCCTTATGACATTCCGAGAGATTTAATTGACGTACTTCTCATACATTGCATTAATTTATACATGTACATTGACCCATGAACATTTGGTGTTATATAAGCGTATATATGTATATTATATGCATATGAGATATGGGAAAAGGAGTAAGATTGCACTTACTCAAATCCTACTGATATGCTACGATTCTAGAATATTATGCAAACATGATGTCAAGGAGAGAAACTAAGGGTTCCTGCCCGAGAAGTTATTGAGAAATAAGGATCTAATGCGAGAGGTAAGTTAAGACAAAGAAATAACCCAAGAGAGATTATGCAGAATATAAATATGAGAATGGGCCAACGAGTACTTAGTAGTTGAATCAGGAAAAGCCTAGTTATGGGAACTCTGATAAGCTAAGTATGCATGCAACAAGGGGGCAGAAAGACCAGGAAAGGTAATAGCTTACATTTAAAGAAAGTAGAGAAGAAACTAAAGGAATTATTCGATCAATGATCCAGAGTTAGTTACACACTTAAGATTTCGGAGTATTATCCATGCATCATATATTTTGACAATCATACAGTCGTAGAAGACTCTGGTATAAGTTAAAAGAAATAATTGAGTCTAGGTCATAGATAAAGGATTGAATTGTTAGAAGATTGTATCGTGGATATTCCATAGCCCCCATGAAAGTATAAAGTAATAACTAATACCATAAGCAGCAGATCGAAAGTTAGCTTAAGCCTACATAAAAGTTGATCAAAGGGAAGTGGAAACGAAAGAGTTACATCAACTAAGTAAATTAGGAGTCTAATTATTGGACCCAAAAAATTATAGAAATTGTGCTTGAGAACATTTTAGAATTATTTTTAATATTAGAGGTACAAAAAATAGTATAACAACCTTATTCTATAATGGCTCTTCGATAGAGCGAGTTAGAAGTGTACCAACCTCATAAAAAGTCAGTATGAAGATCCCATCGTATTGTGTATGCACAAGAAATGCAAGTATTATAATAGAGCTTCAAGTTGTGAATGTGAATCATACCTCCGGGGAAGGGGGTTATGAAAGAGATAGAAGATATGATGCGAGATTTCAAGGTAAGTAAGGTAAAAGTGAACAACGTATAAAATACTCACGTACAGAAGGTTGAGAATAATCCATACTTCACATAGAGGGCTAGAAGCACTAGGATTCAGTATCCAGGAATGATAGCAGCGTCATTGGTGGCATATCTTCCAGCCTATGGTTTCTAGGTATCGAGAGGCCTAGTTAAGAGAGTAAAGAATAGTTACGTGGAAATGATGTGATAATTGTGGCCCTAAGTGCTTATGAATTGATATATGTGAAATAAAGATTGAAATGAGATGATTAATGAGAAAGGAACAACGTCTTGGTAAGGCGGCGTAGCCGATCGGGCCATGATCGGACGCGACGCTGCACACATGGTTGTATTATGCTAATATTGAATTCCGAGAAAGTGAGAGTGAGATTGTGATTGAGGTACATGTCTGAAATGAGGCAACCTCCGATCGGGTCATGATCGGACTCTACTCAAGAAAGAGGTGGTGTTGTGAATAATGATGAACAGTGTTAAATGCCCCAAACAAAAGTTATGGAAATTATATGAAAGTTATATGATTCTTTTATTTGATGATGTGGTGTTCGGTTAAAGCTTTTGATTGTCCCTTGTAATTTCCTTGTTCTTGTATGATAGTTCTTTCTAATAAGATGGTGAATAACACAAGGAAATCTATGGTGCAAGTAAGTTGAAGGAAGGTTGCGAGTAATACAAATAGATATGTGTAGGTCGCAAGCTAAAGTATGGTAAAGCAACAAGGTTTTAGGAAGGCAGAAGTACGGATAAGAAAAGGCGAGTGAGAAAGTGAAGAGAATGGATAAGTCCTTGGAATTAAAATACCCATGCAAGGTGAATCACATTGCGATGCTATGAAATATTGTTATGGAATTATAGTATCACCCCCAGGTGGTTCAGTCTAATCACTTCAAATATCCCCCGATGAGACGTAAGCCCTAGTGACAATGTATTACGTAAGAAGTTTCAAGTTATCAGTAGTAGATTACATATGAACATTGAGGTGAATCAATAATATATAGATAAAAGTTACAAAGTATGAGATGAGATTAGGCAATCATTCTTAAGATGAACGGTAATGAAGAAGTATTAAAGGGTTATGATTTATACCTATAGGATAAGCAACAAGAGTAACTTGGAGTTTGATAGCATACCTTAATAACGATAAATCTAAGTAAGAGTTATGGTATAGTATGACTTAACTAGATGTAGTAAAGCCTTAAATATATATAACCAAAGCTATGAAACAATATATAGCAATATTCGTAAGTTCAACAAGGTACCAAGCGAAGAACTTTAAGTATACCTATAGACACCCAGAGGGACAGCTTGTCATAATTCTATATTTGTTCACAAAGTGAAGCCTAGAGATTGGCTAAAAGCTGGAGGAAAAAGGAGAGAAGAGTCGCATAAGCACACATACAAGGAAAAAGTCGTACAGGCTACATGACAAAATATAGCAACAATTACGAGATTGAAAGATTTCTGACCACAAGTCGTGGTCTGAGAAAGAGGCCTAAGGGGTGAATTCCCTAGCCTTTGGATTTATTCACAGAACAGTTGCCTAGATGGCAAGAAGTGTACTAAAGTATTTGAAAGAAATAAGTTACAAAATGGTGCATCAGTCAACATTCGAGGATGAATGTTCCAAAGGGGGGAATGATGTTACACCCCATATTTTCTTACATGGAAGTACGCCATAGGTAAATTTATATAAGTTCGAAAATGATATGTTACATCCCGTATTTTTATACGTTAAAGTTTCGTCGTAAGTTAATCGACGTAAGCTCGGAAATGAGATTATCTTGAGAATATAAGTATTATGCTATTTCAAACAAGTGATAAGTAAATTCGTGAAGGTGAGAGGGTAAGCAAATCA